>NC_092818.1:117131712-117453378 GCF_023375885.2 Dermacentor andersoni
ATACAAGATGTAGACGTGCTCGGCAAGGTGCGCTGCAGTGACCATAGGATGGTAAGAACTCGAATTAGCCTTGACTTGAGGAGGGAACGGAAGAAACTGGTACATAAGAAGCCAATCAATGAGTTAGCGGTTAGATGGAAACTAGAGGAATTCCGAATCAAGCTACAGAACAGGTATTCGGCTTTAACTCAGGAAGAGGACCTTAGTGTTGAAGCAATGAACGACAATCCTATGGGCATCATTAAGGAGTGTGCAATAGAAGTAGGTGGTAACTCCGTTAGACAGCATACCAGTAAGCTATCGCAGGAGACGAAAGATCTGATCAAGAAACGCCAATGTATGAACGCCTCTAACCGAACAGATAGGATAGAACTGGCGGAACTTCCGAAGGTAATCAACCAGCGTAAGACAGCTGACATAAGGAAGTATAATATGGATTGAAATGAACATGCTCTCAGGAACGGCGGAAGCCTAAAAGCAGTGAAGAAGAAACTAGGAATAGGCAAGAATCAGATGTATGCATTAAGAGACAAAGCCTGCAATATCTTTACTAATATGGATGAGATAGTTCAAGTGGCTGAGGAGTTCTATAAAGATTTGTACAGTACCAGTGGCACCCACGACGACAATAGAAGAGACAATATTCTAGAGGAATTTGAAATCCCACAAGGAACGCCGGAGAAAGTAAAGAAATCCTTGGGAGCTATGGAAAGAGGGAAGGCAGCTGGGCAGGATCAGGTAACAGCAGATTTCTTAAAGGATGGTGGGCAGATTGTTCTGGGAAAACTGGCCACCTTCTGTACGTAATGCCTCATGACTTCGAGTGTACCGGAATCTTTCGAGAATGCTAACATAATCCTAATCCATAAGAAAGGGGACGCCAAAGACTTGAAAAATTATAAACCGATCAGGTTCCTGTCCGTTGTCTACGAAGTATTTACTAAGGTAATCGCAAATAGAATCAGGACAACCATAGAGTACCGTCAACCAAAGGACCAGGCAGGATTTCGTAAAGGCTACTCAACAATAGACCATATTCACACTATCATTCAGGTGATAGAGAAATGTGCGGAATACAACCAACCCTTATATATAGCTTTCATTGATTACGAGAAAGCATTTGATTCAGTCGAAACCTCAGCTGTCATGGAGGCATTACGGAATCAGGGTATAGATGAGCCATGTCTAAAAATACTCAAGGATATCTATAGCGGCTCCACGGCGACCGTAGTGCTCCATAAAGAAAGAAGCAAAATACCAATAAAGAAAGGTGTCAGGTAGGGACATACGATCTCTCCAATGCTATTCACAGCGTGTTTACTGGGGGTATTCAGAGACCTGGATTGGGAAGAATTGGGGATAAAAGTTAATGGAGAATACCTTAGTAACTTGCGATTCGCTGATGATATTGCCTTGCTTAGTAACTCAGGGGACCAATTGCAATGCATGCTCACTGACCTGGAGAGGCAAAACAGAAGGGTGGGTCTGAAATTTAATCTGCAGAAAGCTAAAGTAATGTTTAACAGTCTCGGAAGAAAACAGCAGTTTACGATAGGTAGCCAGGCATTGGAAATGGTAAAGGAATACATCTACTTAGGACAGGTAATGACCGCAGATCCGTATCATGAGTCTGAAATAATCAGAAGAATAAGAATGGGCTGGGGTGCGTTTGGCAGGCATTCTCAGATCATGAACAGCAGGTTGCCATTATCCCTCAAGATAAAGGTGTATAACAGCTGTGTCTTACCAGTACTCACGTACGGGGCAGTAACTTGGAGGCTTACGAAAAGGGCTCTACTTAAATTGAGGACGACGCAAGGAGGTATGGAAAGAAAAATGATGGGTGTAACGTTAAGGGATAAGAAAAGAGTAGATTGGGTGAGGGCACAAACACGAGTTAATGACATCTTAGTTGAAATCAATAAAACGAAATGGGCATGGGCAGGACATGTAATGAGGAGGGAAGATAACCGATGGCCATTAAGGGTTGCAGACTGGATTCCAAGGGAAGGGAAGCGTTGCAGGGGACGGCAGAAAGCTAGGTGGGCGGATGAGATTAAGAAGTTTGCAGGGACAACATGGCCAGAATTAGTACATGACCGGGGTTGTTGGAGAAGTAAGAGAGGCCTTTGTCCTGCAGTGGGCGTAACCAGGCTGCTACTGCTGCTGATATATATATATATATATATATATATATATATATATATATATATATATATATATATATATATGCAAAAAAGAGGTGCGGTGTGCAGACAGGACACAAGAGTAGAGAAGTGGACAACACGAGCGCCGACTATCAACTGAAAAGGGGACTGAGCCGAAAAAAGAAAGAAGACACAAAACTCCTCTGCGCAAGCTCAGGAATGCCACTTGTCAGTCGGGTACATGTGCTTGTCTACGTGAGATAGAACTGTTAATGCACTTAATCTCTTCCTTTTGTAAAGTAATCGAAGGCTTACTCTTTTTTACTGACCTCTTTGTTGCATAATGAATCCTTACCAACTAACTCAGCTTTCTGTCGTTCTATATGAATAACTATATGAATGGGAGCAATAACGGCTACATTATTGCCCCCATTCGAATCCCCAAAATGACAGGCTCTAGGTAAAGATAAATTTGCTAAGTTATCTGTGTAGTTGACGAGGTTAAGCTAATAGGGGTTGTATTTATTGATTTTAGCACGTCCTGGACACTATCTAGCTAAGAGTACAAATATTCATAAACAACCTGCTGTACGAGCTACGCGAACAAATATTTCATGTTTCGAAGGATCTCTGGCAAAAAACTGATGGGGTAAAACAGCACGTATAGTATCGAGCCTCACCGGTTCCGGCCTTTCGTTATGTTGCCATTGCCATCAATGGTACGAACTCGCATGGCGCTACGTTCTGGCCGCCACACATTTGTTTTGCAGTGTAGTGCGAATATAATAATACTACTACTACTACTAATAATAAAAACCAGCCTACTCTTATGCCCACTGTGTCATAAAGGCGATCTCCAATTACCCTTGTCCTGCGCCAGCTGATTGCCACTTGAGCCTGCAAATTCCCAAATTTCGTCGCCCCACTTAGTCTTCTGCCCTCCTCGACTTCGCATCCCTTCTCTTTGCACGCAATCGGTATGTCTGCGCTATAGAAGCACTAAAAAAGCGTTATGTGCATGTGTTTAAGATCTTCAGAAAAAAACTACGCATTCACGAAGACGTAGAGATAAATTTATTTAAGGAAAGGCTAAGCGGTTGGCCTGACCTATAACTTGCTCTGGCCTGCTACTCTACACTTGGGGAAAGACTGAGGGAGGAAAAGAGCTGGTGAATGATGATGATGATGATGGTCATGCTGCTGCTGCTGCTGCTGCTGCTGATGATGATGATATGGGGAGGAGGTGCGTTCACAAGTTCACAACGCTGTGCCCTCTCTAAAGCCGTGCGTCCAGCCCAGTGGCTTGTAGAAAGGCTATAGCGTTACTTGTTATCAGGGCTACACAGTGCATTAGGCGAAGGAACTAACAGAAGCTCGCCTGATAGCGGCATGTTATCGACGTTCTCGATAAAAGGCCGCTATCAAAGTCCGCTGTCGTCCTTGCGCGTATGCGGAACAAATGCAAAATATATGATCTAGTGTTTCTGGCACCTGAAACTATACACGATTTGGGCTAATATCACTGTAACCAATCAGATTTATCATATAACGCTTGGTGAATGGGACACCAAGGCAAATCCAGTGCACCATGCCTCTTTGGTTTATTTTGAGCTTGGAAGGCATTTGGGGGGGGGGGGGGGGGGATTTCAAATTTCATTTCTGGATCCCATTTGAGCACTGGCTTATGTCGTCGATCTGGTTGGGTGTAGTGCTCCTACGTAACGTTACGTATTACGCAACGAAGTAGGGCATTTTTGTCTGTTCGTTAGAACGCATTCCCTACTTCAGAAGCATTACTTAAAGCTGCTTTTGCTTCAGCGCCTGCCTGTTCGTTCCCTATCACGCCACAGCGTGAAGGTATCCACTGAAAGGAGATGTCGGGGACATTTATGTTTGTGTAGTCGAAATACTCTTTCATTTCTATATAGCCATCGGATCTGCCGGATCGGGACACTACGACAGAAATGCAGCAACAAGAATCACAGTGGGCTTAGGGCGATCGCCTAACCACGTTCAGAGACCTCACCCAACACTACAGACTCGAAAGACGCACATTGCTGCCACCACACGATAAATTAAAACAGGAACGAGGCCGTAATATTACGCTTGCTCCAGACACACGCCTACCCTAGCCCCGCCGTCTTACATCACTGCTACCTGGGTTTGTATCCAACATATGCGTGTAAAGCTTGCGGACAGAGAGCAACACTGCGACACATGCTCTGGGAATGTGCCGGCAACGGTAATGAAACCACCTCCGGTCGCGACACGTCCGTAACCGCCGCCGTTGCCACAGTACGGGAAGCATCGAGCTCGCTTCTTCCCGACGTTGCCCCGGCTGCGGCAACCGCCGGGAACCTCCCCTATTGGCGTCGCCTCCGCTGGGAGTCCGCTTTCAAAAGTTCAGAGTTGGCAGACCAGTTGTGGGCCGTCCGGCCAGCCGAAGAATCCGCCCGAGTCCAAGGACTTCGAGCCGCCACCTGAGGCCACTACTACAAAAAACTGCCGGAGTATTCATTAACAAAGTTTCTTCTTATTCTTCTTCTCCTTCTTCTTCTTCTATAGCCAATGAATAATACGGGCCCCGTCTGAGCACACAGTGAATCATTTGAATGGCAGCCTTGGAGTCGCAGAATATCGTTCATGTGCGAGGAAGCTCCTAGGAATGAAATCGAAGTGCCGCCCGGATGGCAACAAGTTTTGTGGCAGTTGACGTTAACCTATGGTCTCGTTTAAACCGCCGAGCGATGATACTATCTGAGATGAGGAAGGCTGCAGTGCAGGCATAAGGTGCGACAGAGCTATCGGTATACACGTGTGCAATATCTACATACTCTGCATAAATGTGGGACAGCGTAAGTTGCGTGAGGCCAATGGATGCAACGGAGCAGGATTGACACTTTTAGGCTATGTAAGGAATGTTAGGGGCGATACATGTGAAGGTTTTGAATTGTGTGTGTTAGTTAGTCATTCAATGAAAATAGCCAAACCCGCTTCCTCTGCCCGTTAAGAAGGGTTATATGAAACACTTACAATGTTTTCCCGCATTCGGGGGAAGACTATAAACGTCAGTAATTTCGTATTGAGAGAAACTGGGGACCATTCTATATGTGACGCGCACCGAAATTTTCAAGTGTCGAGTTATTTATTTACATTAAAAGTGATAGCATATTGTTTTAGCAATTTAGTATAATGCGTGGATCTTTACTTGAGGTGTACGTGTGCCTTCTCGGTTGGGATGCTTGCTGAAGGAACTCTGAATAGGGGTGTCCGATTACATGTCTACCGATCTTTGCTGGTAGGGCCACCACTGCCTAACTCGCAACAAGAAAAAAGACAGAGAAAATGACATAAAAAGAAAAGAGAGGAAAGCAACCAGTTTATTTACGTACAATTTTGATGCCAGTGACCTCTCTTCATACTTTGGCGAACGGCACTTTCACTGTGAGAGCTGTTCTCGACGTTGTTGACAACTGCCATTGCTTTTGATGGCTCATCGGTTATCTCGAAGGCTCCATATCCCGTGCACCAAATTGGAACTCAAGTAAAGATAAGGCGTGCAAGCAAAGCAGTAGCGTCATTGAGAATCACGCGAAGTAAAATAGTGCACAAGGTGGGGCAGCGAAAATGAGGATACTGCGTAAAGCGTTAGTAGGAAATATCGAAAACACTGTGACATGCAGAGTCATGCTGTCTCTTCCTAGTATGGTAGAAGCGATAGTAAATATATAGTAAGCTGCTTCACCAGAAACAAGAAGAGGCGTAGTAAGTGCCTTTACCATGAAAAAACTACAATTGAGGCACGAATGCGTGACTAAAAGCAGAAAAAAATGAAAGACCAAAAGAACAAAGGGTAGAAAAAAAAGAACAAAAGCAGCAGAACAGGGTGGCTGGAAACAAATGTGCAGAAATTGGTAGTCCCCGCACTATTCGCCGACACCCATTGCCCATGCCTTTCTACTTCTTGCAATAGCAGCCATGATGAAGTCACAATTCTGGTGCCGCAAACCACCTTGCCGAAATCTGACTCTACTCATCACTCTTGCTCTCCAGCCGATTGTAAACATCAGCATAACAAAATGCTGCATACTTGCCCGCGGCTGCTAGAGGAAGCGTAGAAATCTTGCCGAAGAAGAATAATACCTCTGCTCAACTACATCCGATGTGCTATCCATGCCTAACGGCCTTAGTGTCCCAGAAGGGGATTTCGCGTCTTTCCTTCCTCCTCCTTGGTCGCCAGAAAAGACAAGAAGACTCCTGATATCCTTGTGATAGCAGGTGACTTCGTGATTTATGGCGTCAGACGCATCGCCCGCAGGTGGTTCTCGGGTCCATATAATTTTCTTGGATACCCTATCATCCCGTTTTTATTTGTCTTTAACTTCACACGACGGCCCTGTGCGTCTCTGTGTGGCGCCCTTTTCGAAAAAAAGAAATAAAACCCCATAGATGGTTCGCAGTCGGGAGCAGGCAGTGCATTGAAGCGTAGATTTGTGGCTTGTATCGCAATCGTTTCAGGCTCAAAATCGGGGCACTTCTTGGAAGTCCTCTTGTTCGTAATAATGGCTTGTGCTCTGCCATGTGTCCCAGATAACTTTAGCCAGGCTGCTCAACGAAAATAAATTTAAGTAACGTGGAGCAAGACACAGATATTAGACCTACCGTGTTCGGTCTCACCATAGTTCTGAATATCGTGTCGTGCCCCGTGTTATCTAAACTTTTTTTTTTTGCGTTGAACAGCTTGGCTAGCGTTTCTTGGGACACCCTATATTAGCTTAGTTTTCAGCTGTGCTCGCACACACACCAGCAGATTATGTTATTTGCTAACGTTCTCGCTATGCTAATGCTGAAACATTCAAGAAATCATACATTCTTTAAATATTTGTAATCGATGGGTGGTGCAGGGGGGATGTCACTATCACCTTATTTTCCTGTATCAGGTAGGCGTTATTTCAAAGGTGTGATGAATGGATTTGACAGCGTTCTTTAATTATCAAGACACAGTTACAGTTCGTGTGATCTTCAACTATGCTTTGCTATTTTAAAGGTAGCCGAATGCAGCTCAGCCATCGGAAACAACCTGTGTTCCGTTTATCTGTCTGCATACCATGACAAATAATCTGCAACGTACACTGGTACGGTAATCATTGTTACCCGTTTTCAGCGCCGAGCACGCTCTTACCCAAGCTGTCACCTTCCACCAAAGGGCGGCATGTTTTTCGAGGGAGCAAGCTTCACCTTTGTACAGTCTTTATTCAAGCACTTGCACGCATAACTTAGAACGACGCTTGTGGTGCACCACAGTCGCTTTGCATAGTTTTGTTTTATTGCTGCTATCCATGACTTGCTTAATCTCACACCGGCGAAGGTATGGTTTGGTTTCCTTTCTGATGTACACATTGGTATCTACGCAAATGAAGCAGCTAATTCTCTGGCAGTTTCAGCGCACAACCTTTCCATCAATGATGATACTTTGTGCAGATTTGGCAGGGCTCGAGTGCTGATGCCCCGCCAACGACAAACACGCGCCCGGATGAACGTGTCATCAAATGATCGTACCATACACCAACCTCTGTCCGTGTCTTGCTCTCTATTGCTTAAATTACGTGTCGGGTGCGCTAATAACCACGTCGCCTTTGCCATCAAGAACGTGTGCCGAGCCCTTTGGTCCGCCTTGCGGTCACCCTAGCGAAACGCTTGAGCGCTTACCTATCTTTGAACAGTTGATAGCGTGCATTGCTGAGAAAGTTCTAGCAAATAATTCTTGCTCAGGTTGCGCTCACTGTCTTTTTGTTTTCGAAAGGTCGTTCTTGAACTCAGTCTAGGACTCCAATAAAGGTGTACTTGAATACTTCTGAACCACGGGACTAGGCTCTCACCTATAATGCTTGTACTCTGTGTGTGATGTGGATGTTGCAGAGTATCTTTACTTTTCTTCCTTTTATTTATCTCCTTCTTCCTCACCAGATGTTCTGACTTCAAGCGCGTGGCTTGGTGTCCTTTTTCAGATACATCTGCTAGCCTCCTTGTCTTTCTAGCTGTGTAGTGTTTATAAATGTGTACATTAATGATATTATTAATGATAAAGCCCATCTGGTGGCAACTCTCGGAATGTTCATCTGCACCCGCCATCGTCTTGCTCCAAACTGGGGGGTGGGGGGGCGCAGTTAAAGCGGTGCTCAAATTCTTTCTTTCGTATTCTCAGCTTCACTCTCCAGGAATATCGGTTCAGTACGTAGTAATGTTTCAGACGTTATCACAAATTGTTCAGACGTTTTCTTCACTTGCTCTGATGTTAAAATTTCTTGCATTTCATGTATTCTATGCCTGTTATCTGCTGCGAAGGAACTCAGGCTAATTTTTCGCCTACGTAACTACACCGGACATGACCGTCTTGATCCATTTTTTCTTCGCTGTTTTTTCTAGTTTTATTTTCCTTTGAAGTAATGGGCCACGGGTATCAGAGTTCCGTACTTTCGACTGTTGTGGAACCGGTGGGTAAAAAAAGCAGGAAGAAATAAGCCGATGAATGTGCACTATTTATAACTTGTGTGATGTGCGTGAAAGTAACATAAAAAATAGATTTTTATTTGTAACAATGCAACATTGAATAGCCATTGAAGAAAGCAAACGATTTGAGGAGGAAGTGTCTGCAACTGACCGAGACATTCCGAAGAGATGAAAGTCAGACGATTCAGACCAACCCAATCACAAGTAATGAAAGGCCGAAACAAGCAAAAGGGGGCATTTGGAAGAAGGTGAATGACGTATTCGGTTTGGAAAACAGGTCTTTTCACTGCATGGACAACAATGTGAACGCCCAAAGTACGCATTTTATAGCGAGCATTGTTATTGCTACATGGTGGCTTGTTTACCAGAACATATTTCACGTTGCGTTATTTCTTAGAACTCTCTAGTTGTTGAAAATAACTAAAAATCCTGTTTGCCTCAATACAATGACTTCATCTCTGAAAAAAAAAAAGAAAACACAAATTCTATTCTTCCTGATCTTGTGCTTCAGAGCCGCAGTAAGAGAGTCGACTGTCGTAAAAAAGAAACATTTCGTTTGGTCACCGGTACGCTTCCTTTATATTGAATGTAATTACATGTGTCCAGGTTCGTATCTTGTGTCCTCGTGTCCATAACTAACGCTTTTGCGTTTTCTTTTGCAGTCTTCTATGATTAATTCGCGCTTAATATTTACTTTATTTGCGCACCAGCGCACCACAGTCTGCATTTTTTAAACCTAGAGTAAGAGGCTCCTCCACACTTTTTCATTGATGATTTATCAACGAGCTGCATTCAAACCAAGTTTCTTGAATGTTAGGTATCTCGCGGCTACGATGTTTTCTGCATTGAGGATGAAAACGAGGTTACTAGAGTGGACGAATGATGCGAATGAAATGTGTAAGAGACGCTGTGAAAGAGAAAACAATGCTGTAGCACAGAAACAGTCAGTTAGATTTAGGATAACGACTACTTTTTAACGAGACTGTAACCATGGAAGTTGACTGAAAAGCTAATTGGGCATAGAGACTACGTGGAAGGACATGGACGTGGTCAGTGTAAGAGCGGTTCTGCAATCCAGCTAGCACGACGAATTTCTAAACACGGGTGCAACATTATTTGAGCACCCATTAGGGTAAACGTTGTGTTGAGACTCAGGGGTACAATACAGATCAGCAGGTACCAGTAGGAAAACAATATAAGAAAAAAAAAGAAAGCTTGGATCCGCTGTTACGTTTTCGGAGAAGCTGTGATAAATAACCTTTGGCGGACAGGAGTGCAATTCTTATGCGGCCGATGGTACTCCTCTGAGTGCGGAGATATTCAGACTCTCACGTACCTCAAGCGAAAATCCCGTCAGTCTTCTCCACCGCACTCTACTTGCGTTCACTGGCTTTCTTTTCGCCGGCAAGCTTTACTGTTCCTGGTATTACGTGACGCTTGGATGGTTATCAGATTTGTGCAGTGCATACCGGCGTCTGCACGCAAA
Organism: Dermacentor andersoni; assembly: GCF_023375885.2. NCBI lineage: Eukaryota > Metazoa > Arthropoda > Arachnida > Ixodida > Ixodidae > Dermacentor > Dermacentor andersoni. The sequence goes on from NC_092818.1 coordinate 117,141,856, forward strand.
TAAAAGTTATGTGTCTTCGCTCCACCAAATTCTCACAGTTTCAGCTTTCTTGTGTGCCAACACCGCCTCCGCTCTTCAGAGAGCTGGGTTCCTTTGTGCTATTGAGCTCTACTTATGGCAGGAACTGTCGTGCAGCTTCGACTATTTTTTAGCAAGACTTGGAAAGTAGCAGGCACTGTTCTTTTCAACAAGGAAGCGACACTGCGTTGTAAGTACGTGGGAACTCTAGTACAGTAGTAAAATTGGGACCTGTGAAAACGCATCTCATCTCGTACTTTCAACGCGTTGGGGATATGGGTGCTGGGTAAAGTTTCATTATTTAAAAGAAAATAAACAATGTACGGTTGTAGGAAGAAAGCAGGAGGACGCACTGTCTTTTGCTTTTATAGAATTACTAGAAGGTGTAGGCTCGTCCATTCAATGGCCTTAGGTGCTGTGAATATTTTAGATATGAGGAGCTGCCGTTTGTTAATTAACGTCGCGAAGCTGCCTGTACTAAGTTGTAGGTACCATGACAACATTTGTTGAATGGCCGACAATGAAGAATACTATGAACTTATTTTTTCTGCAATATATTGAAGTTGCGAAGTTCTGCAATATATTGAACAACAAAGTTGTTGCGAGCAGTTCAGAGTATATCGGAGAAGAAAACCTCTCAGCATCTGCACTGGAACCTCGCAACAAACAATGTCTATGAAAGTCTAAGCAGCGCTAGGCTGTTTCTAACTGCGAAGCAAGAAAAACTATCATTCTGACATGTGCTTGTGCTCATCCAATCACAAATCTTTTGCAACTTGTGCATCTCACGTGAACACCGTTTTTGTTACACTTTCAACAGCGGTAAGCCATTGGAAATTTTTATGGCGCTGTGCTTATTATACGCGAGACGCTTATTTCATTCGTTGAATGCTCTTACTGCTGTTTATACAATTATGATGTATACATGTGAAACAGGAGGTCCCCCGGGCAGTTTTACTTTCGGACCTCCTAATGTACTGCCGAAGATGTTTGCCCGTTTTCTCTTGCACTACAAATAAACTTCAAACTTCAGACATCGAACTTAAAACTTTTCTTAGTATGTCATCAAAGTAATGACTGTGCACTTAATGTTTAGGATAAATATTTTTTCTTAAGATTGCAGTTTTAAGCGACCATTAGCAAACAACCGACAGACCCTGTAAACCTCAGTTGGTTCCAACCCCACCTTTGGTAGGCGCCATTTTACAGCGCCTACACTGTCCTACAGAGCTAATTTCTCACATTCGAACCAGAAATTTCTTAAGGGCTAAAGCGTAATGGGTGGAGTGAATAAAAAGACGTCTTATACCTATAATTACCGTTTTCCGCCGAGCGGCAAAATAAAATCACAGTGTTGATTGAGGCCACATATATGTCACCGATTGCTGACGAGAATCTTAGACCGGCAGGCTCTGCCAGATGTCGAGGCTACATAGATGTCGGTGGCTGACGGGTCTCACGATCTGCGCATCTTGGATTCATCAGTCGACGCCAAGGAGGTTGACCGGTTAGGGGGGGAGGGAAGGAGGGGTTGATACGCGCCATCTCGGAGAGCACGTTTTCGTGAGGCACGCGCCTCGCCCGGGCCACTGGTAATCGTGCATTAGTCGGCGACGACTATCTATTGTGCTGGAAGGTTTGTTATGCAGTGCGCTAACGCATTCGCATTGTGCAAAGCGTTGACTCTAACAGATCACGCTGCAGCTTGGTCCTGGTAAGGGCTACCTCGAAATTTCGGACGAGTTGCTTTAGCTGTCAAGCGCAATATAAACAAATGTTCAAGAGCGATAAACATAGCAGCAGGTCCATTTTAGTCGCTGACCACGAACACACGCCCAGTGGAGGTCGTGATTTCATTAAATAAATATCACCTGCTGCTTGCACAACTATGAAGTCGGCATAAGTGCGCGGCTTCAAAGGCGCCAGGCCGAACGTGCACGAATCGACAGTCTGTTTTCATGCACCTGTAATTGCACACTCAGTAAGTAAGTATATATATATATATATATATATATATATATATATATATATGCAGTGCGCATGTAGGAATGTATGTGAAACGAATTTTTATTGAAGCGGGGATATTCATATATTTTACCACTAACTGCGAACCGTACAATTGTGCTTACTCTTATACATCATGCAACCTGATGCAATGTTTATTAACATCTATCATAAAGGTCACAATTTCAATCTCACGAAATATCTTTGTTTGTTTGCTTAAGCACTACACCGCTGAAAAGCTATGCAGAACCAAAAACTACAAATCAGGCGGATGCACAGTGTGAGATGTTCACGCAGTGATGTCACGAGGACCGAGATGGTGTATGATGCTTGTAGAGGGAAGATTGGAGGTGAGAGTTGAACAGGGGCAGGCACAGAAAAGTAGGGCACATATCTAGTCACACTTAAGGACTCCGTACTTCTTGTGTCACCGTGGCACATACCAAATGCCCCATCAAAGACAACCAGCTAAATTGTTCGAGAGTACGCAAACAAGACAGTAATTATAAATTTAAGTAAATTGTTTGCAATAGTGAGCTAGGCTATCATAACAGAATAACAGTGGGGAAGGCTACTGCGCATGATGATGAATGAATATATATGGATAAAGCCAACGAAGAGACCGAAGATATACGGGAAAATAAATGTGTTTATTTTCTGAATTAAAGAAATGATAAATTAATGAAAATGAAAGTGGAAGGAGAAACAACTGGCCACAGGTGGAGCATGAACGCACGTCCTTGCATTGCGCGTGCAATGCTCTTACCAATTGAGCTACCGCCGGCGCTCGGTTTCCTTTCTTCTCGTTCATATATATACACTGTGTTCCACGTCAGTTGGGCCAAGGATTTAAAGAAAGTGGTTAGCCGGAGCTAAATGAAACTAATGGCATATGGTTTGCTGTCATGTGGCGCTCCTTAGGGTATATTTTACATTCCGCTTAATTAGTTAGATGAATTATGCAATATTTTTAATATTAACTTTAGTGACAAGTACGTTTGGTTGTGTTGTAGAGTGGGTTCGCAAACGATCCATGAAATTTTTTGTGGCAACGTACATGCTGCGTGGCGATTTTTTTTAGGCGGTTAAAGAAAGCCCGCGAAATATGAAATAAAACCAGGTGACTGGGCTCGTGGGCTATCGTATTGCAGCGCTCTCAACCGTGCGTCGAGCCTATCGCTTATCAGGGACGACGGCGCTTGCTTTCCGTGTGACACCTCCAAAGATGCTGAAGCACTGTGAAGCCGATGCCCAGATGAGGATAGCTATAGGGGCTCGTTGGTAAGACATATCTTATTTAGTTGAAGCGCAGGCTAAACGACAAGGACAACTGGATCTCAATCAGAATCGGTTTTATTGTAATGATTAGAAATATTACAGGATGTTAATATACATAAGGTGGACCCAAAGTCAAAGACTAAAGTGCCTCAACAACTAGTCTCTCATCAAAAAATGCTTCAAAATACTAATCACCCGCGATTTATGGGGGAATGCACACACATATATCGTTCGCAGAACGGTTCTCAGAGCATTATAGGCGAAATCTGCACCGTTATAAACCGGAAATCAATACCTTAGCTTACAGAATCCCAATTAGGCCCATCATGGAATGGGCAAAATAGTACGGCTTCCTCACACGATAACGAAACACTCAAAAATCGACTATATCAAGCATCTTCCAGCAAGGGTAATATACGACAAATCTCGTCATTTTTATTCCCTGACCCATATTTCTATGCTAGCTAAACTATCTTCTCATGAATTGCGAACTGAAATAGAAATATCAAAATTTATTTTCTTGGTTTACATGCTTCCGGTAAAATTGACGAGAGGGATTGCTCAATTATTTCTCCAGGTGACTATTTCAAACATACGTACAGCTTGCATATCCCCCCCCCCCCTCTTGTGTTAAAACAAGAGTGTTAAAACAATCTAATTCGACAAGATGATGTCGACGAGATGACGTCGACAAGATGACGAGAGGATGACGTTGAGTATTGGTTTCACTATGTTTATTAATGCTACATATAGTTGCGATGACTGACTTTCCGTTTCGCTTTCAGTTATGTATAATGATTCGTACACTTCCTGGTGCTCTTTTCCAATCGATGTATTTTTTACATTATGCAGTCGAAGTGTATCTTTTGATACTGCTATCTCAAGAAACATTATATGATGTGTATATGCATGTATAAATGTAGACCGTAACTCGGTAAGGTGTATATCTAGGTAAACTATGTGTCAATTTCTTTGTCCTCCCACGTATCCCAAAGTAATGTTTGTATTTTATAATTGAGGTGTTTTTATATCTCTTCTTCTTTTTCATTTTGACAGCTACTAGTAACTTGTTTTGTGTTTTATATGCATATCCCATTTCTGTAGTAACTCAGCACTGAGATAACAGTATCAATACTCGTATATGCAACGAAATGCAAATGAAAGAAAAGGGTATTATACTCGTACGTGGCAGTACGCGAAAGGGCCGATATAGCTATCAAAAGTCACTGCCACCATTTAACAGAAACGTTCACCCACTGAATGCAAATATTTTCATATAAGAGAATGGAATAACTTCTACCCGACAAAAGATTTAGCTATTGGCCATTGCACACCCATTTATGCTGCGGTTGTTTGCCATGTTTATTGCAATATAATTGTGCTGGATGTGCCTCCATATTATGCGTTAACTCGTAAATCAACCGAAGTATTGAACCATTTGGCACGGCACTCGGAGGTACAACACCACCTTGCACGATTCAAGATATGACTATGGACCATCGAAATAAAAATGAGTTCCTCTGAATGTCACAAAGGCCTTGGTATTTGTCTGAAAACAATACGCAAGAAAAGCTTACGTTTCTTATTCTTATTTCTATTAAATTGCAACCTTTATTAGGCCCGTTAAAATAAGCTGCTATTCTATGGGATTATGGTCCACCATTAGCTCAATCAATCAATCAATCAATCAATCAATCAATCAATCAATCAATCAATCAATCAATCAATCAATCAATCAATCAATCAATCAATCAATCAATCAATCAATCAATCAATCAATCAATCAATCAATCAATCAATCGATCCATCAATCAATCAATCGATCGATCGATCAATCAATCAAATAAATATTTTGGGAATTAATTGTTTGAATAACTAGTTGATCAGTGAATCAATTAATCAATCAATCAAACAATCAATCAGGCAAAGAATCAATCAAAATACTTTGTCTGACCTGGTATGTGGTAGCCATTGCAGACAAAATGTAAAAGCATCGAGATGCTGGCTGCTCAGGAATTAGGAAGTCTTCTAATAGAGCAACGAAAGGCAAATGATCATCGTGACTTGAGAAGGGAGCAGATATTTTGCAAGATATTATAATATTCTTATGGCGACAACGCCAAATCAACAGTTAGATAACCATAAGCGCCTTTGGACAGCCCATCTCTCTTCCTGTGGGATTCCTGTACATGGCCCTTTCTGCGGCCAGCCAGCGGCCATACCATACTGAATACGTCAGTTCTCGTATTTCTCCGGCCAGAATGAGGTCAATGGAGCAGTGCTGTGGAAGAGCAAGAAATGAACCTTCTGGACGTTCCGAAAACAAAGGAAACGGTCAACGAGGAAGTTGCCCGCTCAGCAATGGCTACCAGGCAAGTCAGAGAAGGCTGCAAACAAGCTAGCACACTTGCACGTAGCAGCCAGCTACAGCTTCATTCTCCTTTCCTCTCAGCACTGTCGTTTCAGATAAAATTATGGTACAGGCTTCCGCCGCCTTCGACGGAAGGAGAACGCCGATGCATGCAGCTATCGTGAGTGCTATAGTGGTTATGATCAACGTTACTAGAGCCAGTTGGTTGGGGTAAGGTTAGGCGATTGCCGAAGATATGCCATTTCCGGGAACCGAGGTCAAGCCTGGCGGCACTGGCGGCACATAAGGGAACGCGACCGACTCGTCATGTGTCTGCTCTTACATGCGTTACTACGATGCCGACTTCGTCTTTTCTATTTGTTCTAGTTTCCTCAGCGGCTATATTTTGGTTTACCCGTCTTCGTAAACGAAAAAGAATACTGCCTGTTCGAATATCGCTATGTTACGAAACTTCGGATCCAGTAACCGGACGTTGGTCGTTAGCATTAATTTAGCATTAATGTTAATTACACTAGGCGGTGATAACAAAATAAGCAAGATTATTAGCTCTCTCCGCAAAGCAAAAACTGCCAAGTATTTTTTTTCTTAGAGGCGTAACATTCACGTATTATTACAACTGGTTCACAACGAGAATAGCCCATTTTTTACCCTGCGAAGACTTGCGTCTCCTGCATACCTAAATATTTCAGCGCTTACTTGAAAACTCCCTATACGATGGACCTTCAGAAGCCTTTCCTCTTGGGAGAAATTACAAACGTAGGGCACCGTGCGCACAGGACCTTTTCAAAGAAGCAGTGAATGTTTCGAACAAGGCTTCTACGCTTACGTTTTCCCACAAAATTGTGGGATGGGGCGGCGAGTAATTAAGGCCACCCGACAAGACTATAAGAAAAGCATTGCGTGACTGGATATGAATGTGTCACCACGGGGGATGCCTTATTACGGCAGGAGCGAGATAGCATGTTCGCGCTTCCTCTACACTTGTTGGATATCGGTTTGCAAAGGACACTGTTGAAACAATGTTCATTACGTGAGCGCCACATGATTAAGGCCTCTACAGTTGTTTTCTCCTGGCATAGTGCGCGATCAAGCATTGTCCCAATAAAGGCTGTGTATACTCGGTGCACAAAGCGAACAACTCCACGTAAGAATGATAGCGAAAGTTAATTACGGCCGTGTTACTCTCCGAGAAATTCTCATCGCCTAAGCACATCGTATGCTGAAAGCCTGCGCATAAAAAAATAATAATCGTGCTTCACTTCATCCCACAATCGTTTCGCAAGATGAATAAAAAATATCGCCTCGAATTCTCTCTCCGGTGCCCACAGGATGCTTAACCTTAGCCCAGGCAGCTTTCTAATCCGCGCTCATTGCCGCAGTTGTACTAGTTATCTGAATATACCGCTCGCGGTATATTCAGGCAGGCAGTGAACTTTATTCAGGTCCTGAGGAGTGACTCCTACAGGATTGTTTGATCTTAAAGAATGGGGGGGGTGACTGCTAAAGGAAATTTTATATTTAGCGCACATTTCTGTGTGGTGCGTTTTCAAATCGCTTTGAAGTGGTAGAGGCACGGCGTGCTCATACGTTCTTAATAGGCTCTGTGAAAACGCGTCTAATTTACGGCTTCTGCGAGCATATCAGACTGCACCGGCTGGTGTCCCATTCTTTTCACTCAGACCGTGTCCAGCCGCGCTATTGCAAACATGCAGCCGTACCAATTTGCCTGATTTTCGATTCTGCTGAATGTGATCCCGTTGCGTTGCCGCTCGCACACCGATTCATTTATGAGATTGAAGACGAGGGCTTCGCTTCAAGGCGTCGTTGACTTCACTTACCTTTATTTCTAGTTAAGACGCGATTATCTGGCGTTGTTTTTCTTTTTTCGAGATAGACCTTGCTACGCTCTTATTTTTATTTTGCAATTATATATGCATAACTGTCGATACGATTCAAAGTGGTACTTTGACAACGTAGAGCCAGATGCTTGCGGTCTGCGTGCTTAAAGAGTGGCGGAACAGGCTATTCAACTTATACAGGTATAGCCTAATCTACGGTCCAATTTCGAGACCATGGCACACGTTTTCTAAACGGGCGGGTTGGAGAGGACAGATGATCCCTGTAAAGCGGCTCAAGCCGCATGCACGGAATCGATAAAGAGGGTGCCGTCGTGCGGCTGCTCGCGTTGTGCCACCTTGCAGTCGCAGGCAACGCTCGGTGGCCACATCCCTCGCAATTCCCTGTGACTGGGAGGGAATAAATTATTCAGCCTGCCACACCGTGAAAATCGCTATCCCTATAGGGGATAATGCTTTAACTACATACACTGGCTCCCTCTGCCGCCAGAAGTACTGAAACCAGCTGTCTCATTCAGAGCCTCACCAAACTGCGAGGAAGCTGGAGAGTTGCCGATATATTATGCGGGTGCAAAGCTGATGTGTATTAGGAAGGATGAGTTAGGCGGAAGATTAGAACCAGCCGTTTCCGTATGAGGGTGCCGCTCGGAACAGTTTCGCAACCTGAAGTCTCGCTTAATTACGATGTTTCACTGATCAGTTCAATTAACGGTTGGACACACTCTGTGCAGCTGAACTTTATACAGATTCAGAGAAAAAGAAATGTTACCTTTACTAGGTAACAAAGAGTGAGTGACGAGAAGAGGAGTTTACTAGTATGCTAAGCCTTATCTGATATTCCACATTTTCTTACCTCACGTCTCCTTCTTTCTTGTTTTGACAATTTTGGTACCGTCAACTATATATGCCATGAATATACTCTGTAATTATGGACCTTCTGGTTTTCATGATCACCTTATGACAATTGACAACTTAAGTAATCCTGAATAAAACGGAGTATATATATATATATATATATATATATTTGAGGGAAATTATAGACTAGAAACCAGCATATAAAAGTAAGCAAAGCATTTCTTACACCTTCGACAATAAGTACGTCATTTATCCTGGAATGCGCACGGCCCCAAAGGCATGACAATGAATAAATTGTAAAAAAGTTCTTGGTTAAGCCTGAGTGGTGCATTTTTCAGAGACTGTCGTCTGCCTTTGTTCAGTTATTGGGTGGTGTACTGCCGTGTACTTTACTTCTTAGTGGAAGAATGATTGCAGCCTAAAGCACCACGGCCTGAAGCAAGTGGAAAAGAAAGAAGGCAATTAGGGTCCAAGTAATAGCTGATAACTAGGACAAATGTTCAACCATTGAACAAAGTATTCTGTTGGAAGCGCCACCTTGATCGCTGCCCGTCGTTAGTCAAGTAGTGAAGGGGCTAGGCCCCTTCGAGCGAAAGCAATTACCTAATTTTACTTTGGTCCCGACGAGATCTAATGGTCTCTGTTTAACGTCGTTGCAATATTAGCGTATGCATAATGCAAGAAGCAGTTCTGTTCCGAACTACCTTTCCCAGACTCGTAAGGCCTACGCAGATTTTCTTTCTTGTAATATAAGGAAAGAGGTGCGTATCAAAGCTTGTGCAAATCGTAAATCGGAAAAGTGAGAAAGATGTGGAAAAAGTAATTTTGGCTATTTTTGGCGTCTTCTGGGGGTTCGTTTCATGTGGAACTGTTCAAAAGATGACATTTTTATGTTAAGCGTTCACTGATAGGTATTTTTATCAGATAAGACAACCTATTTCGCAATATATTGTTTCGGTAGGGTTAAAGTGTGTGAAGTATGGTGTTAGCTATCTTCCTTTTTTTTGCAGGAAGAGGACAGATTTTCGCTTGCGGTTGACACCAGCATGAATTATTGCATGATTAGTTAGGCAGAAGCGATGAAGTATGATTGTACGAACTCAACGTGGCAAAATGTAATGGAATGCGCTTTTAAATAGCAAGCCGGTAGGAGTTTGAAGATAAACGAGTGTTTCTATTTATCTACCAAATGACAGTTTAGCTGTGTCTATTGAGAGATAAACCTAGCAATTTTTAATGATGATTGCATTTTGGTGCCTTTGGTGGTGCAAGAAGAGGCTTTCTGAAATTATGGTAAAAAATAAAGAATGTATTCGCACTACGTTCACACAGTTAACCGTATGTGTAGGATAGAAAGTTGAAGTCAATGACAGGAATGGTTAAATGAAATGCAAAATATACCGTAGTGACCATGATATAGTTTTTGTCTAGAGATAAGTGGTAACAGCGGGTGTGACTAAATCTTAGGATATCTGTGTCAGTGGCATATATGTAATTGTGAGACGAAAAAAAAAAAACAAGTATAGAAGAATGCACTAGTCACCTCAATCTTAATTTTGCACAATTTCTCACTGGTGTCAAAGTTGTATCCTGGATACAATATATTTTTTTTCCATTTTGAGTATAGCCATTATGCGCAGGACGCATACGTGTCTGATGACATCAATGAAATTATGGACAAAATTACAAAATGGATATTGATTTAAGTTATTCCTACCTCACAAAGAACTTGTGAGATCCGCCATTTGCATCATGATCCGTTGTTTCGCACCAGGCCATTCACTGGGCTGGAGAGTTGTTTGTAAAGTTGTAGCCATGTAAAGCGAGCAATAATTTCGTTTATTCAGGTGCTTACTGCTACAGGAAAAACATGACTTAATCATCGCGACGTAGTAGATCTAAACTGGAGCGCCCTTGTTTATCCGGCTGTTATTGTATACTACTCATTGAAACGCCTTGCTGGTTGACCAGGAGTAGCAGCACGTTATCAAATCTACTTAATCAATTTAGTGAAGGTCGCTCGCAATCATAAAATACACTAAGTTGCCTCTTGCATAACCCAGTGCCCACGAGAGCTTAGCCTCTTCTGTAAATAATTTCTTTAGCTGTCTCTTACTACCGTCAAGTCTTTTCCGACTGAATATCGGTTTACACAAAAACCACAATATCAGAAACTTATGTAAGATAGAAGAGGCCGCCTTCTATACCTGCATGCATAGATATACGAAGGCGCGGCTGACAGCATGCTATTAATAATTCAGAAACGAATATGGCTTAGTCCTTTGAACTGTGTGTTACCCCATTGTTCATTGCTTTATTCTTATTTCGGCTTGTTTCATTTGTAAGTATTCTCTATTTATTTCAAAGAATTAAACACTCCTGTGTTGTTTACATGACCCGGCTATCGCTATACCTCGCGATATTACATGTCAATTATATTATTCAGTTTTTTTGATTAGGTACACAAGCGCACTACACTACGATTTGCTTGTGTTCTTTACTCATACCCAAGAAGTACAGGAAGCTAAATAATAATTGATGAGGCTTGAAAAGTGTCTTACATGCTTTTTTTATATTTCATATAAGTCCAGACGTATTTCCCTGCAAATTTGATATCTTATACAAAAAAGTAAGCAAAGCCGCTTAAGCTCAATACGGAGACTAAAGGTCACTTATAAGGTCAGCTCACGATACCTTTTGTTGTAGGCGATATTTCAACGTTAAGCACAGCCTTTTGGAGTTTACTGTGTTGGTTGCGAAATTAAATAATTTGTCTTAGCTCGCAGCTCAGCCACTTCACTACTGCAGGGATGGCGGACATCAATCACGGAGCTGGCTCCTCTAAACCATTTACCTAGTTGTTCAAGAAGCGGTAACTCGAAATACTCGTTTCGTTTTCTTTTGTTTTTTTTTCTTTAATTGCACTCTTTGCACCCCCAGGTAAATGCGAGAATTAACGAAGATAGCAGGGAAAGATCAATTCAGGTAAGCGAAGTAGATCACTTGTGAATAACTTGTCAGTATTGACACGTGTACTTATCTTTATCGGCGACCACGTTTCGCCACCTAACAAATGTAATCGCACAGCGTGGGACGCGCCTGCATGTATCCGAAGTTTCTGGAAAGTTACCGATGCTTCTATCCACTGTCTGTTGTCGCCGAACCTTGTGTTATCTGATTTCATCGCGTGACGCGAATTGTGTAGAACTTTGTGGAAGACACGCGGGTCCGAACGATTAGTCTGGAACATTCGACGACTGCTGTATAAAAGCCGACGTGCTTGACCCGCTGATCAGATTTTCGACGTTCGCCGACTGTGTTCGCCGCTATCGTTGTGCTTTAAGTGTAGCCTGTCTTTGTGGCCACAGGTTCGCCCAATAAAAGATAGTTTTGTCTTTCACAGTATTGCTACTGTGTTCATTAACGTCACTACCACGTGACAGTATTATGTGATCTTCCCTTTCACTGTCTCCCATCTTTGCACTTATTTCTTGCATCCTTGGTAACTCAGTCTTGAGTGATTATCTAATTACTATAATTAAGCAACGACTTCTCGCACACCTTCGTTCTTTTTTATGGGAGCCTTTCCTGGCACAAGTGTTAACGAATTACGTTTGTTTTGTATCTTATTTTATGTCTTCACATAGGTTTAACAAGGCGCGGTATCTTGTTTTTATTTTATGTCAAGAATTAACAGAAAAAAATTTGGATTGCAAAGCAAGAAGAGCAAGCACTGCAGTACCAAGAAAAACTGAGCTTGTTTGTGTGAGCAGCATCTATCATCATATATATCGCTCTCCTGCTAATCCAAAAAATTCAATACTTTATGGCCTCTCTGGGCTTAGATTATTATGTTAATTGTTTGTAATTGTTATAATGGCTTTCGCTATATTCAGTGCAGTTCCTCGAAAGAGAGAGACGGAAGAAAGAAGACAGTCTGGGAGGCTAACCAGAAGGGAAAATCCGATTCGCTATCCTACACTGGCAAGAGAGGGGAGGTGGAGGTCGAGAGACAGCAATGTAATGCGAGAGAAAGAAAGGGATACTGACATGCAATCACAGCCGCTCAGTATCACCGCGTGATATCGCCACACCGAAGCGCTTGTAGCACTATGAACATCAGATCATGCTACAGCCGTTTATGCTGGCCTCTCGTCCTTAAAAATTGTAACAGTTCCCTCGTTACCCTCCACTGCGATCTCTTGTCATGTCGGCATTTTAAAATAATTTCCTCTTTTAATGATCTTTCATCAAACCGCGTTGTCGCAATTGCGAGTTCTCTTCTTTTTAAATTGGAGCCAGTACAGTCCCAGAGAAGGATTTGAACAGTCTCCTCCCTACCACAGTCATCACAAGGGGCATCGCCGGATGATACAATTCGGCAGGCAAAATGCTTCGTAAAGGCCACTTCTAGTCATATTTGACTAAGCCGGGCAGCCACGGGTCATAAAGGTCCAGCTGGGATGCAATGGCAGCAAAAGAATCCAGGTGGCACCGCCGTTGCCTTGAAATCTTCGAATGTTCCGCGTGGAGAACGCGATAACGCATGAAAGCATTTGGAGCTTCCTAGCACCATCTGTCCTTGATGATGACGTCGACTACTCTTTGCTGCCTTCAAGAGCCGACGGTGCAGCGTTATCGGCGTGTTCGTTTACTCTGGCTCCGCAGTAACTTGGAAGGAACTGAAATGTCGCGTGACGCCCTTCCTCGGCCAGTGTATAGATTATTTCTCTCATCTCGAATACCAGTTGTTGATGTGGTCCTCGCCGCCGGGCTAACGGCAAAAAACTGCAGTGCTGCCTTCGAGTCACTGAATATTGGTCCACTTCTAGGATGTTCTTGGCTGACGAGAAGAAGTTCTGCAGCCGTTGATGTCTTTCGGTGGCGTGTCTTAAAATCGGTGAAAACCATGGCTCCGTACGAAAACTGGAGAGTTACTGATCCATCAGTATTAATGTGTACATGGTAGGCGTATATCTCGTGCAAAAGGAGGATGTTAGAGTTTGAGAGCAGGAGGAGACAGCACAGATTTTTTTCTGATTCCTCGTACGGTGAGGGGCACTGCGGTTCCCGTCAAACATCATGCAGATCGCTAGGTTAATTGCAAAGGCGAAGCCTGATGGAATGTCTAGTGTGATAATCGAAAATCAAAACATGATGGTGGAAGATGGGAGGAAAGGGCTTGGGCAAAGTGCCTAATGTTCACTCTGAGCACCTTCACCACAAGGTGTGTTTGTATTGGCCGGTCCCTGGCGATTGCAATAGACGCCGCTGTTGACCCGCATTTTGATGAACTAAGAAAAACTCTGAGAGACTGAGCTCGAATAGCCTGTAGAGCAGGATGATTTGTCTAGCAAGTGTTGGTCAGTAAAGGCAAACTGTATCTGAAAAAACCTACCAAAAATGTACTGTACAATTCGAACATTGCATGCACTCATATTTCTCAAGTTTTCCCGCCCACACTGTTGAAAGGCTCAAAAATTGCTGTCAGGCGCTGTTTCAATTAGGCCACGTGTGGGCTGCATGAGAGGTCTCTAACAATGATAATGCCAAGAAATCTATCAAGAAATAATGCGAAGAAATAATCTGGCAGTTTTTGGAGACGACGTATGGTGTCATTGGCTTGCAAGTGAACGCCACCGGTGCACATTCGTCTTACGACATTTTGAGAACTCGGCTGCTGAGGTATACACCTGTCAGAGTAGCAGCTTTTTGAAACATCGCAAGTATCTGAGGATATGTCACACCAGGAATGCACATATGTCGTCTGCGTATATGGATATCTTGATCGCTGATGGCAGGTGTTTAATGAGACCAGTGATTGGGACGTTGAATAGAGTGGGGCTTAGTAATCCGCCTTCAGTAATGCCGCGGTAGATGTAGTGTCGTGCAGTTTGGCTATCGTCGCCATAGAGAAAGGACGATGTTATAAATATGTAATTAGAAATCCATTGAAAGACTGTACCCCCAACTCCAACCATCTCCACGAGCGTCAACAATAGCCTAGTGAGATACATTATGATATGCCTCCTTGACATATAATACGAAAGCAGCAGATAATATTTTACTGGATTTTTGATGCTGGATTTTCGTAGCGGCACCAATAACACTGTCTACTGATGAGCGGTCTCGTCGAAAACCAGCCATGAAATTCGTATGCACGTTGTGGCGTTCTAGGTAACGCTCCAAGTGGACTAGGATAATCTTTTCCATAGCCTTTCCTACACAGCTGGACAGCGCTGCTGGGCGGTATGGGGCGTTTTCTAGTAGAGCCTTACCGTATTTCAGGAGAGGGAGCAAGTGACTTGCGTTCTTCGGGAACAATGACATATTGCCAGGATATGTTGGAGAGAACTAACAATTCTCTCCGAGCGCATTCACTCAGGTTGCACAAGGCGCGGTATGGTATACCATGTGGTCCCGGGATGAAGAACGCCTTCGTAGAGCAACAGCCACCACAAACTCCTCTATCGTGAAATAAAGATCCATGCGGCAGTCACACGAAACGGGGATGTCACTGGGGCCCGGAGAGCCTGGTCCGGTCACTTGTCTAGAGATCCTCGCACAGACGTATTCTGCAACATCAATATCCAATTGCCCCTAGAAGAGTGCCCGCGTATTGAATGGGAAGCGTTGTTCGGAAAGGAAATACAGACCCTGTACGGTTTTCTAGATGTGTGAAAGTGCTTTCCGGAAGTCTAGTGACTGGAAAAGCGTTGTCCAACGTTGCGCGCTAATATATCCATGCGACGTCGGAATTTCCTGTGTATTCGTCTGACTGTTCTAAAGTCATGGATGGACTTTCTACGCCGGTATTTCCGCTAGGCACGGTGGCGCAGCACACGAAGTCGCTCCAACTATTTATCCAAATCCGTGTGTTTAGACGAAATTGTCAGCGTACCGGTGGCTTTTCGCATTGTACACCTTACTGCATCACCTAATCCAGAGGATAAGCCATCTCGGTAAGCATCTTCCATAACAGATGTAAAAGTAACGCAGCCAAATAATCAAATGTTTTTCCGTGCAAAGGACCTGGACATCGCTTTAATGATAAGGTACGTGGGAATGTGATCATTTCTGTGGGTCTCGATATCCAAAAAGTATTTAACACATCTTGTAAAGGGCTGGAGTGGAAAGCTAGATCTGGAGAGCTGCCACAATTCGCGCCTCGTAATATACATTAGGCTGCCGCCATTCGGGAATGAAATGTCGTGGTCTGTGGGCAAGGTTGCTAGTCTTTGCCTTCTTCCATTTTTCCTTGTTTCTCCAAGCCATTTGGTGCGTATTAAAATTTCCGATGATGGAGCATGGAGCATGGAGCGATGATGGAACTCATGGAGCAGCACAGAACCTCACGACGTTTGCTAATATTTTGTAAACAAAGTTACTTGAATGCAATATGTGAACGCCTACAAGTGTAAACATGAGGTTGCCCCTCTTTTACCTGCAAGGCAAACATATTGTAATCGTGAGGCGGAATTGGCTGGCGAATAAAGGTGAGTTCAAGACATAAAAACGATGAATTTGCTGTATGTACCAGTTATTGTGGACATGAAAGCTTCGTATTCTGATTATGTCACTGCTTATGATTGGTAAGGCTAATAGATTGTGTAGTGGCATATTGGTAGTGTAAACTTTGGCGCTATTTCGCTCCTCGCTCCTTCATTTTTCTTTACATGCTCGTCTTTTGCATAGATAAGGCTTTAGTGATTGCGCTCCTGTCTGTGTTTGCATTGATTGGGCACGGTTATTCCTTCGCTTTGCATCTACTAAGGCATTGTATGACGGAGAAGACACCTTATAGACGTCGGTTGTCTAGTGAAGACAGTCGCTTAAACTCAAACTAGTGTCGAGCCGACGTGCACAAACTTTTGTTCCGTCCTCAAGAGACGTGTAGTGGACACTACTACAAGGTCAATCCATTCATAAAGATGAGGCAATAGTGTGAATATAATCCAATTTATGCGGAGGCAGTGCATACGACACAACCAGGCTTGACTGGCTAAGGTAATGGAAGTGGTCCAGAAGCGTCGTTTTAGGTATTTGATGGAACAAATGCATTCTTAGTCCTCCAGAATTGGCTAGCCGATATCAATCTGGAACGCCGCGATTTTGCAACTACTGCATAGGCTTTTGCAACAGAATGTGGCATGAGAATGCCGGAATGTACAGCACATTTGCAATGCAGCTACGGTGGTAAGACTAATTCAGTACTGGTGCTGTTTTCTTCCGAGAAATTGTGATTTATAGAACTAATGTTTTTAACTATTTAGCAAGAGCCCGCAGGGCGTCCACAATGCAAGAAAAGCGTAGTAGTTAAGCGTGCTATTATTGGTCCAGTTTTCGGTATTATTACATATGAATGAGGCGCAGATCTGCGTTGCAAGCGCCATTCAGGTCGCATTCCTGTGTGCGGCCTTATTGGGAATTACAACAAGAATTGGGCCTGCTCAAAAAATTCACCAGCGGACCCCAAGTGGCCGCGACCTGCTCATATTGACATCGTAACGCCTATACAACAGATCTTGTCATCAAATGATATGAAGATCTGTCGAACTAGTGACATGGGATAGAATGCGCTAAATGTATAGCAACTATTACGGGGCACTGATGCCCTCCCTCGAAGTAAAGAAGTGGAAGAGAAAACTCGCGTTGCCGAGGGCTCGGTGACGGTATGACGGCATGTATGTACTCGTAGAGTTTCGTTCTTCATTTAGACCACGTCCAGTGTCGCTGATACATGAGACTATTGCCACCACGCCCATTCGATGTCGCCGCGGTGAGTTACGAGCACTTCGTCACTCGTTCAGCAGGGAGCAATAATTCACCTTGTGCGCACGTGGGTCCTTGATGGCAAATGTTCTGTTGAAGTCAGTCATGCTTGACTTTCTTTTTTTTTGAATGAATGGAACCAATTTCCTTCAACTTTTTATGACGTGAAACGTTTTAAATATATATTTAACAGAGAGATTGTCTGAAAACTTTGTATGACATATAACAAGACAGCACACCTATGTGGCCATTTTAAAATTTCCCGATCTTTTTCCAAGCCTTCCCTAGCTGTTTTCATGAAAATTTTCTGGCAGTCTATGACGCCCGGAGCTTAAGTGCAACAAAAAATATTGTTGTTTAATGCTTGACAAGTACTGCCAGTCCATAATATTAAGATAAAACGAATAACACGTCAGTCACTTGACATGCAGTATGAGATTCAATTGACTTGAATCCCTTGTTTAATAAAGCTGAGAAGAGCTTGGGCAAGTTCGTAACTGATGGCTACACGAGTACAGCATGGAAGACAAGGACACAGAGACACACACGTAAAGCAAATGCAACAATGTGAGGGAAAACTATTCAATGAGTTATTTTTACGGTTCAATAGTAGTTTTGTATATCATTTGCTCTCATCACTTATGCCTCTAGTTAACTTTGTTTACCTCTGACTAAAGATATACAGGTGAAATGTTATTCCCGGCGTCTTCTTCACGCGGTTGGTACACCCGCACGCAACACATGAGCCCACCATCACCTTCAGGAGTGCTGGAATAATCGCGCATGCACAACTCAACCCGCACTGGCGCGCTTTCTGCCCCGAGCAAGATGACGGCGCCTCGGCGTCTGCGCAGGGCCGCCACTTCCGCTCCATCAGTATTAGTATAACCTCCTTGGGTACCACTGTTCGAAGGAACTCTTTGAGGCCACCTTCGAGAACTGGCCGTGTGCCACAGGGTCTGTGCTGTTCTTCAATGAACCTGTTTGATGCTAACTTGGGTCACTGGGTGAACAGGTGGGTACCGCACTTCAGTGAACATCCTGGATGCCAAGTAGGGTAACATGGTATATGCCACTGTGAAAGTCGCGCTCTACAGTGAGACAAAAGCTCCCTTAAACGTCTCCGATGCTGAGCGGAATCGAACCCACATCACAAGCGTTCTTCAAGGACAGCAATCCGACACATCAGAAAGCGGCGTCACAAACGCACTGGATATGTGCCGCTTTGCAATGAACGCCTTTCACGCCAACTCTTTAGCCAGCTGCGCTATGAATGCACTGGGTACGCGCAGGAAGCTCTCACCAACTTGGGACTCTCAGTATGTGCCGCTGACTTGCGGCCAAGCCAGAGAACAAACCTCAGTGGTCACATGTATTGGCGCTGCCAAACTTATCGTTTCGGAGGCCACGCGCGGACTTCTCAAGGGTGCCACGATATGGCGCAGCGTGTCCAGAAAGAAGCGCCAGAGGGGAGCCCGGTCGCCGCATGACGCCTTTCTCAGCGTTCGAACACATCGGCCCGCCTTGCACTTCGGAGGCCATGCGCAGGCTCCGCGGCGGCTTCACCAGATGTCGCCGAGTGTTCTTAGGGAAGCGCGCACGAGGAGTGGCGCTTGCAGTACATGCCCCATACACAAATTGTTTCCACGATAATACGTTCTGTCGCTATATTGATTCGTTGCCTAAAGCATTACCGTGGACATTCATCGTTGAATGATTTCTGTCGCAATATTTTTAATAAATATAATTTGTTTATCCTAATACTTGGTCAGGCATATAAGGACTCTTTAGGTCACTTCGCTCGTAGTTCTATGTGACCTTCGAGTATATACCAAGAAATATATCTGCCAAAATACGAATGACCCATCTGTACTGGGCATCTAGCACCCATGCAGCTGCGCGAAACCTTGGAATGTAGCGAAACAAGGCTTCGCTTTAATGCCGGTTACTTCATACTCTTCCTACACTACCTTTCTCTACGTGCATTACCTTGATGTGCCTACAACAGAACGCCAAGTGCCGACACGTGATCCCCTGACTGAGCGCGGAAGGCTTCGTGCCGGGTAATTTGAGAAGCATAGCCTGATTCATCCATTAGTGGAATGACCTTTCCTTGCGCAGGGCAGTTTGTACTTCGAGACGCGTGGCGCACTTTGTAGGAATCATTATGCCCTCTCCTTCCGCTTCCGAGCTTAAGACACGCCATCCAAAAGATTTCAACGAAAGGCAGATCCTATAAAGACAAAAATGGAATGAGTAAGCTGCTACGCGTTACTGGCGTGCAAGCGAACTGGCTAGTGTGTTCAAGAAAGCGTGTTTCTACGTGGTATTCGTTTAGGTGCTACACCATGGCGGCTTCCTAAAAACTCGGTCAATAAAGAATAGCAAGAACGAGGTAGGCCCAACAAAGATGAAAGTATTTCGCGACGCGGGAGCTCATATGGGAGGGCACGTTCCGTTTTAAGCGCTGTTGCCTCTCAGGTCAATTTAGTGCGCATCCCGAATCATTTCTTTGATGGCCAGTTTTCCGCGCGCGGTGATAAGAAGTGAAGTAATGCCATTCTTGATTTTCCAAGGACTCGTAAGCGTTTGCGTAGTTTTATTTTTACGGATGAGTAACTCAGAGATGCATTGTCCTGTGCGTTCCTTTTTTTCTAAGTGCTCGCGTCTCTACTTTCTGGAATCATCATCCCACTGTCACTTGAGATAAGAGCGCCCGTGCTCTCAGTCCAAAGCTCTGTAGAGAAACCATTCCAAAGACCCTTTCAGAAGGAGACGTTAACGACAACACCCTTAATGACTAGCTTTGATTTAGCAGACTTGTCATGAAGGAGAAAGGTTGTCCAGTTATCCTATTTTTGAAAAACAAGAAAAGACAAATACTTTACAATTTCTCAACGAAAACATGATCTGTTTTTGGCACCATTTAACTTTTCGAATGGTCGACAACGTTAACATATAGGTATCAAGTTGCTGAATGTTTACGAGCATTCAGACCTCATAAGAACGTCCCAGAATGGAATCGCATGCCTGCCTCTCGCTTCAATAATGCTATTATTCGACTGTTCAAACTGTGCAAACTAACTTTCTATTTATGCGTGCGTCTTTGTTACGCATTAAGCATTGTATTTACAATAAATAAATGTACTAGCGGGGCTTTTTTTCTTGAGGGATCTGTGGAATAACAACCAGTCAGAGAAGACAGAGAAGAAAAAATTCAGAGCCATTCCACTCTGTGGCGACAAATATCTTGATAAATATGTTCATAAAAATGGGGACAAATATGTTGATAATAAATATGTTGACTGAACATAAAAGACAAACAGCACAATGAATTTCGTTTTCCCGCCAGTCTTTTTGTTGTTTTACTAAATCTCATACTCAATGCTTTATTTTACTTTATCCTTCTTTTGTTTGCATTTTTGGATCTAATATATCTAATATTTAGTCACCAAGGTGACAATCACTTTATGATTGCTATGATATACGGCCAGTGACCCTGTGGCGACACTGGAAGGTTTCTTGCCCTTCGTGAGATCTACACTCGACCGATGACGCGTCCTGGCCAGACAGATGTTTATGTGACACAGAGTGCCAAACCTTTCCAAGAGAAATGCCACGAGCCCATTTATGTCTGGCCGAGATACGTCTGTGTTGAAATCACCCACAATTACGATGGGAATGGAGTCTGTAGGGGTGACCCAAGCAAAGATGCATACGCTTGGCGATTGCGGCACAACTTTGATTCGTATTACGTGCCACCCGCCATCGCCACTTACATTCCCGCCTCTGTTCACGACGGTGTTCTTCGCAGGCGCGCTGTTCTTCTGCAGTCGTCGCCGCACGCGGCCTACACATTGCACGGGTGGAACTGAGATAAGGTTAAGTTGTTTGCCCGTGATGTCAAACCGCAATGCATACTGAACAGTGTTGATTACGGCTTTCAAAATGAGAATCAGATGCCACTATCAGAAGATGCGTCACATTGCGAGTATTTCGAACACAGAAGGAGGTCCCATAGTCAAAGAGTGGTTTGGGACCTATTGTGCAAGAACCGCTATGATAGTTAACACCTCAAAGCAACAGTAGCATATAGTAAGGCAGTACACCAGCCACAAGAAAAGAATGTTAACAATTACAAATAATAAGGTTTGTCATACCTGGCAGCAAGAAAAGCTTTGTGGGAAGAAAACACCAACAGTTTATTTACAAGAACAAAAAAACAACAGAAAAGCGAAAAAAAGACGAACAAGAAAACAGATACAGTAAACCTGCTCGTTAGTCTATCAATATTAAATGCATTGTTAAGTTCTCTTTTAAATTGATGTAAAGATCTTAGATTTTTCATTGTGAGAGGAAGAAGGTTCCACATTGATATGAAAGTGAATGCGACGTTCTGTTTACCATAGTTAGGGCGGATTCTTGGTAAAAGGAAATTGCTATTCAACGCAGACATGGTGGTACCATAAATCATCGGGTAGATGGTGAAAATTTCTAATTATTTATTTAGTCATTATTTGTATCTTTAAGGTGAAAATTTCTGATTATAACATTGTTTTTTAAACAATAAGTGTTGATATTTCTAGCGATTAAACGCAGCTGGGGCATACCTGGGGATATGCTTTTACTTTATGCTTTAGCTCTTTTAGGTCTGGGGTGGACGTCATCTTTTTAGTGGAACGAGCATCGAGTGGCACTCTTGTTTCTTGAGCAGCACTTTCGGTTCTCCTCCTGAGAGGACCAGGGAGGGAATTCAAAATAATTCAGAAAAAATAAATTGGGGAAATATAGCCCAGTACAATATTCATGGGTTTAATTATAGATATGATATCTGAGCATACATTTAATTACAAGCTCATTTACTGAAGTCTCCGGAATAATTAGAATTATTTAAAAATCACCTAAACAATCGGGGACGAAATTCGAAGTAAACCTGAACAAAATTTTAAAAAAGACAGCACAGTAGAAAATTCACAGGTTTCATTGCAGGTATGATATCAGAGTATAAGTTTAGTTACAACTTGAGTTACTGAAGGGTCTATAATAATTATAATTAACTAGAAATAATTTATTACCTCAGGCCGAAGCACGGAATCGTAGGCTTTAGAGACCCGCCACGTGAGTACGACTTTGGAGAAATTCCTAAAAATCCAGAAGTAGAAAGCACAAGCAACGACGTCACTAATGATGTCAAACGCAAGAAAGTGGCATGATATTTAACCAGATAATTAGTGAAAAACCGTTGCCTCCGAGTTTACTTCGTGCGTTGCGTTCGCCTAAAGTTAACCTAAAGAACACCAACGCCGAGGTGCGAATACCGCTAAGAGACACCTAGGTGAAAGATTAAGGTCACCTACCATTTTTTTTTTGCCTACGCACATAAACCACCAGAACCTAGTGTAGAACAACTCCGCCGTAAAAGGCACAAAAAAAGTACTCATATGTGCTAATTGAATTTCGTTAGGCTCGCACTGGACTTCTTAAAGAAGGAGAAAGAATATGAAATACCCATAATGGCCAAAATAGTCATTTGGAGAGGCATAAAGAGATTGTTCGAGGAGCTTTTAACAGCATGGAAGCCTGGGAGGTTTTATTGTTCGCGAAACGGGAAGCAACACGGTTGGCCAAAATAAATGAACTGCACACCATGCCCACAATGATGAGGTGAAGTAGAAGCGATTGTAGTTCGATGTGGGACAAGCTGCGAAGCGCAATGGTACTTCCAGCTATGCAAAACGCCGTGTAAACGAGGCTAGATTCGCTTCCACTAATTCAGTTGTTATAACGAGAGTGGAATTATGAATTACTGGCTTCATCTCCCAAGTTAGTCGGAAATTCGTTCCTGTGCCACTTTCTCGTAATGATTGCTTTAAGTACAGCTTTTTTCCTCGAGTTATTAAAGAGTGGAACCTACTTCCTGACTCCATCGTGAGTGGTGACTCCCTTTTGTCTTTATTGAACACCTCGGATCATTAAACACCACAGCGCACCTAAACAATAGCACAAGTCCCTGCCTCAACTTGTGTATTCTTGTTCATTAATTGAGCGGCTTTTTTTGTCCAGTGCATTTTTTTGCATATTGTGTCGGATGTCGTTGCTGACGTTATGCCCATATATACTTGCTTTTTTTATCTACTCCTGTAATAGCCTGCGAAGGCTATCAGTATGAATAAATAAATGAATGAATGAATGAATGAACGAATGAATGAATGAAAATGTCTAGACACGTCCTCGGAAGTTCATATCATGTGGACTTCCGGCTAGGTGCACGCTGCTACAAACATCGATGGTTCTTCTGAACATGTTCTCTCCCCGTGCAAGCCTTTTCAGTGTTCAGTAGAGACAATGAGGCGTATAAACATTTGTTGCACGGACAACCATCTCGCAGCACTGAGACGGACTGTAGGTTCTGCTGCAAAAAGGCATCCCGGCCACAGGGGACATTTGACGTACTACTGAAGTAGATCGAGAAAGACATCAGAAATTGAGATCTATGTGAAGGAAAAAGAACATGAAATGCCGATAATGATGAGGATAGTAATTTGGAGAGACAAAGAGACTTCTCGAGGAGGTCTAACAGTGTGCCTCTTAATAATAATAAGCAAAATTTTGCCTATTGTTCAAATCTCAGTCGGACTGCCGTGCAACTTGCTTCTGCTCATTCGAGGCTCAGTTAAACCATGCATTTAATGTGAAATTTTAATTCGTCGCATACATTTATTAGCTTATTACACATCTGAGGCATTGTTCATGAAGGTAGAAATAACTACGGCAACCAAAACTAAAACTTAATGATAAAGCAAAATATTTTCCATAACAAGATCACTCTTTCTGGCAGTGAGGGCAACTGCATGTCGCAGTTCGATGGAAGCGCAGCTAGGTGTCCCGATTCCCCATCTTTATGTGAGCGCGCTCCAGGTACAAATGAGCAGGTATCCAGAAGGGTGGATATCTCATTCTATTTGTCACAATATGTCACAATACGTGCACCCGCAAATCTTTCCTCTATGCCTTCCTCGTTGCCCACGGCAGGACGCGTTAACACCGTACTTTACACGAGAGAGCACACACAAGTATTTTCCCCCGTGCTAAGTTATAGGAGATTGCAATTATTTATTTCAGTCCAGGTCCTAGCATTGTATCAATAATTTTCTATTGCTCATTGCTGTATTATCTTTAATTGTCTCGTTTGCTGCCATGTTATGTAATTGTGCCCTCCCTGCTTGGACCAGGTGTCCGCAGTAATGAATAAATAAAAAAAATAAATACCTTTCCGTATTCTGCTGCATTCGAGTTGTGGTATTGTACTCGTATCTTCAACGTATTATAAGGGTTTCGGCATAGTGAGGCCGGTCACTGGCCGAAAAGATCTAAATCTAAAAACAAATAACTACAGGTGAGGAACCTAACTCATTGCACTCAGCGTTATATCAAGCGTTCGGGCACCAACCACCAGCAATTATTACAAAAAGGTCAATTATTTGTTATCAAATTTTCTAGCGTACACGAACTTGAGAAATTACGATACATTCGTCAATAAATTTTACGGCGGCCGCACCTAAGTACACCAGTGTACTTGCAGCACGTTAAGGAACCCCAGCTGCTCGAAATTTTACAGAGACGTGCCTCATAATCAGATCATGGTTTGGCACGTAAAATAAAAAAAAGCAACAACGATAAGCTTTACCTAATATTTTCTATCTATATAAAAACAATGCTTTTAGCCAACAAGCAAATAGTGAAATTCCTCTGCATGTCGCCACTGTAGGAATTTGCAACACAGCGCCGGTTTAAAGGTACCCATTCCAACACTTTCAGTGAAATGGTCATGTCATTCCATCATTTTCACTACAAAACGTCGCTGATCTCTGTGGGGTGACACCACGTCTAATGTCAATAGATGCCGTCATTTAAATGACAGAAATGCACGCATTTCTTTTTGATGAGAATGATAATACTACCAAACGTTGACATTGGACTAAGCGACATCGACACCATATATATATATATATATATATATATATATATATAGATATATATATCATAAGAAGCTAAGAAACAATGACACCAATGACAATATATGGGAAATTACTTTTACTAACTAACTGAATTAAAGAAATGATAGATTAATGGAAATGAAAATGGATGAAAAAACTACTTGCAGCAAGTGGGGAACGATCCCACGTCTTCGCATTGCGCGTGCGATGCTCTACCAATTGAACCACCGCGGCGCCGTTTCCCCACACACTTTCTCGGATGCTACTAGAACTAACTGTGAGAGTGTTAGCAGGCACGACCACGCATAAACATCTTTTCTGCCGCAGGCGTGACGAGTACGTGACCTGGGTGAAGGCAACTGGTCAGTAAACCCAGACATGCTACCTGAAGGCATTAGTGTTGCCGGATCCGAAGCCCTCGTTGTGTAATCAGCGAGAAAAAAGGAGGTTAAACAAGGTGCCCGATTTTTATTAATCATTAATCAGAAGCCAACAAACAACGACACAAAGGGCAATATAGAAAAAATTACTTGTACTTACAAATTGAAATAAAGAAATTATAAATTCTTTAGCCTTGCGAGTAGTAGGAAACCTACTTTTTCCGTAGAAAGTTGCCTTTTGTGGTAGTAAACTTTCTTTGTCTTACCAGAAGCAGTCTCCGTCACTTGTAGAGAAACAGGTAAATGTTCTTTTTCTGTGTCAAGCGTTATGAATATAAGACACCAACCTTCCGAAGTGACCTCCGACAGGCTTTGTATTAAACAGGAATAGAACGGCTGCCAATAAAAAAAATGTCGTCAGCATTACCATTTGATTTTATTTACATTTATTCGGAACATGTGATATTTCTAGGTTTGGGAAATATGTTTTGGGAGGCACCGCATGTGCCAAGATTCCCGAATCGCTAACGATGAGTGCTGGCCTGCTTTTCTCTACGATTGTGTAGTAATGTATCAGCAAATAATCATGCGTATAGTCTTTTTAAAATTTCGCTTTTAAATGGTCCAAAGAAAGGTGCAGCTTAAGCGCAGTGGAGCAAACATGTGGACAGTGCTGAAGCTAGTCTAAAATTCTTTAAGTGCAGCTTTATGAGCACTGTTTCGAATCGCTGAACAGTTAAAGGTATATGATATTAATTCTTGAAAAACCAATAGGAAAAAACAAGCATATCTCGGTATGATTAAAAACACCGCCTTGTCTTAGCGTATAAAACCAACCAGAGATGTCGCATCAGCCCTTCATTTTTTCATTCCCTCTACTTTTACCTCTTCTTTAGTTGCATTATCTTTTACTCACTTCTTCATTGTGACACATAAAACCTGTGTCGTTTGCTCCCAATATCAATGAGCATAATACTAGAAGGTGGAAGCTCTAAAAATACCCGCTAATTAAGATCACGAGAAACAATTTCTTGTGTTGCTGGCGTTATTATCACCGCTATGATAGTCTCAAGCCTCGTCACCCGTCCTCTCGCTAGATATCACCGTCAAATGTAGATGGAGGAGCATTGTATCGCTGGCGAACAGCATAAGTCCAAGAAGAATGTGCGCACATTGTGAGGAACACGAAGTGTAGATCGTTGAGTTATTGAGCCCGCCCTGAAACCTCCTAGGACGATAAAAAATGGATGCGCCAGAAGGAATATAGTGTAGTTGATAAGTCCTGTTTCCTCCGCCTTGTGATCTTCTCTAAATACGCGTCTACTGTGGCGTTCTTGTTAATAACGTATTTTTTTCATAGCTTTTCGATGCGTCGCATCTAACCAGGAAATGAATAAATCTTCCGGAGGCCTTTGTTTGCACATTTCTCTTATTGGCCAACAGCTACTGATGGGTTTCCGTTTCCGGCAGGTAAACTATCCGGCACCTTTTTTTTTTTTTTTTTGCCTGGGGGTACATTTACAATACAAATGAACCCTTCACTTCGGAGATTGCTTTATTTCATAACGAAAATTTTTTTATTGTGATGAATACTTGCCTTAGGCAATATATCTTGGCGTGTATTGTATGTGTGCTGTAAAGACGGTGTAGTGTATGAATTCAAGGTGTGTCTTTCGGTATATGATGTCATGTACCCTGTGATCATACCTGGTAAGCTCATTTTCTTCACTCATCAAAAACGCTTTCACCTGCCTTAACCATAACATCTATAATAGCCAAATAAGAAAACTTGCAGGAAAATTATAAAAGCGATGTTTACTGAAATTATATCGAACAACGTATTTAGAGGCGGAAATCCTGCGTAGAGTCTGTGTTAAGATAGTACAAGGTGAGAGTGACAAATGGTACCGTTTTAATACAGTGCAATTCATAAAGACGAGGTACAGAAACTCCCAGCCATTGCAACATGGTACATTGTCTTCGAGTTTTCGCGACGATCTAAATTTCTGTGTAAAAGAAAGACGATTTCTTTCGATGGCGCCTCAACACATTCTCATGACTATTCTGCGTTGTGTTTCTCCTAAAATGTAGGTAATTTTTCAGAAGTTCGCTGATATATTGTTCCTAATTATCTTAAAATTGATGTCGTGTAGCAGATCTCTAGGGCCGCGTTATCATCTCTGTGATCGCTATTAACTTAGTCAGCTGCGGTTGATAATGATCATAATTGACTGAATTTGATAAGTTTCCCATGTTTCGATGACAAATATTGACTTCTAAAGTGCGCCTTCGTTTCAGCGGTGATCAACATTGACAATAATAAATATTGTAGATTTATAGCAAAATACGAATATCTGAGCTGACAGACAGAAAGACAGACAGACAACGAACTTTATTTGATCTTGAGGAGCTACTGTCAGGACCCCCTAACGGGAGGCCATTGTAACCGCTGGCCTCGCCCACGTAGAGAACAGAACGCCGTGTCCCTCCGCCCCTTCCTGGGCCGTCTGCATAGCCTGGCCTTGCTTATCGAGTACCGTGCTTCTGATGGCGACCTCCCATTCGGCTTCCCTGGAGAGAAGGTCGTTAGGCAATCTGTGAGATGAGACACATTTTTAGTAACATGCGAACGGAAAGGTAATAGACCACTCTGACAACATGAAAGCTAAAGTTTCTTTTAAAGTTCAGTAAGAGTAGTGCTCAATCCTTCGGATCAAGATGGTGTCGTGTCGTCGTTTCAAGCGCTTTCTCGGCGCTTTCAGAACACTGCAATGGCAGAAGATAAGCACAGATAGGAGGTATAACAATGAGGACCATAGCCAGCGATTTTCTTTAACGTAAGCGTTATGACTGGTTGTAGACTGAAATATAACATGGACTGTTGTCGTCATTGCCTGTCGCATGCCGTTTAAAAGCAATATATGACCCTCATGATAATTTTGATGCGCTTACAAGATTATCGTTCGTTATAAAACATTTTGTAATCCTTACAGCGTCTACAATTATAGAAGTTGTAAGGTTAAGCAAATAAAGTCATAAGGAATCCTGAAAATTGGGCGAACAAAATTAAACCATGCAAGAAATTCATTTCAGGCCTCATATTACAGGTGATGAATCCGTAAGAAAAATAAAGCACACGCGAACTAGCCCATCTAGATTTTCTCAGCTGTATACTAAACAGTGTTAATTGAGACATGTTCAACTTATGGGGCGGGGTAGAGGAGGGGGCAGGGGTGCCTTAATATAAATAGAGGCAAAGGACATCTGATAGAGAAGCGTCGCAATTGAACATGTGACGATTGGGAACGATCGTGTATAGATTTTTTTTCTACATAGGAATTACGTGACAAAGAAACAAGGAAAGCAATAAAGGGTGAATGAAAGAAACGAGTCAGACGCTAAAACGAATGTTTTTTCAGGTAATAGCACAGTTGCCTTAATGTTGAAGAATCGACTCAGTCGGCATTTTATAAATTTGCTGTGCTCAGACTTGAAAGATTGGATTATATTACTAATGCGCTCTATCCTTTTTATGGTTGCTGGTTTTACGCCTTTGACGCCTTGTTTGCTTATTGTTTGTATATCAAAAACGAGGAAACCGTAAATAAGTACACGCATGTTGCTATATTTAGAAGAAGGCGGCACATTGAGTTGGGGGTTTATACCTGCATTCCAGAAAACATAGGCTAAAGAGCACACGCGGAAATAAATACTCCGTGATCTTTCTGCGATTCTACGTTTTTCCAGCATAAAAGAAAGCAGAGCACAGCGGAATGCGTAAAGAAAGTTCGCAAAAACAAATATTGATTCAAACAATGTTTTCCATTACAAGCTTTGTTCGGTCATACCTGGAGAAGCACTTCAGCTTGACAAAATAAACTGCAAGACCGGCGATTACAATTCACGTCAGATAAACCAATCGTGCTCCTAGGGAAGGTCGAACAATTAGCATGTATTGATTCACTTATGCTTGTAATATTCTGCTGTTTCGTTTATTTATTTGTTTGTATTGGGGTTTAGTTATTTACTGATATTACAACATGAGCTAGTAGGCATTACTATAGCAGATTTACATTAAAGATTAACAAATAGTGTAAGCTCTCTATATAAAAGCACAAAAAAATGAACATCGATCTCCGTCAAAGTAAAAAGGCACAAGATATGCGGCGCACTGCGTGTGGTTCAGAAATTCTCCCTCATGAGTGCGTTTCATGCAACTGCCGCTTGTGTGAGGCGGCGAGCGACTCGCTGGACGTGATAACAACAGCTTCAGCTACGTTGTTCCGCTCGCATTTAATGTGCTCAGCCCCGTTTCCTTCGTATCCTGTACGATCAATTTCTCGGTCACCGTGTATTTTATGCCTATGACCGTGTATTGCGCATGTTTAATATTAGACCCATAGAAATAAGGCGGAAATACCGTGATTACGTATTCTTGTCTAAACTAATTCACAACCACTTCTCCTGTACGCGATTACTGTCAGCTGTAACGTTCTGCAAGCCTCGCCCTAACTTGCGTAATCCTAACATCTTCTACCTGAATTCCCCTTGCGCCTCAAACGCTATAACACGTCTTGTAACACAACAATATACCTTGCGTGATGATCTTGATATATTCAGCTCTACTATTTGATCATTATCTGACTTCAGTCATTGATTAATTCAATGTTTTGTTGCACTTTGTACCACTGTTGTTGAGATATTATGTTTTTTTTTTATTACGTTCTTTGTGTAGCACAAGTGTACCAATATTCAGGGGTAAAGCTGTTCCTGGGCACTTTCAGAAAATAAGTTAATTAAGATGAAATTCTGCGTGTGGAAAAAGGTATGTCTGAAATACCTTGGGGCGGTATTTAATTCCTACTTTCTGAGTAAAAAATATCTCTCCTTAGGCATAGTATGTGGGAGGCTTCAAGTACTTCTGGCAATCAATGTGTAGGTTGTGATGGGCTAACTATTCGAGAAACCTAAGTCTGAAAAAGCAGCGAGCGGTTTCTGATGGATCCCAAGATAAACATTTTTCGAGAGTGCTAAAACTGATTTTAAGACGGCAATGGTTCCAAAACGTGCGGCATGGTTTCAAACAACCTTTACCTATTACTTAACTTTAACTTTTATTAATTTTAATTATTACGCTAGTGCATGTCAGAAAGGTATGCAATATCAAAAATGCCAATCTGAGCTTCTTTCTCTGATTTTTCTCTATGAGTGTGGTAGTTCATTGGCGTGGTCGATTCCACAGGTTTCCTGATTTGTCAAGTTCTTTATTGCTTCAGTCCTCCAAGCAAAATTACTGATGGTTCACCAGCGGCTGCCGCTTGTTCTCGGGGTTTCTTTCATAAAACTAAAAACGAAAATATACTTAACCGCACTGGTTACACAACTTTTCTCCCTATTGCTTGCGCAATGTTCTAGAATGTTGGTGCTTCTAATAGGGCTCCCAAAATATAGGTTAAAGTTGTAAGTGTAACCTTGTCAACAACTCATATGATGGCGTTTAAGTGCAATCGGCACTGTTAAAATAGTTCTTGAACCCTCTACCCACTTCTTGATGAGTAGAAAATTTGATTTTATTTAGTTTGACGTAATGCATTAAGCAATATGCCTAAAATGGTTTACTGCTTTTAAGACAAATAGGCAGAAGTACTAAAAGCACAAGAAAAATGATTGCTTACTTGTAAAAACATGTGATATGACTCATTTGTCAATATTGACCGTGGTTTTATTGCGTTGTAAAATACTTCTGTCACCGTCAGCCATATTGAGATTGAGCGACAAATAGTTCTCGGTAAAGTAAAAACCCTAGTCCATCAATTTGATGTCAATGTGCCAAAAACATCTCATAATAAAGAAAAAAATGACAGGTCACGAAACGAACGTTACAAGACATTCTTATATGTCTCAATGCCCGCTGGCTGTATTTCAACCCGTACTTGAGAACTATAGCAAATTTAGCATCTTATCTGCGAGATCCTTTATCTAGAATCTGTGGCGCTATTGACGGACCAATGGGTGCGTCGCAGCTGCTGGTAAGCAGTCGCGTTGGTAAACGTCATAGTGAGCGTATTAATTGGAAATAATATAAATAATAAGAGTGGGTCTAAAAATTAATCTGCAGAAAACTAAAGTAATGTTTAACAGTCTCGGAAGAGAACAGCAATTTACAATAGGTAGCGAGGCACTGGAAGTGGTAAGGGAATACATCTACTTAGGGCAGGTAGTGACGGCGGATCCGGGTCATGAGACGGAAATAATCAGAAGAATAAGAATGGGCTGGGGTGCGTTTGGCAGGCATTCTCAGATATGAACAGCAGGTTGCCATTATCCCTGAAGGGAAAAGTGTATAATAGCTGTGTCTTACCAGTACTCACCTACGGGGCAGAAACCTGGAGGCTTACGAAAAGGGTTCTACTCAAATTGAGGACGACGCAACGAGCTATGGAAAGAAGAATGATGGGGGTAACTTTAAGGGATAAGAAAAGAGCAGATTGGGTGAGGGCACAAACGCAAGTTAATGACATCTTAGTTGAAATCGAGAAAAAGAAATGGGCATGGGCAGGACATGTAATGAGGAGGGAAGATAACCGATGGTCATTAAAGGTTACGGACTGGATTCCAAGGGAAGGTAAGCGTAGCAGGGGGCGGCAGAAAGTTAGGTGGGCGGATGAGATTAAGAAGTTTGCAGGGACGACATGGCCACAATTAGTACATGACCGGGGTTGTTGGAAAAGTATGGGAGAGGCCTTTGCCCTGCAGTGGGCGTAACCAGGCTGATGATGATGATGATGAATATAGTAAGAACGGTTTGTCGTTATTAAGCCAAACACCTATGGGAATATATACTGCTGATTGCTCTAGCACAAGCTAAACAAATGAGTATTTATTTAGTATCAAATTTTATCAATAAGGTTAAAAGAAGTGTTACCTTGTGCTTTCAACAGTATGGTTAAGGGAATCGTTTCCCAGTATTGGCACTTTTTCCCAGTGTACCATTAACCCAAGAGTGAAAGCCGTCGAATGATGTGATAGGGAAGAAGCAGCAAATTGTCTTCTAAAACATCCAATATTTGGCGCGGTCCACCGCGATTGCTGGATGTCGCAGCCATGGTGTCTTGTTAACAACGTGCGCTCGCCTCCGCTCTTAAAAGCCATTCGTGCGAGGTTACAATCGCGCTTCTGATTTAAATCAGAAGACGAGCAAAAGAAAAAGGAAAGAAATAAAAAATAGGGGGTGCGAAGGTCGCCAATAATTACGCGGCATGAAGTTCCAGCCATACTGGTTGTAGCCGAAGAGTGCTCTTTCGTAAGAGGATAAGCCTTTTCTGAAATACGCCTAGGCTCCTATTTCTCGAACCCCATTACATGCCGGCCCTCGAATCTAGGAACAATTCGCAGAAGATTGACGATGTCAATCTTCTGCGTCCCAATCCCCCCCCCCCAAAAAAAAAATAAAAATAAAAAAATAAACAGAAGTGAATAAGTAAAGGAAGCCAAGAAACATATTACTGTGCTGAACCAGACTTCTGTCGCCGCACACAGCATCGGAACCGATGGTTCTGCTATTATACGACTTCGCTCATATTGTGCATCGCCGTCAGAACAGAAAGTAATTGAACAACAGTTGCGGACATGCTTGCGCGAAAGATAATGCACTCTTCATTCAGCTCCCGGTCTTTTCCTGTGGTTTTGGTAAATACAAAGATAGCTCTGTTCGCTTTCAAGTCGATTATCGAGCGCTAAACAAGATCACACGCAAGGACCTATCTCCCATTTATGGAACTCACGACTCTTTGGACCCACTACAAGAGGCAAAATATTTCTGCAGCTGTGATCTTCGATCAAGATATTGGAAAATTCCGATGAAAGAGACTGACAAAGAAAAGATCGCATTCGCGACACCGGACCGCCTTTAGGAATTTACCATGATGCCTGTTGGCCTTTGTAACGCTCCAGGCACATTTGGGCGCACGATAGACCATTATCTTCGTGGACTGAAATGGAAGACCTGCCTGTGTTATCTGGATAATATTGTCAGCTTTTCCTCTAACTTCAGCCAACATCTTCAGCGATTATACGAGGTTCTCAAGTGCCTTGTAAATGCTTGTCTTCAGATAAACAAAAACTGTTTGAAAGCAAAAGCATTAAAGTATTGGGCCACGTCGTCTAAGAGAATGACATCCAGCCAGACCCCGAAAAGATCACTACTGTTCTCCAGCTTCCTCGCCCACAGAAGCAGAAAAATTTACGCAGTTTCCTCGGCTGAGCGTCCTGTTTTCGTCCAGTTATATGCAACTGCGCTACAATAGCGGTTATTATACACAAGCTGCTGGTTAGCGGTGCTCTTGTAGCATGGACTGACGACTGCCAGTGGCTTTTCAACCTCTTAAGTAACACCTTATTTACATCTTATTCTGCGTCAAATTCAACTATAGGTGGCCGAGGGAGTAATTGAAATGCTCTTTAAAACAAGGCTCAGAAAGCAAAATTTTCAGAAGAAAAACGGGGGCAGGTGACCCATGTACAGGTGCAGTGACTTCAGATTACTTAGCTATAGCAGAAGCGCTTATTAGCTCACCTTAAGCGGTAACGAGGCTCGTGTGTAGGTAAATCACCCCCGTTGCTCTAATTCATTGTTAATTTTGTTATAGACGGTAAGGGTATAACGAAAGCAGACAATGTTGCAGCAATGTCTTTGCGGCAGAAGTGCTTTTCCCGCCTATCACTCCATTTCCGTAAATCATGCTACACCAAGGCGGTCTATGTCAATATTGCGCAGAAAAAGAAAAAAGCTGCTACTGCGAGGAAAATAATTTACCTACAAGCAATGATTTTCATTTGGTGTCTCAAACAGCTCGGCATGTTTGTTTTGGAATACAACTTGGAGGAGTTCCCAAAGTAATTCAGCTTACGCAACATTTTTACTTAAATATCTGTTTATGCTACAGTGAGCTATGAATAAGTGCAGTTCGCTTCAAGTGCGGCGGCGTTTCCTTCATTTCTTATTAACTGTCGCACGTACTTGAAAACTCCGTAAACTCTATAAAAAGCATTCAGTGAAAGCCTTGTGATATCAAGGATAGAGCACATTCGTATTTCGTGTCCTCTAAATACTGAAGTGCTAAGTGAATCTTCTGAACTGACATGACCATAAAATGTAGCAGTCACGCTTGATGAACTATTTCGCTGATACCTGTTATGTCGAAAAACAAGCGAAAGTGTTTTAAAGGCCTGAGGCAGAATGTGCGAAATAATAGTGGCCGATAAGTGCACGAAGTGAGGCTAAAAGATCATTTTGGGCAGGTATCTGGGCACTAACATGTAGAAAGTTTGAAGAAGCGACGGCTGCTACGTGTTCTTCGTTCCAGGGATATTTCCGAATGTAGCCATCAAGAGAGCATGTGCTAGATAAAATAAGCTGTTCGTACAAGAAAAGCGGTACAAAAACTTCAAAACAAAAAAGAAGGAAGGTTTCTTCCGCAAGATAGGCCATATTGTGCAGCGTTGAGGTTTCTTTCTGGGCCGCATAGAAGCCATTGCCTATTTATGTTCCTGTTTGGACCATTGAGAAGCCTCTGTTCAAGAACAGAAACGTACGGCATGCCAAAAAAGCTCGTTAAGTAAATTCTAACCTGGAAAATCCAAGTGCATCCAAGAGGCAACCTGCACTTCGCTCACTTAGCCTACGCTCTTTGTTCTGTTGTTCTGAGATGCGATACGTTAGCTCTTGAACGAAAAGGAAGAGAAACGTTAAAGGTTCCTAGAAACTGAACGTGCAGTAACAAGCGATGTAACACGCGGCTTCCAACGATGTTGGCGACACTAATGAAGAAACGAAGCTGGGTTTCTAAAATTTCCAAAGTGTGCTCTGTGCGCGTGGGGAGGGGGGACTTTTGTTTTCTCGTAAGAAAGACCATCGAGCGCACGCGTGAAATTTTCTTGTAGGGATAATAATGTAAAGCCTCCGTTGCATAGTAGGCTTAAGAGTTAACGGGTATGCAGTTTATATAGTGTTATATAACATGCGCTCCCAGTTCAGATATATTTTCAAATAAAACTATAGACGGGAACAGTCTGATATCAACACTTGACATTTTACATTTCAAAGTCAGAGAGCGATGCAGGTGAATGTCAGCGCTGTTATTCGTTTGCGGCAAGAACTGCCTAACCTGATAGCTTGTACTGCGTCAGAACTGTGGCACAGTATAATAGCGAACTTCACGACACAAATATTGGAACGTTCTTCAGCCGCAGTGCTCTGAAGTATTGTGTGACCATCACTAAACAAAGAAAAGGTGCTCAAACTTGCGCAATGGCCCGAACATTAATAGTGGATGAAACACTGTTAGTCTGTGCCAATAGTGTACTGTGAGATAGTGGGGTAACTACTTGAAGTGGCCTCCAAAGCATTTCGTAATATTACAACACAGCAATATACGCTTTCACTGGAGCGAAGTTGATTGCCGTTACCGTTGAATTCCACCCACGCACGGTCCATTAACACTTGAACAGGTTGCATCAGGAGTTCCATAGTTTTCTTGGAAGAATTGCCCCCAAGCCATCTATTTTATGTTGTAGGTCTTGCACATGGTACAGCTAAGGCCCAATCATGCTCAAGTGCACGGTCTGTTTATGTTGGATCACCTCTTTTATTGAGAAAGCTTTGATGTTTCTCAAAATGCAGGGATATACTTCTTAAACCTTTATTACGCTGGGAAACAATGCTTCGGTTGTCAAGCTACACATCTGTTACCTTCGTTTATTTTTGCTCACAAAGCGAAATGCAGAAAGTTGCAACCTACAAACAACCGCTGTACTATGATCACCTTGACGGATCCACTACTTCACTGATTACTTTGCCGCGATCTCCTTTAATTTAAGGAATCATGCTTTGTTCTTTCGCGTCCTAGATATTGAAATCCATGGGAAGATTTTCGTTCAGCATTATATGTTTATCAATTTATCTATGACTGCCGGTTTATACTCTAGTGTGTATCGCTGCTTTATTGCATTTGCCTGCAGTACTGCATTTTCTCATTCATTCATTCATTGATGCAATAATTAATTAATTTATTTATTTATTTTAAATGTCCATGAAGCGCTATATTCATGACCACTCATGGCGCTCATTAGGCTAGCTCATGACTTCTGACATTCGAAAGCAAGTAAGCGAACCAGGTGTTCAACAACAACCATTGCTAGATACTTTATACATAGCGAGCATTCAGCGCATGCCTCCGCAATGGTTCGGTTATCATGCACCAATTAACTATGCAAATTTACCTTAAATGAAAACCTTATTTATATATCCAGAACATCGTAACGTAGTGATATTTCCTTGTGAAAACAATCTCTGGGTAAGGCTTAATATTTTTGTATGATAAACATAAAAAGAAACGATTCGACCTACCTTCAGAAGGTATAGTTTACACTTATGCAAACAGTCGTGATTGTACTGCACACAGATTATCAAGACTGATAGCAAGATAGCTCTTCTGTGCGATGTCGCCTAAAGAAAAGAAAGAAAAAAAAAGAATACCGTTCAAGATGCAACCGCACCAATATGAATTCGTTGGGGGCCCCCACATATATACAGCGCGGCACAAAGACATGGAAAATAGTCGATGAGGGTCAATGAGCAGAGGCTTCCATTTCTATTTCCGTTAATTCCAGTAGAGTGGCCAGCGTCCCACGTGGACGACCTGCTTCGCCGTGGAGGAACCACGACAACAAAAGAAAGTGCACGTTTTTTTGCAACACGGGTGTGCGTTTCATTTCCTGTATTGCTGGAATTGCCGCTTGTTCATCGTTTATTTGTTATTGTTATCCCGAGCTATCTTTGCTGTATTTAGAGAGAGAGAGAATGAAGAGGAAAGGCAGGGAGGTTAACCAGATATGAGTCCCCGGTTTGCTACCCTACACTGGGGATGGGGGATAGGGGTTAGAAAGATGACAGAGAGCAATGCGCTAAAAAAAGGGGAAAAAAAGGAAACACGCACACATGGAGACACACAGGCACAAAAGGCGTTCCAGTTAAAGTCTTTCACACAGGCCGGCAGATCGCAAAAAGCGCAATAGCGCTTGCACGGTCTTCTTCTGTGACGGTCGTAGAATTCTTTTTTCGGATAGCGGTTGGTCGTCTAATTGGTCAAGTTCGTGGCGAAGGCATGCCCTCTGTGGACTGTACTGCGGGCAGGCGCACAAAATATGGTCAATTGATTCTTCATGGCCGCAGTGGTCACAGGTTGGGGTGTCGGTCATCCCTATGCGGAATGCATAGGTTTTGGTAAAGGCAACGTCCAACCAAAGTCGTTATAGAAGCGTGGCGTCTCTACGGCGAAGCTGTGATGGCGCTCGTAGACTTAGTGTGGGATAAAGTGAGTATAGTCGCGTATTTCTTAAATGTGGCTCATTCCATTGCGACGCGGTGCACTGCCGAGCAAGTAGGCGAAGCTTCCGTGTTGCGTCAGTTCTAGAAAGAGGAATTGGGACGTGGCGCTCCTCAGTATGGGCTGAGCGGGCAGCATGATCCGCCCGTTCATTGCCGATAATCCCGCAGTAACTTAGAAGCCACTGGAAGGTTATTTCATGGCCTGCATCACTTATATGGTGTAACGTCTCTGGATTTAGCGTTTTGCAGGGCTCCTAAGGCTCGGCAATTTCTTCTTGAGTTTTGTTTTGAAACCTTTCTGAGCGAGATGAACGCGTACGGTAGCGAAAGCGTGTAGAACGCTTCAATGTCGACAATATGCGTTGCAAAACTCTTTGTTAACAGTTGGTACATCATATATAGGCAAGGCGTCCGACTACAGCGTGAGTTCCAATAATTGTAAGGCCTGAACCGAATTTGGCGGTTCACGCCTTCTTAACTTTATTTTAACTAACATACAGTAAAGAACACTTCACTTCTTTGGACGTGACATTCAAATACTACTCTAGAGGACACTTCTGGGAAAACAACGATCCGTTATAGCATTATAAAGCACCGCAGAACATTTTGATACCCCTGTCTGGACGATGGAAAAGAATGAACGAAACGGGTTATGTGGCGTCAGATTGGAGCGCCCTCCGACGTTGAGAATGTCCACTTATTCAGGAGCTACCGAGAGGATAGGACCAATTGAAGGTAATAAAGCCATTTTACAGGTCAGAAACCACCGGAAAGAAATGAGGCAATTGATGCTAGAAAACAAGAAAATAATACAGAGCGTTGTTTTCGAAAATGCCCTGCAATACGGCAAAACTGAATGCCCAAGCTGTGTCATCTAAAAATGGCCATTTCCTTTAAGGCCATCTGCCGCAAAATTATATATAGTGTAAAAAGCGGAACATCATATACTGTATATATTCAGCAGCGCTCGTGCAAATTTTTACGCTTGAAATACGGAAGAATGCA
The DNA here is from genome assembly GCF_023375885.2 of Dermacentor andersoni. Taxonomy (NCBI): domain Eukaryota; kingdom Metazoa; phylum Arthropoda; class Arachnida; order Ixodida; family Ixodidae; genus Dermacentor; species Dermacentor andersoni. Next base: position 117,180,780 of record NC_092818.1, read on the forward strand.
TCCCGAAGAAGGCGCAGAAACAAAATTTTGGACACCGAAACTAAAAAAAGAAGCCGCCATTACCACTTGACGAAAATGACACATTACACAGAATATTGAGAACCAGTGCGGCACCTGGGCGTGACGTCCAAGATTACTACGCACCCACGGCAGATAGCGGCGCACTAAACATGTTTGGAAGTGACGTGTTGGAAATCAAGTTCTTTTCGCTAACCACCAAATGCGCATCTCTTTTGTTTAGTTGCTCGGGAAAGGTTGCTAAACATAAAATTACGCGGTTACCAACCCTGAAGCTCTGCCAAGATAGCTTCAACGCTATATGCCACTCATTTAGATCCAATTTATACAAAGAGAAATTTCGTTGCCGTTGGTTTTTAAGCATTGCAAGCTTAGTGAAGTACTCTCTACGACCTCAAGAAACGAAGCCGCATTTCACCAAACTTGAAACGGCAAGGAAAGTTACGGCTATCAATGCATTAAAAAACCCTGGAAATGCGTTAGAAATGTATTTCACCTAGGTGTTTCAATGAGAAAACAAAGTGTGAGCGTAAACTGCAAAGGGATCGAGAAGGCTAAGCAGGAAAGAAACTATGATGGCTTAAATAGATCGGTGACTAGGCGAACGCTGACAAATGATCACTGTTCGTTCAAGTGCAGCGAGAGAAATGTCTTATAGTGACAAGCCATTAAATAAAGCTGTATGACAAGTGACCTGCAAGAAAGTCACGCTATGGTAAGAAGTAATAGACGCACTAAACAAGATGCGTGTGGTGTGTCTAGCCAGTGCCGGGTTCTGCAGTTCCAGTCTGACATTCTGGCGTTTCGGAGACGTCCCGGCTGCTTTTTTTTTCAGCATTTCTTTTGTACAAACAGAAGAATCCTAGGACAAGCACAAAAAGCTGCTAAGCTGCAGCTTGACTGGGTGCTTGCCCCATCACTTGGCACTTGTTGGTTGTATTTGTGGTGCCCGCATGCGAAATCGCGTGTTCTACTGATGAACGCACATAAGAGCAGAAATGGAAAAGGTGCTAGGAGAAACTCCGGTTCAGTATCATCGCAAATAGAAAGTTTGCCAAGGTGCCTAGCGGCTGCGTTCAGCGGCTGGGTGTTTAGCTGGAGGTAATATGACCTTCCGAAAGTGGTGCAAGTCGCGGTTTCACCAGAACTTATGGAACAAGGAGTGCATTTACGTCCCACAATTGTCACTGGCTGGCTTGCGACTCCCGCTTCGAAGCGGCTATACGCTGCAGGCCTGGCTCCTTGTAGTTGTATTCTTCCTTTTTTAAAAACTTCCCTGGAGTGCGTTCCGTGACTGCTCGCGCTATAAGCTTACAGGATGGCGTATATACATTGACTTTCATGGGCGAACCATAAAAACTTTTTTTTGTATATATCAGCATTGCAACGAAGCTGTCGGGTCTAGTGTTGATCAAGTTCCCGCGCAATTAGGTGAACGACCTAAGCGAAAAATGACTTCGCACTCTGGTTTCTGTGAATTCCCTCCGTATTAGTATTGCTGGCATATGGAAAGCTTGATACTCTTGCATACGCTGCGTTCTTTCGTTCTCCGAAAGTCAAGGCGTCTAAGAGTAATCAAGTTGCAAATCTGACGTGCGTACTCACTTAGACCGCTTTGGGTTTCACCACATGTGTCCAGCTTAACCAAGCGATTTGAAAAGTCGAGTGGAAGCGTCACTTCTATACCGAATAAGGACAACATTTGCTCATAATCATCTGCCCATGTCACCTGCTTATCATGGCTGTGTAACGCGTGATGCAGCCCTTCTAGGAACTGCGACAAGACAAGAGACATCGAACGCTTTTTGAGTTCGTGCTCCAAATACCGAGATGAAAGTGACGCTCTTGCGAACCTGCAACAGAAGGACCCGAATTTCGCTTGCGTTCCTCGAACAGCTTGCGTTTTAAGAAGGGTCAATTACAGCCAGCGAGGATGCTTTGTCTTGCATTTTTAAGAGAGACTTGTTGGCTGAACATGTGGTAATGGCGCCGCAGTGAGATTGCCCGAGACCCTCTAGCGAGAAACTGTTACTAGAGCCTACCTCCTTTTGCTACTGACTACCGACACCCCTTGTGACAAACTGCTGCCCGCAAAAAGTGACAACTACAAATGGGCAAGCTGTCGTTCTACGGCACCCTTTTACATCAAAGCTGTACAGGACAAGTTCTACAAGTACTTCCATGTAGTTATTGACGAGGCACACATACTTGCGCGTTTGCACAGGGCTGGTCCGGTGCAGTAGAGCCGGTTCAGCTTACAGTGACGTGTATCATACATTGTGGATAACGTGTAGATGAAGTTGTAGTAAAATATTTGAAAAGACTCAGGTATAGCAAAGGAATTTCACCGGTTATGGTGAAGTGTTCGCAAAGTATTCGTAGATTTAAAGTAGTTATTTAACTCTGGCCAAGCCTTGAAATATAACGATGGAGCATGCACACTGAATATGGTTAAAGACGTCGGTACATCTTGGGCATATAGTAAAGCAATGAAGGGGGCTAGTTGGTGGACGTTCATGAGTTGGCGGACGTGCGTAGCGCAATATTGCGCTGCGCACCTCCACTTCCGGTTCTTCACTTAAATCGTCAGTGTAGCACTAAGCGCAATATAATCATGAATCTTGGGCATAGCGTATGAATCGCAAGGTGCATAGCTGGAACATTTATAAGTGTTGAGTAGGCGCAGCATACAGCAAGTATACGCCAGGCATAACGAATAGGATAGAAGTACTCTACGCGGATATACTAAATCGTATGAAAGTTTTTTGCCTATAGCGAAGTATTTGCAGCAGATTGGTGAAGCGTTTGCAAAGGCTGAATAAAATTTTGGTTAGTTAGACTCCTAGAAATCCCTTAGGGTGTGATAAATCTATGTGCACATGCTTCTTTTTTTTTTTTGACTAATGCTAATGAATAGTTAGAATATTCGTACATCTTCTAAGCATTTAATTTGTCTTTTTTAAGAGTTATTCTTGCACTTCCACGGTTTACAAAAGCGTATGGCCCGGTATGCAAGCGGCAGTGGTCACTATTGGGTAGTCGATATGTACCGGCAGCATTTCGTATAGGAGATGACTTTGAAGTTTCTTACCCTGGTCACCTATAGAATACATTAATTTATATGGTATCTGTGAAGGATGAACAAATGTACCAATGCATCCCAGCTAGAATATACTTTTCATATTCGAACATTGACTGATTCCTTTGAAAGAAGGGCTTAACGTTTGATATTTGTTCCTATTTCCATGTCTACCTAGTTAGTGAACGTTTGTGTGCTCTGAACGAAGTTCAGTCTTGGGGAAAAAATTATGTAATCAGTCAACCAGTGGCTTGAGGAGTGCATGAAATAGAGCAGAGAAAGACAGTGGCAAAAAATCGCTGGGGAGTGATGTATTACATCACCTCCTTAATATGGAGGCGGAGGAAGAGGAGGAAATAAGGAGAGAAGGCATTGACGTTAACCAGAAATGTGTCTGGTTGGCTACGCTACTCGGGAAGATGAAAAAGAGGGAATAGAAAATCTTCTCAATCAAAAAACTTAAAACGCTATAGCTTGAAAAAGTAAATATTGATTTAAGTACGTTGACGCTTTGTCAAAGGTGTGCACTCGAGCGAACATTCATGCAGTTAGAAAAGGGAAAAAGTCATCGAAATGTGGAGGCAGAAGGAGGCCTTCTGCGGATGGCCCTGCGCAAGTCAGTTAAAGAAAACGGGCAGAATGTGACAAGATGCGCTGTGTTCGCTGGTGCTTTCTGTTCGCGGCGGTGCTGGTAGCGCCGTCACCAGGAAGTCATCGGGTACGATGTGTCATGGCACTTATCGCCGACGGAAAGGGGAACGTCGGACAATTGCATAAACGATGCAGTAGCTGTTTCGGCTGCGTAATGTAACCTTTACTTTGTTTCGCAACTCTGAGTTCTCTCACTTGTCTTTTTCTTTTTTAATTTTTTTCTATTGTACCTATGCGCGCGATCAACGCGCCGGGTCATACAGAATTGCCGAGCCTTCTCAATGTGCACTGGCACGCACGCACATCTCTGGCGCCGAGCGGACCCATTGTGGTAGGAGATAGCGCCGATGGTCGGTAAAAAGGAATGTTAGTTTTTTTTTTTTTTTTTTTTTTTTGGAAAGGAAGGCTACGTGTCCCCAATGTTTAACGGTTGCTGAAAGGGCCAAACGAACCGTCATTCTTGGCATTTGTGCTCGAGGAGGGCGGCTTCTCCACCGAATTTCTCTTGCTTGCGTTTCGCGTTCCTTCTTGCTCTTTTGCCGTGCGAAAGAGCAAGGAGACAATTGCTACTTTTTTTATAATTACAAGAGAAAGTATGATTTACAGCGCGAAATACATCCCCTCGTGCTTTTCGTTCTTAGGGCGAAATTGCAGGAGAAATGACGGCGGTAGGCAATTCGTTGCGTGCCAGACAATTTTCCTTTTCGCCATTTGTTGCGATTTCTCCTCACGCACACGAATATACTTTGTTTAAATGCTTGCTTTCTGTTAACAAAGGGCATCTAAAAATGTAGTCTGCAGATTGTCACAAATTTACTGTGAAACCGTTAGTGGGTTTTTTTTCGTTTCTTATTCTGCCTACTTCTTTGCAATGTCGATGTGGCAACAGAGAGAAGCAATTTTCGGTATTACGAATTGGGCTTGTTAAAATAAACATGTGCGATAGTAGGCGTGCTAACGTGCAAACAAACAAGCTTGTACGTTCATATTATTATAGCAATCGTGCGACACATGTTAGCAGTATTACTTCATCAGTTTGGGATATATACGGCTTATTACAACACCTGGCATGGCTGCCGAGCAAGGCATTCTTGGGACTACTTATGTCGAATACACCTATCACCTTCGCCTTTTTCAGTCAGCCGTTGTGTACGTGGCTGCTGTGTTCTCGAGGGCTTCCTCCAGGGGAAGGCGACTAGCATCCTGGACATCAGAATAAACCCACGCAAGAATATACTCGCCATAGACGTGTACAACGCGAGTGCGCTTGGAACACTTCAAGAAATCACGGAGCTTGGCGGAATCAAAATGCGCCCCTTCATCCCGATCGACGACACATCGATAGGCGGTGTAATTTACGACATTGACATTGCCATTCCCAATGAAGATTTACCTAGCCTCATCAAGCCGGCAAACGAGGGCACGATCATTACGCAAGTGCGCCGTCTTGGGAATACGCGCTGCGTAAAAGTAATCTTCAAGGGGGATTGCATACCCTCCCACGTTAAAGTCGGACATTTTCGACATCCAGTTCGACCATTCATCCAGAAGCCGCTTCAATGCCATCAGTGCTTCAGGCTAGGACACGTAAAGGGCGTGTGTCCGAACTCGCTTCTGTGTCCCCGTTGCGCTGAACCTCATGCAGAAGTGACCTGCGGTGCCACAGTTCTGAAGTGCGCCAACTGTAGCGGCCCTCACGCAGCCTCGTCGAAAGACTGCCCCCGCATCAAGAGGGAGCGCGCGGTTCTGAAGCAAATGGCCAGAGACAATTCGGCCCACAGGGAGGCAGCCGAAGTAGTCCGGCGTCGGCGTCGACGTCGGCACCGTCGTAAGTCTTCAAAGAAGGCGCATGAGCGAAGCGATAGTACCCGCTCCACTACGGTACCACTTAGTCGCGACGCGATAGGGCCCACCACTTCCACGAGGGCATCAGATAAGACTCTTTCTTTAGAGGAATGGCCTACGCTATCGAGCCGCTCCCTTGCTAAGGAACCTCAGAAGGTCACGGCGCCACCGGAGCCTTCTCCGGCCATTGATGATTCACCTAAAACAGATCAAGTCATCTCGGTGCTACGTTCCCTCATGGAGGCCATCCGAACGATTTTAGTTGAGATGGGGACACCGTCTGCTCGAAGCGCACTTAAAGTGCTGGACGCCTTAAGCCCAGTGCTTGAATCCCTCAACTAGAAAGATGGCTACCCATACCCCATCCTTCCGAAAAGAAGTCAAGGCAGCGTCCGTCATGCAGTGGAACGCCAGAGGGCTAAAATCACGAATTTCAGATTTCCGTCAGTATGTGTACACCAATGTGTTTCCACTCATCGTCATTTGTGAGCCCAACTTGTCGAAACCAATCCGACTGTCAGGGTACGAATGTTTCATGTCATCAACAAATAGTGCATGCAGCAAAATCATCATTTTTGTTCGTCGGGAACTCACCTATGTTTTGCAACCGATTGCGCCCCACGACGACAATCAGTATATATGCGTCACAGTTAAAAAGAACAAACTCTTGTTTACTCTCATAGGCGTGTATATATCGCCTTCCAACAATTTCGACACTAAAAGATTAGCGGATATCTTGAGTGTTTGCCCCGCTCCATGGGTCATCATAGGAGATTTCAATGCACACCATCCAGCATGGGGAAGTACAAAGACAAATGCAAGAGGACGAAGATTATCAAGCATCGCCTACAACTATGGCCTTACTCTCTTGAACGATGGTAGCCCCACCTTTCTTCGAGGCGTGACATACGGCAGCTGCCTCGACCTTGCTTTTGTCTCCAACTCTCTCGCCAGATATGTGAAGTGGTTTCCAGATATTGAGACCCATGGGAGTGATCACATTCCCACCTATCTGAACATCAAAGGCTTGATGTCTAGATCTGGCCCACGGAATACCATTCGGACGATTCAATGGGCCAACTTCAAATCTGATATGGAAGATGCCTGCAGCGAGGGCCTACCTTCTGGGTTAGAACAAACAATTAAAAATACGATGCGGAACGCCACTCGCATACTGACGATCTCTCACACGCGAAACGACTTCGACATAGAATTAGAGCGACTTCGCGCACTTCGTCGCCGGGCGGAACGTCGATATCGGCGTACAAGATCAATCCATGACCTTAGGGCAGCCAGGAGGATACAAAAGAAGATTCAGCGTCGAATGAATAGATTAGCGTCGGAACGTTGGGCAACGTTTTGCCAAACACTCGACCCCCGCAAGCCGCTGTCTCACATTTGGAAAACAGTGCAAGGTCTGCGTTGCCTTCCGGAACAGCGTTTTCCATTCAAGGCACTCGCGCTTTTCCAAGGGCGGCAAGACATCGATGTCGCAGAAGACTTTTGTGTGCGAATGGCAGACCAAGCGACACGCCCAGATCCTCCAGCCCGAGATGATGTCCCCCATTCCCGAGATTGCCGCATGGACCTTCCTTTTACAATGGAGGAGCTCGAGGCGGCACTAGCTCTCTGCAGGCGCTCATCATCTCCGGGTCCAGATGGTATATCATACCGAGCCTTGTGCTATCTCGGAGAATCCGCACGGACAGCACTATTGAGTCTCTACAACACCTCATGGCAGGAGGGAAATGTTCCTGACGAATGGAAAGTGAGCCGCCTGGTGCCAATATTGAAGCAGGGCAAATCTCCACTAGAGCTCAGCTCTTACCGCCCAATAGCGTTGGCCAGCTGTGTAGGAAAGATAATGGAACGGATGATCCTTGGCCGCCTGGAATGGTACCTTGAACACTACAAGATTTATCCGAGTTCCATGGCTGGTTTCCGACGTGACCGCTCTTCCATCGACAATGTAGTTGATCTCGTTTCATATGTCCAGCACGAAAGGTCCCGTAAACGTTTATCTGCAGCTTTATTCTTAGATGTGAAAGGGGCATACGATAACGTATTGCATGAGGCTATTCTCGACGCTCTTGTGACGGTTGGCCTAGGTGGCCGAGTATTTTTATGGATTGCAAGTTACCTATCTGCAAGATCATTCTATGTATTAACTGACGATGGCCCAACTACGCGACGCTATACCAGCAAGGGCGTTCCTCAAGGCGGTGCTCTCAGCCCGACGCTATTCAACCTCGCTCTTATTGGGCTTGCTGAACACTTGCCAACTACCACCAAAATTTCAGTATACGCAGACGACATCTGTCTCTGGACTTCGGCAGTCACACGTCCTCAGATACGTGCACGGCTTCAGAGAGCGGCTACTTTGACAGCGAGCTACTTGAGTGAACAAGGTCTCAGCATATCGCCAGAAAAATGCGCCCTAGTGGCGTTTACTCGCAAACCAATGACGCCTTATGTCATCTCAATCAACGGGCGGACCATTTCCTATGTCAGAACCTACAGATTTCTAGGCGTAATTATCGACCGAGACCTCTGTTGGAGCCCGCACGTGGCTTACATGAAACGACGCCTAACAGCAACCTCCCAGTTGTTTAAATACCTGACAGGAAAGACGTGGGGGATGTCAGTAGACGCAATGCTGAGACTCTACAGAGCTCTCTTTCTCGGTTTTTTAAGATACAGTCTACCTGTACTGAACAACACCTGCAAGACAAATATTCGTGTCCTGCAAGCAGCGCAAGCTCAAGCACTCAGAGTTTGTCTTGGTTTGCCGAGATGCACGTCAACTGAGGCAACTATTGCGATTGCTCGGAACCATCCAATGCAGACTCACATCACGGTGGAAACCCTGAGAACGCATATCAGACATTTGGCACGGGCCCCCTATCACCACCTTGCAACACTACCTTCAGACAGGCACCAAGCATCATTCTCAAAAACTATTGTCAAGTACAACGACAAACTTCCCTCGGGCTTCACCGCTGCATCTAAACCATCGATGCCCCCTTGGTGCCTTGTCAGCCCCACAGTCCATCTCAACGTGCCAGGAATCGGGAAAAAGTCTGAGCTGTCGTCGCTTGTGCTGAAACAACTGTCTCTGCTTCTTCTGCACGAGAGGTACGCAGACAGTGCACATATTTATACTGACGGTTCCACAAACATCCAGTGTTCGTCCGGTGCTGCAGTCGTCCCAGAAAGAGGTATTACCATCAGCTTTAGGACTGACCACCCAACGACATCTACATCTGCGGAACTAGCTGCTCTTCGAGCTGCACTTTGTTTTGTCAATCGGGAACCACCTCGACAATGGTCAATTTTCAGCGACTCAAAGGCAGCCCTACAATCTGTACTATCAGCTCTGCGTCGCGGGCCATCTGAACAGCTCGTATTCGATATTAGATGCCTACTTCATACATCACATGAGAAAGGACATCACGTGACGTTTCAGTGGCTGCCAAGTCACTGCGGCGTCATCGGAAATGAAGACGCCGATAAAGCCGCTCGGACAGCTCTTGAAGACACACAGGAAGAAGCCATACCACTTTCACGTTCCGACGCAGCCAGCAGACTTCAAGTGCTTGCACAGGAGATCACGCTCTCTCTATGGTGCACACCAAGCAGCCAGACCAACCGCAGCGATCATCAACACGACCTGCCCTCCTTGATGCATCTCTGTATGCCAACCGGACTCCGCCGAAGTGAGGCCACCCTGCTTTATCGCTTATGGCTAGGGGTGGCCTTCACGAAATCTTACTCGTTTCGCATTGGAATGGCCGACAACGCTCTCTGCAATGCCTGTCTTTGCGAGGAGACGCTGGAACACATTCTGTGCGACTGTCCTGAATATAATGTTCAGAGACAGTCCATGGCGTCCGTTCTAGCGCACCTTGACAGTAGACCATTGTCAGTTACAACCATTTTCACATATCGCCGACTTAAGACATCGCAGCTGAAGGCGACGAAGGGACTACTTCGGTTTATGAAGGATACGGGCTTGGACAAGCGACTGTGACAGTGGTGTCACGTACCACACAAGAGTGACAGACTGTAACCAACGATGTGTGTGCCGTGTTATGTGCCCTCTATCTCTTCTCCCCATCTTTCATCCCCCCCATCCCGCTCCCATGTGTAGGGTAGCAAACCGGTTAGGCAAAACTGGTTAACCTCCCTGCCTTCCTTCTCCACTTTTTCCTTCCTTCCTTTGCCACACAGCACGACCTTTACTGCCTCAACGATGGTAGTTCGACACATTTACGCGGGCCTACGTACAGCAGCTGCCTAGACTTCACCCTGGTTTCTCGGCGTCTTGAAAGAAACGTGCAATGGTTTACAGACATCGAATCACATGAAAGCGACCATATTCCGACGTTCCTGAAGATCAAGGGACTATTGAAATGCTCCTCCATGACCTTCCAGCGAATTGACTGGTCGGCGTTTCGGTCGCACATGGAGGGAGTATGTCAGCAAGGGAACCATTCAAGTCTGGAACACGAAATTCAAAAAGCCATGCAAGAGGCTACGCACAGTTTCCAGCCTTTCCCGAAATATGAGGAATTCGAAGCAGAACTGCAGCGACTACGAGCAATTCGCCGGCGGGATGAAAGAAGATACATTAGAACCAAATCCATCCATGATCTCCGAGGGGCAAGGCGGATGCAAAAGAAGATTCAACGTCGCATCGATGCACTACAATCTCAAATGTGGAAACGTTTCTGTGAGTCGTTGGATCCACGTCAGCGATTATCTCAGATATGGAGAACCGTGCGGGGGTTTTGCGTATCACCGCAACAGCGTGTTCCTTTCAAATCCCTCGCTTTGCACTAAGGTTGCAGCGAAATTTACATTGCTGAAGAATTTTGCTCAAGACTTGCCAGCTTACAGTTACAACGCGCACTTACACCATATGCCACTGCTGTGCCATGGGATTCCCGGATGGATGTAATTTTTTCGGTGGAGGAGCTTGAAGCGGCACTGGCGACTTGCAGGCGCTCTTCGTCACCTGGCCCGGACGGGGTTACCTATGTGGCGCTCGCCAATCTTGGGCAGAGAGCCCGACTCATACTGCATACCATTACAACGAGTCTTGGTGCAACGGTTTGGTTCCACGTGAATGCAAATGCAGCCGCTTGGTTCCACTTCTCAAGCCTGTTAAATCACCGTTAAACTTGTCCCAGTACCGCCCCATCACTCTGGCCAGCTGCACATGGAAAATAATGGAAAGAATAATTTTTACACGCCTGGAATGGTACCTGGAAAATTACAGCGTGTACCCAGATGCTGTGTCTGGCTTCCGGCGTGGGCGCTCATCCATTGATAATGTCATCAATTTGGTTACGTTTGTTCAGCATCAAAAACGTCTGATACGACTCACTGCTGCATTATTCCTAGACATAAAAAGCGCCTATGATAATATAGCACATTATGCCATTATAGATGCTCTGATTGAAGCCGGTATCGGTGGCCACACTTTTCAGTGGCTCTGCAGTTATTTGACCGACAGGCATTTCTTCGTGATGACCGAGGATGGCGCCACGATTCAACACCAAACGTGCCGAGAAGTACCGCAAGGCGGAGTGTTGAGTCCGACGCGATTCAACCTAGTGCTCGTTGGCCTAGTCCGATGCTTGTCCCACAGTTCAGGTATCAATATATGCCGACGATATCTGCCTTTGGGCGTCTGCTGTAACACGAATGCAGGTACGAGCACGGCTACAAAAGGCAGCTACGCTAACATCACTGTACTTGCGAAAACAGAACTTAGAGCTGTCTTCAGAGAAATGCAGCCTTGTTACATTCACTCGGAAGGAAATGAAGCGTTACACAGTAAAGGTCAATGGGCAAGCAGTTGCGAATGCACGAGAACACCGCTTTTTAGAGGTAATTATTGACCGCGACCTATCATGGAACCCGCACGTTTCATACCTAAAGAAGAGGTTAATGACAGTAATACATCTCCTGAAATTTCTCGGCGGAAAGTCATGGGGTACGTCGGTGCGGTCAATGCTGCAACTTTATAAAGCCTTGTTTCTCGGTTACGCAAGATACAGCCTTCCTGTGCTTGGTAACACCTGCAAAACAAACCTGCGTGTACTTCAGGAACTACAAGCTCAAGCCCTAAGGACGTGTCTCGGTCTTCCGAGGTTTGCATCTACAACGGCAACGATTGTCATAGCTTGAGATCATCCAATATCAACGTACTTGGCAACCGACGCTCTCAGGGCGCATATTCGGCCCGTTGCCCGACTAACTTCTCACCATCTTGCCGCTCTACCCGCAGAAAGGCAACACGCAACTTTCAGTCGTATTATTGTTGCCAATCGTAACTCATTGCCATCGAACTATATGCCTGCAGCAAGACCATCCTCACCTTTATGGTGCCTGCACAGACCTGAAATACGCCTCACCATCCCAGCAATCATGAAGAAAGCCAACATGCCGTCGTTTGCCCTAAAGCAGGCCACATTAGAACTTTTACATGAGGTGCACAGTGGCCGCGTACACGTTTACATCGATGGTTCAGTCACATCTGCAAGCGCAGCTGCCGCTGTGGTGATACCAAGAAGATCCGTCAAAATACAGCTAAAGACGTCACATGTATCATCAACGACGGCTGCTGAACTGGTAGCCCTACGTGCGGCTCTTCATTTCATTAAGGAGGAACCATCCCACGCATGGTCAGTCTTCTGTGATTCCAAGGCAGCCCTACAGAGTGTACTCTCAGCACTGCGCCATGGATCACATGAGCAGCTTGTCGTAGAGATCAGAGAAGTCCACCATCGACTTGTTGACGAAGGACACAATATAATATATCAGTGGTTGCTTAGTCACTGTGGCATACATGGCAATGATCGAGCAGACGCAGCTGCCCCATCTGCCCATGACGGCGTCAACTGCGTTGCCATTCCTCTTTCGAGAGCCGACGCAGCGAAAAAACTTTCCGCACTTGCGCGTGACCTGACATTAGCCCAATGGAATTCATCCGATTTCACAAGTGCACGCCTCCATGCCCTGGACCCTAATTTACAGCTCCGTATTCCGCCCGAGCTTCCACGACCTGACTGCACCCTTCTTGTCCGTCTATGGCTTGGAGTTGCATGTTCAAATGCCTACTCTTTCCTTATCGGAATGGCCAACAGCCCACTGTGTGACTTCTGCAGGTGCAATGAAACAATCGAGCATCTTCTTTGTCAGTGCTCTCGTTTTAACCCACAAAGAGCAGTCTTCTCAGCCACCTTAGACAAACTGGACAAGCGGCCAATGTCAGAAAACACGATCCTTGGAACCTGGCCAACGCGAACATCAGCGCGATCCGCTATGAAGGCGCTGCTGCGATGCTTGAAAGACACGGGACTTTCTGACAAATTGTGACTGTACATTGTGTGACGTAGGACTGTACAGTGACACTGCATAAGACTAGGAACGCCTTTGCGGGCTGTGTGACAGTGCCCACAGAAATAGTTCGTGTGCACGTGCGTGTGTGTGTTTAGGTGTTATCTTTTTTTTTCTTTTTTTATCCTTCTTTCTTTCTCACCTATTGTATCCCCTTGCCCCTCCCCCAGTACAGGGTAGCCAACCGGAGATAATCTCTGATTAACCTCCCTGTCTTTCCTTTGCATTTCTCTCTCTCTCTCTTCTTTACGAGGATCCTAAGCAACAAAAGATGCCCTCTACGCCGTTGCTAGGATATTGGGATAGCCGTGCCCTACCTGTGAGCAAGCTCATCATTTTTCATATTTAATAAAGAAGAAGAAGGTGCACGAAAGAAAGTAGTGGCGGAAAGCAAATTTAGTGTACACCATCTCCAATGGCATTCAGTTCGTGCAGCATTATCCTCGTCTCGTTTCCCGAGCGCCTTTTACACTCCAAGCTTTCCTTCTTTTCCCTTGCTTGGGATTGCACTTTATTTCTTGCAGTTTATTCCTACGCAAGTCAGGGTCGTTTTAGCCACACATTAAGCGGTTTCCTTCTGACTTAGTACTCGCATCTTGTTGTTCCTTATCCGCCTTCCGTTCCCTTCTTTATTTAAAGCGCTTTAATGCACCCGAGTAAACTGAACGTCAACCCATTTCGTATTTTGATTTCCGGATTCGGCCACAGATTTCCACAGCTATATAGACTGATCCCAATCGAGGCGCTTTACACTTGCAGTGAAATTTGATTATGGTGCACGAAATTAGGCTCATTCCTTGTACTCTGTTTACGGCCAACCTTGAGCTATCGTGCAACATAAGCCTGTAGCAATCTGTAGCAGAATTCAGAAAAGCTTTATTGCTACAGCTATCACTAGGACACACCGAAACGTGTTCGCGTCACTGCCATGCGTTCACGGTCGATGGTGCAAACTCGGCCCGCTCGTGGAGGGTTAGGTGGGCTGCAGGGATGTTAACACGCGCTGTGCGTTTCGCTGTAAAAACCCAAGGCATCATTCTACCTTCCGCTACATGCGTGAGTGTTGTGCGCACAAACGCTTGCGTTCCTGATTTGCTGCTCCACATCGTGGCGCATAGCAGAAATAAAGTTTATCAGCACCACCACCAGCGGCCTGAGCGGACAGTTAAGTGAAAGCGACGGGCACTGACGGTCTACCGTCAAATGCGTCTCGTGCATCATCGACGCGCATCGCCGGCAACGCCACTGGTGGCACTGGTAATCAGGCTAGTGTTGTGAGACGCCTTATTGAGGCTCAGGGTGTTCTTACGGTGCAGCAGTTAACTCGGCTGTTGCGTTGCGCCAACGTATCGGCCCGCGCATCGTCGGAACCCCAGCGAAGGAGCTTGAACAAGCCGCTAAACGTTGCTATCGCTGTGAATACTTTCGCTTCGGGCGAAACTAACATTTTATTTTGTATGTAAGAGTTTTTCGCTATATACAGGACATGGTCTCTGATGACATGTACGAGGTCACAATTCATGCCTGGGATATCGAAAAGTGACAGCTAAAGGATATATTTTTTCGTTGATATGGCTACTGTTCTTCGAATAAATAAATATCTTGCACATTGTGCGTGACCTTCTCAAGTTTTCTCAAAATGATATATCGAAATGTAGACGTTCGAGTCATACTTTTCTTGACAAAGCGTAAAGGTTTAGTGACATTGATTAACAAGTGAATGTTGTGAGAACTACAGAAGGTAAAACAAAAAGAGTAGGATGAGCAATTGATATAAAATGTCGTGGTACATCAAATTACGTGCTGGAAGGAAAACGTGCAATGTGTGAACACATGTACCATGTTGAAATTTTAATATTTTGTTTCACGTAAGTAGCTTTTCAGAATGTAGGTATCACGTCCGGATATCAGTGTACATAAATTCTGAAACTTGCCACAGGTTCGTCCTTGTTGTTATTGATTGAATATTAGTGACTGTTTCCACCGAGCTTCGAGTGTTCAAAATTTGACTTCGGTGGCGGAAAAGAAAAACGTCAGGTGATATCTAGGAAGAATGGTGAAGAAATGTTTTTACTGAGCCGATTGTCTACAACTTGATAGCATATTGTATTGCTATAATATATTCTACAGCAAGTCATAAACTATTTTTTGTTGTCATTCAACGAGCTCAATTCAACAGCCTCGTACCGTTGATACTGTTACGTGGAGGCAGACACAAGTGCAAAGTGTATTTACGAAATATTTACAAGGTGATCAAGCGCTGAACCAGATGCTCGAGAGCACGTGCCAGATCAAAAGCGCCTTCTTAATCGACGCCCCACTTGAGGAATCCTACCGTGAAAATACGTTTGCAGCTATCCACTCTTTTTACAGAGAAAAATGGTAATGAAAACGTTAACCAGGCCTCATTATCATCTTTGCATATGTGTAGCGCATAAGGTAGCAGATCTCAAAGAAGAGTGGAAAGTCTCATGAGGCTAGAAAAACTCACAGCCTACTCTCATATCAGCATTCATGTCTAGTTACTCCGAAAATTGTTAACATCTTTATTGGCATAGCAGTTTTGTGTCACGAAGAAATGGTAACATATTAGAAGCGCGCAGTGTATATGGGAGAAGGGGCAAAGGAAGAGGGGGAGCTTTGTTTTGTACACTTATTGCGCAAATACGTGGTGAAGATATTATGTAACTAAGTGTCAAAGCCATAACTACATTCTTAACTTTTTGACACGAAGCGCGTTCCCAGCAATCAGCTGTAACCACGCTACCATTGACGAAAGCAAGCAGTCGAGGGAGGGCTTCCACAGATATACGCACATAAATACGGGCTCTACATACCTACGAGTAAAGGTAAGCACATTAGTAATGCAACAACATACTGAAAACGCCAGCTCAGGGGGAGACAGTGAGCATGTATATTCTGAATTCCTTATCGCGTGACTTCCCGTCCAAATCCCTGCATGAATACTTTGTTTAGCGCAAAACAACAGACACAAGAAAGACGACAGGACAAGGCGCTACTCTCAACTGACATCATTTTATTGCGTCACTCCTTTATAGACCGCTATAGACCCTGCATGAAAAGTGGCGATTGGTCGATGTTTAAGGGATGAGATAGGAAGCAGTGAGTCAGTCGATGCATGTGCTTGAGACTGAGAAAACAAAGAGACAGTAAATAAAACGAAAGGCAGCTATCGAAAGCAAAGAAAACGACGTAAGGAGATAGCCATTGAATAAAAAAAGAAACATCCACAGCATAAAATGTGGAAAAGCGAGGATGCATTGGTAGCTAAGTGGCTCTCAGGTTTTCACAAATCGATGAACGCGGTCGCTCACGCCACGCCGGCACTTCGCTTCCTACCGCAGCTGATGAATGCATCACGCTAGTTGAATGGCTGCATTTTCTCTTACTGCTTTATTTCTCCTGTCGCTTTCTTTTCTCGCTAGCGTAGGTTATTGACCGCTACTGCGAGGCCATCGCTGACTCATGTACACTCATATTAAGTTCATTGCTTTACACTCACGCAGTATATAATAAAGAAAATATAAATGGAACATATAAAGAACATATAGATAAAGAACATGTCCGCTTGGAGTGCACGACACGTGCGCAATTCGCTTCCCCCTGTGTAGACACCCAAGACAACCAATAAATGCGCTAATGGGCTGGTCGAGCAGGAATGACTTAAAAGAAAAGTAAGAAAAACAATAGGGCGCGGGATATTTGGCGGTGACACTGTCCGCAAACAGTGGTCCAATTTTGATCACATCGAACGCCGTAACTTCACGAAACCATTCTGAAAGACGGAGCAATGCAACTCCACTTCTTACCTAGATGATTATTATCTTGGTCGAATTTTTTCTTTTGCCTGTAACTTCACATTGCAAGACTTCTACACTGTTCGTACTCCTAACTGTAGTTTAAATCGACACAATCCTGTGCTCTCCGCTTCTTATAATTCTTGCATTACCTTTGTTCTAACTTTTATAGGTTGTGCAGGAAGGAATAATTTATCGGCAAAAGGAAATAGGCATGTAAGACTGAAGGAAAGAAGAAGAGTACGAGAAAACAGAGGGTGAACGTGACTATTTTTTTTCGTTTCATGTTGTCTCAGAAGGAGCGATCGAACAAATAAAGAACAATAGATTTAATAAAAATGATGCGTGGCACTTATAAAAAGCACTGAAATGAATAAAAAAAAAGGAATTTAATTTCAATTTCGATTTCGTGGTTTCGTTCTTGTGATTGATATACGTCATCGAAGTTCAGATATTTTCTTCTTTACACATTATTATGCTACTTGTGGTGCTTCTTCACGAACATGTCTTCTTGTATTTTTTTGTCGTGATTCTCGTGACGCGCCGCTGCTTGACATCAAGAGCTAGGACACGTTCCAGACGCCACTTAAGTCTCTTCAACATTGGCCGCGACGCAAAACTCAGGGACGTGGGCGCCAAACTGTTTTGTGCACCTTCCAGTGTCTTTTCCTTTCTTGCCGATTCTCTTTATTGTTTTCGTGACATTTAGGCCCCACACAACTTGTCATACATAGCGATTTCTTGCATACTGCTCATATAGCGAACGCGCACGCGTACTTTCTTCGCTTCAGTAACCATCGCCTTGCATGCTAGCCGCCAGTGTTATTCGATGTCCGTGGCGACGCACGAACGAGCATATAAAACAACGTTACGCTTCTACAAGTGTGAAGTTCGTACCCATTGTAGCCTATACGCCATCCATGTCAAGCACACCACGGTGAGAAGCAATTCCAGCGTAGCACAATCTTCTTCGAATAATTCCTCTGAAGAAAGAAGTGGAAGAACGTTATTGTTTACTGTTCAACAAAGCAAACATATTTTTCGTTCATTGTGCGCTAGATGCCCTTCGCCCATATGTGACATGAGCATACTGCGCATGTAATTTTCGAAATTTTGATATTTACTCAACAAAACTTTTATGTCAGTACATATATACAGTGGGTCCTCGGACATATATATATATAAAAGTAAATATTGCGCCTCCATTTCTTATACACTACAATGATGTGGCCAGCGGCATCTGTTTGTGCAGAGCTTGAACACAGTTATCTGAGTTTTACCTGTAATCACAAATTAACTTGTGCCCATTATTATATGTTCCTCTGTCGAAATTCTAAAAAATCCGCAGTTACAAAAGTTCCACAGAATTTTTATGCAGCAAACATCAAATTTTCTTTAAGAAAAGATATATAGGACTCTTAAAAGTTACTAATGTGTACTGGCAACATATTTGCAGAACATGTGGAGGTACCACTAGGTGCTTCTAAAAGATGGCTCAAATTACACAAGGTAAATCTTAAATCTTAACCCCCTTAAAATATTCGGGGCTTTTCAGGGTAAAGGTGCTTCTCCACAAAAAAACTTTGAGCGGCAAAGCATGCTTTCAAGGACGCCTCTACACGTATTTCAATTGTTAGAAATCGTCACGGAGTCCACACTGCAGGCTGCAGCGTGGACTCCGTGATGGGTGTGAACGCAAAAATTGTTGGTCTTGATATTTATGCTAGAGCAATCAAAGGGAGGGTGAGTAGTGTTATTTCAAAAGTAAATCTAATGTCTTTGGTTATCAATTTCTCATCCGTCTTATTTTTAAAGCTTTACTTTCTGGTTTGGCGCACGAAAGCAATTTACTTGACGTGCAGGTACAGTGCTCACGGATTGAAATAGGACACGGAGCATTTAGTACAACCCTACATATGTGCAAAGTACGCGAGAGCACAATGTCATGTCGCTAGGAATTTGGTCACCAAAGGTGACGAGGGCTCCGATGTAAGTGTACGCGCCAGATATACGTCGATGTGACACGAACTGCAGCCGGTTGAAGCGAAAGTATGCGCATTACTTAGCCCTAAATTGACGCGTTTCATTCCGTGAGCACTGTACATTGCATTCGCATAAGATCACTAGGAAGTCCTGGATTTCTTTGAGAGTTGCTCCTGCCATCCCATTTTAACATACACTGCGTCAGTCGGTCTTGGTGAATTGTCACCTTCTTTTAGCTACTGTCAACCAGACTCATTCACAGAACCTTTTTATGGAAGATCAACCGCAAATTGATTAGCTTTGGGGCTTTTGACATTACTTTAGGCACTGTGTGTGTGTGTACCACAGGATTCAGCAATTCCCTCACACAGCCTGGCTATGTTGACCCCTCGCACTCCTTTCAATCTGTACGGGTATGATTGCTTTTACGGTTGTACTATAGTTGGAACCGCAGCCTTGCAGCGGCGCTAGGGACATACGTTATCCGGGAATGATCTCCGGCATTACAGGTGTTAGCGTAGGTGCTTGGAGTTATTTTCAAATTTTGTGAATGGCTTCCGAGTCTTCTTTGCCTGGTAAGTGCCATGTCCGAAAAGAAAGTAATTAAGGCCATGCCGGCACTCGAAGATTGGTCATTCACTCTCAAGTGCCTACAGGAGCTTGTAGACATAATGAAAGGCAGCTGCGCTGTCGCAGCTTTTGGCATCAATGCACACAAACAAAAGGCATTGCTCTGAACAGCAATCGTCCCGTAAAATATACCGGGAATTGCATGCTTAACAGCCGGCAATGAAATTAAAGATTGACAAAAAATTTGACAGTCTTGCCTGAAAAGCGGAGAAACGACAGCGATAGCAGGTTCTAGCATAGCGCCAACTGCTCGGGCGGTGTTCTAACCGCGGATATCACACGTTGGCATGAGTCAAAGCGCCGCCTGTGTGGTTGCAGGTGTGGCACCTAGAGGGCGCAATAAATGATACCGAGCCACAGGAGACCGTCATCATTAGTAACCGCGCAGTTAAACGTTAGATATTGTTAGCTTGACGTTTGCTTCCCGTTTTACTCAGCCCAGCGCATGCACACGTTAGCTCACCAGGAACGCAAGTGTGCGTATACTGAGCGTGCCCACCACCCTCATGTCTGCAGTGGAGAGTAGAACGCTGTCCTGCGAGACTGAGACGATTTAGCGTAGAGACAACGGCGCGTCCCTTCGCTTCGTTGTTTTTGCAGCCCAGCGCACTCCGCGGGTCTCGATACTATAGCCCCGTGCACAGTGCCGCTCATATGCCGTCGATACGGAACACGCACACCAACGGCTATGGCTTGAGCGCCTCGGGGTGTCGCTATAATTGCCATCACAGCAAACAGCGAATGTATAAAAAATGAAGAAAATCAGCTGAAATGTGTTGAATGGCGCAATAAGACTGTAGGAATTGGGTTGTAGGTTGTAGGTATCGCCAGAAGACTTTTTGCCAATGCCATATGCTTACTTCTATTCACCATCACAGATAACACTAGCATGAATTAGGCTTAGTGCGAAGGGTGGCAAGTGAACAAAGAAGGGAGAAAAAGAGAACCACTGACTGTATTTTATGAAGAATTAGGCGTGGCCGCGCTAATAATCTGGCAAAATACCCCGCTGGCGCAACGTACGGAGGCCAGAAGGGCTACACAATCTCGGGGCACTAATACTGCGTCTAGGCACATAAACATCACCCAAATAACTTGCAGTAGTGGCTTGCCGGAGGCGAAAGTACGCATGATACGGACAAACTGCTTATAAAGCGGGAACGCCCTCCGCTTCGTCGTCATCACTTCATTGAGATGCAAGAGCTCGACTTCTGCTGTTTCAGTATACACGCCATCCTGTAGAGTGCGCTTGCCTTACACAGCTCTTAAGCACAGTCCCCACAGTTTACCACTAGATCCGCCCCCATCAGGCACACATTCCCACTTCCTTCCTGGCATTCATTGCAACCCGCGGAGATCCCAGGGCAGAGGGCGCGTGTCGAGCCTAACGTAGCAGCTTACACGCTTTCTACAGCCTTGCATGCACCTAATCTTTCATATCTTTTAAGTTGTCGAGCTGTATTCAGTGAGCGACTCTCCCGGCCTTCTCACTTCACGGTAAATGAGGCATGAGCTGGCGCCTGTGAACGTCGCTTCTCTGTTACGTTCCTTCTGGTCACTCGGACAATTTTACGGACACTTTGGGAGAGCGCGGAATCGCCGCTCTTCTGAGGAAGAGGTCCTACGTTCGCGGCCCTCTTCCTCTCTCTGCGACTCACTTAATGTGTATCTCTGGACAAACTGCTGTGGTCGGGAATCAACCCACACCTATTATAACCGCATTGTTTACAGAGGGTCGCACCTTTCGTGAGGGCTACTGTGGAATATCCGAACACACCGAAATTGTGGCATTTCCGTTTTTCCGTGCGCATAGCGCGAGCCTCATTCTAAATTGGCACGCTTACCTACAATAACGTTTACTATACATTTGCGGGGAAAGGTAAAGCGGCTCTTTTTTTGCATTTTATTCATTAGAGGAGCAGTGAGAACTCCGTTCGTAGATAACCGGCAATGCTGATTGTATTCTCCTTGCCCCCCCCCCCCCCCCCCCCCCCCCGAGCGCTGATTACAATGTAATACCACATCGCACATGTATGGGCCGTTTTGTTGATATATTGAGCGAAGAACGCAAGCAGTGAGGAAGATGCGGCTTCATGTCCGGAAGTAAAGTTCTAAGCTGGTTTCCAGATCATCTCGCTGCAACGCGGGTCCACATTTGGGAAAGTCTTCCTTTTTGTTTTTATGCCGGGGTCAGCGTTAAAATTTACAACTTGATTTATTTATAAGCTTTTTAGGCAAGTAACTGGTAATGTAACTGCTTTTGGGCGCAAGAAATATGAGGTTGGAGTTTAGGTCAGTTACACAAACTCTTGTGTCGCAACTGCTCAATCATCTTACCTTCGTTAAATTTACTTGACATATAAGCAGTGCCTGCAAATACATTTTGCCATGAAGGATGTGGAAATGCGCAGACAATAAGTGCAGTAGGATTGAGAACAACACAGTAAAATAGAGCAGTTCATTTTCACAACAATGCAGATCCTGTCAAATCCGTCAGTGCAGTTCCAAAATGCCAATGGTTAAAATGAAAAGAAAGCACTGTTGTGGAGTATGCGAGCATCATGCATTGATTCAGATTATCGTAAACTCCTTATACGACAGCAGAATAAGCGAGAGCTGGGAATTCAGGAACCTAGAAATAGCGCACAAGAATATAAAAAGAATAAAGATTATGAATGGTACCTTCACGTCTTTCATTTTTTTTATCGTCTTTTCTGCGATGCTGCTAAGTTCCTTAAAATGCATTTACCAGTTTATTGTCTCCGCACGGCATCGTTGTCCACCTATGTAACATCGGTTTCGTGATCCGTTCATGGCACCAGGAAAATTTATTAAATGCTCACATTTTCATCATCTCCAGTAGCGATAAAATTTAATTGAAAATGTAGTGTGTCACTGGCCTATATTCGGAGTTCAGAAGGATAGAGTTCTGAGGCTGGTATAACTTAAAACTATTATATTCTTATTTTATTCTAGTCTCCTGAAGTGAAATTTACGTAACCTCCAACGCAAGCACTGGGCAGTGTTCTAAAGCATTGTTTCAACAGTGCAATCAAACATTGCCCTCGTTACAGGTCTGTTTTGTTGGCTTTCAAAGCGATTAGCATTGCCTACCTTGACACTTTATTAATATTTAGTTGGCTGACAAGAGACAAGGAGTGTTTGGAAATAGGTAGGGTGTCGGTGGTTCCTAGCTAGCAGCATAAAAGTTAATGATGGAATGAAGACAGCTGCCGGCGCCTGTGGTTAGTCTTCCCCTTGCTTACCTTGAGGTGGCTGGTCGAATATCACGGCTTGAATCGCGGTAAATTCGGTTGAACTTGCGGTAAAAACGCGGCTAAAGTATATCCTTGGAGAAAAAGAGCTGGCAGAGCAATGTTGTATACGTGCTGAAAGGGCTTGGAAACATTACAGTGCCACGCAAAACGTTTATTATACTCATAGAAAGTTATTCAGCCCGCCAGCTTTGAGAAGTCAGTGCAAGATCCATCAAAGGGCAGCCATCTTTTCTTCCTTCAGGGCAATCTATGGCTATTCCGAAAAATTGAACGCAGTTTGGTTCGGGTACACTAATACATCTGTAGAGCGTACGCGCGACTATGATGTTGTGAGTTTTCACGGTTCCGTGATGCGACGTGACAAATACGCGAAGTGTGCGCAATCGGAAAAATTCTCACCAATAGCGGAGGGATAATGGCTAAAAAGGCGCAGAATCGGAAAGAATTCAGTTTCACTTGTTCGACCTAATCCTGCGTAATCCTTGTGTACACGTCATATCGATGGGAGTTTTCGAGGTTTTCGTGGCGTGGCGTGGCAAACAGGCGTTGTAGGGATGGCCCGAAAAAATGTTGACCAGTGGTGCATCGCTAGGGGCAGAAATGAAATAGGAAGAGATTGAAGTAGATATACGTTATAGCGCCCCTGTTCACTTACTAGACCCATTCCACCGAAGCGACTAGCAAATGTGTTGTAGGCAAACTGCAAGCAATATCGAATGTTATGAGATAATGCAGGTCAGCCACGTTCAAATATTTATGGCATAAGTAAAGCTTAATAAATGAAATAATGTGGAGAAGCAGGTGATGAAACATGCAAAAGCTTTTGCTATCACCAAATGAATACATCAAAGCCACGTGAAACAAACGGTGCTTGCAGTGCCCTGACAACGCGAAATAAATGCAGTATCTCTAAAGCATGTTTTTGGGTCCCAGTATCCTCCGCCAAAGAATACCAAGGCGGAAAAGAGAAGGAGAATTGTGGGCGTAACTAGAAAAAAATGACACGCGTACAAATCACAACAAGTATACAAATCGCGGGGAATCGAATAACAAACTAATTTTAAGACTAAAAATAAAACGGTTAAATAACAGTAAGAACTAAGAGAACGATAACTGAATATCAAGATTCATCTGCTATGTTGTGATCCCGCAGTACAGCCATCGTCAAATTTAGTCACAAGGGTACTGTAAACAAATGCCGCCCCAGTGCAACATAATACAGGGAAACCTTAAGCGCAGAACGAATCTGTCACAGGTCGCCCTGTTAATGTCTTAACGTACAATTGAACCTTTTTTCTTTTGATGTACGGTGTTTCTTTCTTTTGTATTTCTAAAGTGGAATCGTGCAACATGTGTCGCTGCAATGCTTTTTCAGAGCCCAGCTGCTGCTGATAGCATTATTCCAAGTTTCCATTCTGTGCTTGCTTCAGGCACAACCATTAGTCACAGGGCCCATCATATAGCAAGAAAACCTTAGGCGGTGCTATTACCCCCGAATCACCCAGGCATGCTCTCATATGTTCCTGCATAGCCATTTCGGAATGGGTATTTAGTACGGGACCATCTATTCTAAAAAAACACACACGGAACCATGCTGAAACAGTAGCCGACAATCTGCCCAATGACATTTGCCGTCAGCGGAAAGCGGTGTTAAACCGAGCCCTTGTTGAACGACTGCGTGTACACTCGTACACATCTACACTGAGTGCGTTCGGCACGATGGCTTTCAAATAGAGATATCTATGTGAGTGGGACAAGTCCCAGTGATGAGGTCCCACCCCGCGCCATAGCGCTAACCTGGTTCAGGCCCAGTTAAATGAAGCGGGCAACTACGCGACACGTTCATTTGTCACAAATATCCCACCATTGCGGCACGTTCTGGCTCTTGCTGCTTAAAAAACGAGTCCATTGTTCATTGCCACTGCGTGGCAGCTGTTGACCAGACGCCGCTCTGTCAACAGCAGTCCCTAAGCAGGAATAGGCACACTGTGGGTGGGTAATTTTGTCGACGCCATACCTTCAGTCGCAAGCCATAATCTAACGAGCATTCTGCAACATACTAGGCTGGCAGTGGCAATGAGTTTTCAAAGTGCGCGATATTATAGACGAACACCAAGATAAGTACATCTATATTATTGCCCGCTTGAAATGGCATTGAAACAGAATTTATTTATTAATGACACTTAATGCATCTTATATTCTTAAACCAGCACTATGTCTCCCTTTCTATGTTGTTAAATTTTGCGTGTCTGAAGTGCATCAACCTTTGTAAGATAGTAAGCTGTGATTCTCGGTGGTGACATTGTGTGTAATCAGTATTTGATGTATTTGATGAGTCGATAAAAAAAAGCTAGAGAGAATAAAGATCAGAAATATTTGTTAGCTTTCAAATGAAAGAACGCCTTCTAATCTTCGCATCGCTCCTCTTTTATTTACTGTCTATTCCCTTTTTAATGGCTCGCAATCACAGTTCCTTGCATTGGCTTAGTGGCAAGGTTCCACCTCCTTAATGTTCCTTCAATATTTTCACCAATATTGGAATTGCCAAGATGCATTTCAGACTTATTTTGAGAGCACCTTATTTATGAGACATGTTCTCTAAACTGCCACCTCTGCTGATCATGAGATCGCAGGATCGAATCCTTGCCGGGGTGACTGCATTTTAGTGGCAGCGAAATGCAAGAACCGCCTGTGTGCTGTCAATAAAGTGCATGTTAAAAAATTCAAGGTAGTTAAAATCGATCCGGAGTCCCCACTACAACGTGCGTCAAAATGAGATTGTGGTTTTGGCACGTAAATCACCAGCATGTCTTTTTTTTCTAGATGAATTTCCAATTCTCGTGGAATTCTCAAATTCTCCAGACTCGTCGAAAAACGAAATTCTAATGAATTTCGTTTTTCCACGAGTCTTTTTGTTGTTCTATTAAATTGCATACTCAAAGCTTTCTTTTACCCTTCTTTTTTGCTTTTCTAGATTTATGAATTGGTCACCAATCTGACTCCCACTTTATGATTGATATGATATACGGCCAGTGGCTGTCTTGTGACACACAATTAAGATGGGAGTGGAGTCGGTAGGGGTGATCCAACCAAAGATGCATGCGCTTGGCAACTGCGAGACAATCTTCGTTCGTATTACGTGCCGCTCGCCGTCGCCGCGCACATTCCAGCTTCTGTTCACGACGGTGTTCTTCGTAGGCGCGCTGTTCTTCCGCAGTCCTCACCGCACGCGGCCTACCCATTGCACGGGTGGAAAAGAACTGAGATAAGGTTACGTTGTTTGCCCATAGAGCCCATCACGTCAAACCGTAATCCATACTAAACAGTGTCTATTCCGGTTTTACTTTTTTTATTACGATACTTCTTTATCACAATACGTTTTGACACATCTCGTGATTAAACGCGGCTGGGGCATACCCGGCGATATGCTTTTGCTTTGTGCTTTAGCTTTTTTAGTTCTGGCGTCGCCGCCACGTTTTTTGCCTACACACACAAATCGCCAGAAGCTAGCGTATAACTGATCCGCTCTAAAAATTACCTTTCAAAGATTAAAATGCCAACACACATTTATGAAGAAACAAGCCATAGCAGAAGTTTCATCAGAGGTGGTTAGCCAAGCACCGATTTGACGTTAGTTGCCGAGCAGGTAAAGAAACCAAAGCGGCATAAATGTCATTATGGTTTGAAAACAAAACATATGTCCACAAAATTGCGGCGAGAGAAGCTAACGGCTGTATATTCAAACACATACTATGCCCCGCTTCCAACGCAGTCCCGCATCTATAAACGAATCTTTTCATGATAACGTCCGCGCCTTCTTTTCTCCTTAATAAAGATCTACCTTGAGCGCGCTACTCCAATACTGTCAGTAATCACGACTGAACAAAAAGAGAATAGACCTCGCATCCATATTGCAACTTTCACTCTGGTTCTAATTACAACATGGCTGTAGCGCCATTGTGGGCTACAAGGAAGGGAAGAAGGCAAGTGGGTCTCCCATTACTTTGTACACTTTCACTCTTTCGGATTTTTGTCCAAGCCAAGCGGCTCCGCGCCGATACTGCAGGAGAAAACGGCCGCTACGTGACTCCCAAGATAACATTTTGCTTTCCCACTCTTCTTCTTCAACAGAGATGGCAGGACCCAGTCTTTTCCGCTTTCGAATGGAGGCAAGTGAGGGCTCGGAAAGCGAAGCGGTAGATGTATGGAGTTTACTCTGCGCCCCTTTCCTTCCCTCTAATCGCCACTCGTGCCACTCGTAGCAGTGGTAATACCCATTTTCTTATTGTCCCAGGCTGTACGAGGGGAAAGGTGCGAAGTCGCAGTAATTACTACCCCACTCTTACACCCTCCATACTAGAAGTGGAGGGGCGGCGGACCGCTTCGACGATGAGTGCTCTTGTTACGCTATTGCTGCATTTGGCTGATTGGTTTAGGAACGTGTCCGCATATGCACTGTTCTTTAAGGGTTTACCTATGAGATTGTTTGTGAAGGACCTCATGTACACTACTCATGCACAGCAAGATTGTGCCCTGACACCAAGAAGACAAACTTGCAAGTATTGGCCCTCTCATTACTTCTATGCGGTGTTAAAAGAAGTGAAGAGAGAGAAATTATTAGAGGAAGGATAGAGGAGGTGGAGCAGATTCGGGTCTACTATATACTGTACACATAAGAAAGAGGAAAGAAGACAAATATTGATTAAAGGTAAGGATCAGGGCAGGATGTAGGCATGCTATATACAATTATCACATAACATCCCCGGCCTATGTGATGCCTAGAGTCAGACGAGTGTTCTGCAATTAGTCCAGTGCAGCACTCGTAGCGGTTTCTGCTGCCATGCGGTCACTCAAAGGGCTGAGAATAACAGTTTCTTATTATGTCGGCCTTACGCTTGCCAGCACAGATATCAGCGTCTGTCACTCTTCCATAAGGTGTGAAAGTTTTCGAACAAACGGGTTTTCTTTCTGAAGAAGAGTTCCACGTAGTTTTATAGTCTGGCGAGGGCAGGACATTGTGGTCACATTGTGTAACGAGGTAGTGTTATATTTCTTCCTGGCGTTACTTAAGTGTACCTACCATCTTTTCGCATGTTAAAATTAGTTTACATCAGCCTTGTAGTTCTTAAACAAGTAGGACTGACGTAGCTGGGTAATGTTGTAACGTATCGTTTCAGGATACGTCCGGTGTGGGAGGCATAATTCGTTAGAGGTATGGTAGAGGAAAGTAATTTTTTTCTTAATATACTCGTTTGGGTATGCACGTATATTTCCTAAAAGGTAGCGCCTAGACATATGCTTAACTTTTGCATTCTGCACCAAACTGCAAGAACTTTCATATCCGTAGTATCGCATTTCAGCGCTGATGATGTGTCCTCGCCGGAACTGAATAATTCACTGCAGTGCACGCCTGTGCAACATCACACCATGCCCCTCCTGCATTGTGATAAGTACAATGGGTTATGAGGCGTCAAGGTGTTCCTTGAACTGGAATATTCCACCAGGTGTGTACTTAAGGCATTCTGCTATACTGGGCAGAAATAACGAAACGTAAGATATGCACCCAGTAGACCAAGATGACATTCCATTGAAAATCCTTTGCATGAATATGTACTAAGGCTCAGCACTTTCACTCTTAGATTATTGTTGTGCATCAGGGTAACGGAGAGATAATAGAATTCCGTGAAAGTCTAATACGAGGCCGTGGAAGAGGGCTAACAAGAAAGGGTATTTAATAGTTGCTGCTTGCTCTTTGAACTTCACGGTGTAATTATAGGGATATATGTCTCAAGAAATAATTCGAGCAACTTATCACGATTATCGTTGACGTTCTACTTATAGCCTCGATAGAATAAGCTTATGGGTAGTTGGGCGCGCTAAGGACAGAAAGATAGAGAAGAGTTGCGGAACTTGTCGTAAGTTTATCAGTTCGTTTCACAAAAAAGCCATCCCTGGCCCTTTCGGCATATACGACAGGCGGGTAAAGGTAATTATGAACGAAGAGATCAGCAATTATATTTGATTTGTCGAACACGTAATGCCTTCAGTTCATTTCCCTGTGTTTTTCAGTTGATTTCCTCGGTAGTTTCAGTTCATCTTACCCTGTATTTCTAGCGCCATTTTCACTGTGCATGTGTTGTGATCTCTGCGAATACTGTTGTTAAAACTAAAGTGGCAGAAAGTTTTATGTTTAAGGTTGCTGGCACAGCACTAAAAATTACACAACTTGGGATGCACGTGATAGGTTGGACGGTGAGCAAGCACTAGCTAGCAATTTCTTGTTTTGTGTACGTTCTTTCTTGTCGTTTTACCATGCGCGTGTCTGGCACCTCATGTTATTACTGATTTCTTGATGGCTCTTTTTCCTTTGACGGCCTGCCGTCGTTACAATTTGACTATAATGAATTGAAACAACTGCCATGCATTCATCTCTGCCGACATTGTCCTAATAGGCATTAGGATTTAATGCGGGAACGCTTTGTTGATGTGGATCTGTGCTCTGGTTTGAAGGGGTGTGTGTCATTGTCCTTCGTATCAGCTTCATACTCAGAAAGCAATAGAAGGAGGGGATGTACCTCGAGTGTTCGCACGAAAGACGTTTGTAAAATAAGAATTCTTTCCAGGACGCCCATTGAAAAGACGGGAACAGCGCTGAACAGAATTTTATTACAATAAAAGCACACACCGTGCATATGCATGAATAACAAATAGCTGATTATTTTCACATTCTTTAAACAATAGAGGATACTTAGAGAACAGCGAGAAATCAAACGTTATGCTACTTTAAGGGATTTCTACCTTGACATCCTGTATAATGCTGCAAAAGTGTGTATATGTGAAATCCTCCGTTACATAAGCTTCGTATAACACAATCGAACTGTAGATTCTGACAGCTCAAAGTATATTTCTACAAACTGCTAAAGGAAATGCGTTTGAAGTTTTCTGCAGCAATGGCCTCTTGGACGTCCCTTTGCATTAACCACGTCTCCACCTTCATGCTTAAACTCACATGTGTAGCACATCAGGTGAGAACAACAGTCTATCGGAGGCTAAATATTTTGCTAGTTACAATCATAGAAGGCAAACAGGCGATGAAACCAGCGGCAGCCTAGAGGAAATTGGGTTACCTTGAAATGAAGCGTAGAAGTAAGTAGGGATATAGTGAAATACAATTGAACGAACAGATAACTTATCGCACATAGCATCTGCGCCTTCATAATCCGACCCAACATACTGGGTGGCACAACATGCAGTGGCGCAATCTTGATTGCATTGCTCAGTGTCTATTTCACAGCCACGCGGCCAAAAAATTATTTCCTAATGGGCGCATGTAGTTACAATTCTTGACAGGAGAAGGAGCGAATGTGTTCTGGGCAACCATACACGATGCGTTCCCCCCCTCCCCATTCTTGTACCTACGTTCTGCTCCCTTTTTAATACCTGTGATGATTGCGTTACACAAAAAGGTCATTAAGAGAGGGCAACTTGTAAAATTCTCTACAGCCTTTCGACTTTCATACCGTTTACTGATATCTCTCTTACATAGCAGTGCCCGCAAAAGAGAACAGCTATTTTTTTATTTGCCTTGGCCATTGTACAGAGCGTATTTTGTGTACTTCGATGGAAAGTTTCATGATTATCGACACTGTTTGATTTTTTATTCTGGTTTCTTACTTCCCTAAACGGCGGCAATATTTTAATTACACACGGCACCGCGATTAGAAAGATTGCACTTACACTGCCTGTGTAAATAATATAAAAAGGAAGAAAATTGGTGTGAGCACTTTGATGAATGATTTAATCCATTAGCGTGGCTTTTGTTGTTTCGTGGTAACGGTGTTAATTTCGCATGCAAGTTACTTCCTGTTTTTCTCTAGCCGTTCATGTAGCTTTAATCACCAGAGGTCATGCCTCCGTCAGATACGATGGCCGGTCGTTTCATTTCGGTGTAAAATAAAAAAAAAAAAAAGAAACGGAAATGAGGAGCATCAGAACAAACTTCAAACCTCTTTACCCTATCGTTCAGGTAAGCTCATTGTTGCTACTTTGGAAGCTGGTTGGGCAAAGTATTCACAAATACGCAACTTAATACCGAATAATTAATTAGGCGCTTATTCCTTTTATTGATTATACCTTGAGTTTTTGCTATTTTCGCATTGCATTTCGCATTTTCGCATTTTCGCATTGCATCTACGTGGGTACATTTTGTCCACAGAATTGCGAAAATAGATTTTAACATTCGCCTTCCTCAGAAGAGAAAATAAAAATTGTCGTTGTTACGTTGGACACATCAACCTCAGAAGCGATCATTAGGAGGATCGCCATATTTGAGACATTGAGACTCAATCTGCTCCTTGTTAAGGAGCTGATCGAAATACGATCAGGGAAAGACACCAATAATCACGGAAGATAGCGCAAGTTCTTTGTTTTACACTAATGAGTTGGTTTTGAGGAGCGTTTTGACAAATCGTTTATTCCGAAATCATTTGTTACGAAGTTCCTGTTAGCAATGGCTCTGTATTAAAAAAATGCCATTCAAGGTCAGCATTAAACTTCACAAATTTTTAATTGAAAGATTACGCTGAGCCAGCTGCGAAATATTGTTGGCCTTGTCACTAATGAAAAATAGACTTAATCGCTGTTGCTTCTATATGTAGTGATACTACACACAGGTATGGTTTATACTGTTACTGACATGATAGATAAACTATACATAACACATAAGATCTTCGATCTTGTTGGCAACATATACTGAAGAACATTAAAACACTATAAAAGAAAGCTATAGGCAAGTGGACCCACACAAGAGAAAAGTTCAAGGAATGGTTTGATCTGAAACATATATAAATGTCGATGAACTCCTATCACATTGATGAAGGGGTGAAGATTTAGTGCAGGCATATTCAAAACTTGTTTTTACTCTTGATCAAACTTTGTTCACCTTATGGATTTCCGCTCTACTGATTTGTCATACTCTATGTCCCTACGGTTCATGTTGTCGATCACTCTGGCCTCATCCTGCAATTTTCTAGCCCTCTCGCCAGCTCCGATGTTAGATCGACCGCATCACGATAGTGCTCGGGGCTGGTTTAATTCCCGGACTAGCACGAATTTTTATTCAGCCGCAAAGTTTTCTTTCTGTAAACCCTGTGCTGACTCTTCTGTATCTTGATGTTTTATTCTCAGGTGGCTGAAATTTTTTTGCCCTTTCCCTGAATTCCCTCCGCCTTGCGCATTTCCGCAAAACTGACTTGCAAGACACTCGGCCTCCTATTCATTATACCCGGACCAGACGGCGTAACAAACAAAACGATAAGAAACCTACACGACGATTCTATAACAAGACGAACAGATTAAAATCATGAATATTAAAGAGCGGGGCAAATTACAAAACAATGGAAGGCAGCATATGTCATACTTATAACTAAGCCAGGCAAACGCCTACAAGTGGGGAATCTAAGACCTATATTCCTCACACCTTGTGTAGAAAACCTATTGAAACATGCTCTCTTAATGATAATTACCAATTACATGGAAAACAGAGATCTACTGCCCACCACAATGCTGGGATTTAGAAGGAACGTCTCTACTCAAGGTGCAATGTTCCAGCTTGAGCACCAAATCATGGACGTCCCAAGTAGATCAACCAGAGCCATTCATGGCCTTGATTTAAAAAAGGCATTTGACAACGTGACGCACACAACAATACTTTAGAGCTAAACTTACGAGAAAGCACATACAACTATGTTCTACAAATACAACTATGCAAGAATGAGAAAATTTGAGGGAACGGCCTCTTAGATAATAACATTACTCAAAAGGATAAATAACAAACACAACGGAATGAGAGGAAAAGACACAATAAGTCTGGTAGAGGCATTTTTCATAAGCAGAATATTATACGTGCCACCATACATCACATGGTATGCCGCTGAAAAGAACAAGAAAGAATGTCTAATAAGGAAAGCATATAAGCAGGCATTAGGACTTCCGATAAGCACTCGTACAGAAAGACTACTAGCACTACGACTACATAATACCTTGGCTAAATTATAGAAGTGCAACGCATATCACAGTATGAAAGGTTCTCCAAGACACAGACAGCAATAAGTATATTAGAAAGATTGGGAGTTAACTACCACTCACAACACGGGGAAAAAATGAAGTGCCGAGAGAGATAAGAAATATGATAATGGTTCGGCCCTACCAAAGAACGTGCATCCAACACAACATGAAGGACGAATACAAAGCAGGGCCAAGGAGATACAGAAAAGATTTGGACGAGATAAAGCAGCCGTTTTTGTAGACGCAGTTAGACTGAAACTCGGAAAAGGATTGACTGCAGTCATAGTCAATCATAAAAAAGAATGTGTAACAAGCGCCTCAATAAAGAAAGAATATACAGACGCAGCAGAAAAAAAAAACGGTGATAGCACTAGAGATAACACACACTGAAGCATACATTAGAATCAGTGACTCATAGGCGGCAATTCACAACTATGCAAATGGCTGAATGTCCCCGTAGGCACAGCACATATTATTGAAAGGAGCCAAAAAACACAGCCAAAAACGTTCGATTTCTGTGGACACATGCCAATACTCCGGCCTCACCAGGGGACGGCGGAAACAACCAGGCGACACACAACGCAGCTTTATTTATTTATTTATTTATTTATTTATTTATTTATTTATTTATTTATTTATTTACTTATTTATTTATTTATTTATTTATTTATTATACCTCAAAGGCCCCGGGGTATTACATGAGGGATGGGCTTTAACAAAACAGTGATTCGAGAGCAGCCTTGAAGTGATGAGTGTCGGAGTGGTGCGTGATGTCGGCAGACAGACCGTTCCAGTCCCTGGCGGTTCTCACAAAAAATGATCGTAGATGAGAGGAAGTCTTCGCCGGGGGAGGATACACGGCTTTGCTGTGGTTAATGCGGCTGGACTGACGATGAGCTGGTAATATAGCTGAAATGTGGAGCGGTGAATGATAGAATTTGTGAAAAAGACACAGTCTAGACATAAGACGTCGCGATTCTAGATTAGTAAGACCGGCACGGGATTTTAGTTCAGACACGCTTGCATGATAAGAATATTCAGAGTAGATAAACCGGGCTGCACGGTTTTGAATTGATTGCAGTGTATTAGATAGGTTATGTTGATGAGGATCCCAGACAGAGCATGCATATTCTAACTTAGGGCGGATATATGTAACATAAGCTAACAATTTTACTGATGGGGGAGCAAGTCTTAGATTCCAGCGCAGAAAACCGAGGGTTTGATTCGCGGCATTGGCTAAGTTAATGACATGATGTGACCAATTTAGGGTAGTTGAAAAGGTTATGCCGAGGTATTTATATGAGTCTACGGATGAGACTTCGGCGCCGTATATGGTGTATTTCCCTGATTGGTGATGCTGTCTGCGATGGAAAGAAACTAGCGATGTTTTTTTAGTATTTAAAGACATCGACCATTTGTTACACCATAATTCAATGCGTTTTAGGTCATCTTGAAGCAAAAGCATGTCTGAAGTGTTAGTTATGCGTCGATAAACTACACAATCGTCTGCGAACAATCGAATGTTAGAAGAGATCTCAGTAGGTAGATCATTAATGTAAAGAAGAAAGAGTAGTGTTCCGAGAACTGTGCCTTGTAGTACACCCGAAAGGACAGAAGATCTTTTAGATGACTGTGTCTTAGCAAATACAAACCGTTGTCGGTTAGTGAGGAAGCTACGTATCCAGTCTAGTACAAATGGATTAATCTTGAGACGGGAAAGTTTTAGGAGTAGCCGTTGGTGTGGAACTTTGTCAAATGCCTTTTCAAAGTCTAAGAAAATAGCATCTACAGGTACGTTCAAGTCGAGGTTAGAGCTTAGATCATGAAAAAATAAAAAAATAGGTGTCACATGAAAGACCTTTGCGAAAGCCATGTTGAGCTGGGTGAAAGAGGTTATTGGAGACTAAAAAGTTTACGATCTGAGAGTAAATAACATGCTCCATTAGTTTGCAACAAACACTGGTGAGTGAAATGGGACGATAACTAGAGCACAATGATGGAGGACCTTTTTTGGGGACTGGAACAATCTTGCCTACTCTCTAGTCTTCCGGCACCACTCCTGATGACAATGATTGCTGAAAAATAGCACATAACATCGCGCTCAAATTTGTTTTGGTGTTTTTCAGCATTTTAACATTTATTTCATCGACGCCAGATGATGATGTAAGTTTTAATGAATCAATTAGTTTCTCAATGCCGTAAGGACAAAAGGTAATATCAGGCATGGCAGCATGATCCGAAAGAGGGAAGCGAGGTAATATGTTATCAGGTTCAGTTGTGAAGACGGAAGAAAAAGTACGGTTAAGTTGTTCAGCAGTTTCGCAATCGGGAATACGATGGTTTTGATCATCAAACAGAGCTAATGGCTGGGAGTTATTAGGGTTAATAACCTTCCAAAATTTTTGGGGGTTATTTCTTGACATGGCAGCGTTTGCGAAAAACAAGTGAGTTTTTCTTTGGAGTTGCGACCAACATTGGTTCCGCCAACTTGGGGGCCGCCGAATAAGCTGAGGACAGAGACTGGGAGTGGTGAGACTGATACCAAATACGAAGATATAGTAATACATTACAAAATACAGAGGTGTATTTATGCACCACCTCATCAAAAGCTAAATACTTCGCAGTCTGTGCAATGGTGGCAGTTAAAAACAAAGACATACTGTAATCTAGTAATGTGGAATATAATTTATCGGGATATATACAAGACAAACGAATGTAAGTTATGTGGCTCGATATAAACTCTTGAGCATATGCTTTGGGAATGCCATGGGCTGAGGAGTAGCAATGGGGAGACACCCTCTAACGCAAGGGTCTGCGCGCGTTGGTGTGCTGCGCTGCTCTGGTCAGTCGCAGAAGATCAAATGTGGGCAGTCGAGCGGGCCGACGACGAAGCCAGAGACCAAGGGCTCGTGGTAGACGCCCAGGCAGGGTGAAGCCCAGCATATTAACTTGCCGGACAAAAAAAAAAGTTTTCACTGCCACCACCACAAAGCACCTACTGAGTATTTGTAAGCGTATATCTGATGGTAGTGATGGAAAATAGAAATTAAGTTTTGACACTTCAGGCGAAGCAGCCTATTAAAATTTGCCCGTCAGCAAAATGGCATGTGTCTGAGATCACCAAATCATTAAATACACGCGCATAATACAAAGGCAAACAGTGGCTCCAGGTAGCAATTAGCGTAATTTGTCTAAGTCCACGTTGCCTTCGTCCTTTAGCAAGAAAGAAGAGGGACCTGTGCAAACGAAGCTGCCAATAATGCATTGCTGAAGTCTAAAATGAAATAATAAAGCTTCCGAGTGAATTGACCTGCCGTTAACCAAAAAACAACTGCGCGCTGTTTATTTCCCGTTTTTTTTTTTTTTTTGTGTGTGTGTATCCCCTGCAAGTTTGACAGACCACTGCATCAGCTGGCCAAGATTGGCGTTGACACCGTGCAGGCTAGCGTGCTCACATCAATGAAACAAGGGCTGAAACCATTTAATGCATAGCTCCAGGCTTAATTGAAATCGATGGTATCCGTGACAGGAAGGCGGAAGGATATTGTAACTGACTGGACCAACTCACACACGTCGCGGTCACCTTCCATCGCACCTACTCGAACACCACACCGAACTTTGCAGTCTGTGATGAAAGAACTGTTCCCAGGCGTTCTCCTTCCGGGGTAAACAAGTCATTGACGTGCAGGTTGCGATTGGAACGACATATGCATCATGTATGCCGCGCTCCAAGGCGAAGTAATGCCAAATGATGGTAGCGGTTTTGGCTGCGAAATTGCGGTGACTGGGTATTCATACTGAACAAGATTAGAATTTATGGTCCATCGATGGCAGGCACATGAAAACAGGCAGAATTAGGCCGAGTGCGAAGCAAGATAGCCGTTTCAGCAGGGACGAGACCAATGCTTGTAAGGCCAGATGAACGAAGAGACCTCCTAAGTGTGAGCGTCAAGGAACCGGTGTTACTGCACCATAAAACTATAGGGAATTGATCGTCCAAAATCAAGATTCACGCTCCAAAAGGGTGCGATCCCGGTGTACATTCATCTCTCTTACTCCAAAACAAAACAAATGAAACAAAGAAAGCTATCGTAAGCGCCCTTTGAGAGAGGAAGAGTAGTCGGAGAAGCTCGCCGACGGATGTGCTGTGGAAGTATTTATAGCGTAGTAGATACTCGTTTCCTTCAAAGACATGCTACTATGAATGGCACAAAAATAGTGCTGCTGCACTTCTATGGTGGTTATGCCCGTCATGGTGTACGGAATAGCAGCTGCCGGGCCTTCATTCACAGGAAATCAGGGTCACACCAGGCGTCGGCATAGCAACAATGACCTGCTCAACTGCGTGGCGTGCTTTGTTTATGGCACTGGAATGCAGGTGTGCAGATCACAAGGAACAATAAGCCCGAACACTGAGACTTAAATCCTTAACAACTTGTTTAAGTTTCAGTCCTAATCTTTTTTTTCATGGTCCGCTTGGTTATCGTCCTCCATAGCCCTTGCGTTTTGGTGGCCCTGGCCGCTCTGCTTTGTCTATTGGTGGCCAAGAGTAAGACCGAAGGTGCAGTATCTGTGCGTACGGTTTATTTTTAACTCTGCCATGTGCCACATCTTCTTGCATCGAAAAATGTTTATCCAAAAACTGCCTAGCTCCTCGGCGCCTTAGTACAGGAGCTATTTTAGTCGCTATGCTACGGCTTTTTGTGTGTACCGTGTTTTAAAAGGCATAAGGTTATCAGGTCTATTCGAAGCCTATTTGTTTCCTCTTGAAATGAACATTAGATTGTAAAGTAAACGTCGAGTGCTTTCCCTGCATCCCGCAAGATAGAAGCTGCCGCTATGGAAAGCTAAAGGCTCTCGCAACATTTTTGGTGACCTCCCGAGTACTATCTGTCTTCGCGCACCGTGTCTTTCTGAGGTCACGTTACGCACCTACGGCAAGACGTTCAATTGCTCCATGGTGTGTGAACTGTACTCGAGTAAACCTTACAAACCCAGGACTTCAGAAAATGTTGCACTTGCCGTCATAGCACTCAAGCAACTTACTTTACTTCTTTTGTACGAGAAATGCAGTGACTGGACACACGTCTATACTGATAGATGAACTACATCAACTTGTTCCGGTGGCGCTGTAGCTATACGAACAATGTGAATAACCCAGCGCTTCAAGCCTTGCCATATTACTACGTATACAGCTGGAGAGTTCGCGGCTCTCCGCGACGCACTCCATGTGATAAATGCTGAAAGTCCTCGAATATGGGCACTGTTCTGCGATTCAAGGCCGGCCTTGCAATGTGCGCAGTCGCTTCTCCGGCATAGATCTCACGAGAAGCTCAGGTACAAAATGGTGAAACTTGTCCATCACTTCAGAGAAAACGGTCATGATATCTCCTTTCAACGGATACCAGGTCATTGCGGTATCATTGGAAATTATGACGCAGATAAGGCAGCTCGAACGTCAAGCAAAGAAGACCCCTGCGTCCCATTGCTCTCTCAAAGACCGACGCTGCGAGACAACTTTACATTCTAGCACGTACACTCTCCTTAGCAGAGTGGAATACCTCATACACAAGGCGCAAAAGATTTCATTTCATTTTCATTTTCATTTTATTTCCTTAAAGGCCCCATTGAAGGTGTATTACATAAGGGGTGGGTACATACATACATAAAAATATTGAAGGCCATATTTTTATTACAGGGTAAGATAATTTGTTACGGTATTTAAAAATGTGCTAGGACAGGTTATGACTGTGATTTCGTTGGAAAGGCCGTTCCAGTCTGTTGCTGCACGAAAAAAGAATGAAGACGAAAAAGTGACAGTGCGTGTACGTGGGCGCGCGACTTGTTGCGGGTGACCGGCGCGGCTGGATATGCGTGCCGGGGGGAGAATGTATGGTGCTTTGCCAAGTGAGCTGTAAAAGAACTTGTGAAAAAGACAGACTAGCAATGCGGCGGCGAGATGCAAGCAATGATAAGCCAGATTCTGTTTTTAGTGCCGATATGCTGATGTTGTAGGAGTACTTAGAATGAATAAATCTTGCAGCTCGATTTTGAAGTGATTCCAGTTGATTGATGAGATATACTTGATGAGGGTTCCAAATCGGGGATGCATATTCTAATTTCGCCCTGACGAGAGACTGATAGGCTAGTAATTTTACATGTTGGGGGGCGTGGCGCAAGTGGCGTTTTAAAAACCCGAGTGTTTTGTTAGCAGATGAAATGATGTTCATAATGTGCGTTTCCCAGGTTAAATCACTACAAAGGGTTACTCCGAGATATTTGTAGGAAGGAACTAATTCAAGGTTGACGTCAGCAATTTGGTACGAGAAAACAAGCGGATTTCTGTAGCAGTGGAAGGAGACAGTCTTACATTTGTTAGGGTTTAGTTCCATTAGCCAAATGTTACTCCATTCCTGTACACTTCACAGGTCGTTTTGAAATGACGTGTTATCGGAAACGCTGTTAATTTTCCGATAAATTACACAATCGTCTGCAAACATGCGGATGTTACAAGATGCATGCATTGGTAGGTCATTAATGTAAATTAGAAATAGTAGTGGACCAAGGACTGACCCTTGGGGTACGCCTGATGTTACAGGGGTAGAGTTAGATGCTTGATTGTTGACAAAGACTGATTGTGAACGGTTACTTAAGAATTCTTTAATCCATGCTAAGATATTGGTATTCAGATGTAATGCGGCAAGTTTTAGTAGTAGACGCTCATGAGGAACTTTGTCAAAAGCTTTGGCGAAATCTAGGAAGATGGCGTCAGTCTGGAAGTTAGAGTCAAGGTTTACATGCAGGTCGTGAACGAACATAGCTAGCTGCGTTTCGCAGGATGAAAAAAATGGTTGGCATCAAGTGGGTCCATGATATGTGTGTAGATGATATGTTCAAGGATTTTGCAGGGTACACTGGTTAATGAGATGGGGCGATAATTTAATGGGGAGTGTTTGTTGCCCGATTTGTGAACTGGAACGACCTTTCCGTGCTTTCAATCTGGAGGCAGCACGCCTGTTGAAACTGACTGTGAAAATAGAAGACAGAGATATGCTGCACAAGTATGTTTAGTGTTTTTTAGAAGTTTAGACGTAATGTCGTCCACACCAGCTGCCGATGAAAGTTTGATATTGTCTATGAGGGATGTAATGCCGGATGGAAAAAATGTAATAGGTGGCATAGTACATTGAAAGTTCGCATGAGGAATAGAAAATGACATTTCAGTTTCTTGTGTAAATACTGACGCAAAGGTTGTATTAAACAAGTGAGCGCATTCAGCGTCGGTTAGGGAATCACCTGATTCATTCGATAAGGTAATAGTTCGCGTGTCGTGTGGGCTTAAGACTTGCCAGAATTTTTTTGGGTCGTTCTTAAGCATGTTCGGCACACCAGAATAAAAGAATGAGCGTTTGGCATGAAGTATAGCTTCCAGATAGGCAGTTTCAGCGGCTTTGTATTTTTTCCATGCGTCAGGGGTGTTACGGGACTTAGCTGCTCGGAAGAGACGTTTCTTCTTGTTTTCTAATCGCTTCAGTGCTTTATTGAACCATGGTTGTGCTAAATTGGAATGAATGCTAATTTGGGGAATGTATTTTCCAACTAAATTGTTTAGTTTCTCTTTGAAAATTTGCCAATTTTCACCCATGGTATGACAAGGAAAGGCACTTGCAAAACTGGGGTAAAATTGCATTAGTTCATGATTAATTGCTTCATAATTGCCCTTTTCATACAAGCGAATAGTTGTTTTAACAGTGTAAACGGGTTTAATTACGAAGTCGATATGAATGACTTTATGGTCACTGATTTCGGGAAGATACGTGATGGATGACACGCTCTCAGGATTACTTGTTAAGACAAAGTTGCACAGACTGAGATTGCACAGACTGAGATTGCACAAATTGCACAGAGATTGCACAGACTTAATCCTTCACTCCAACTCAGACCTCCAGTCGGACTGCACCGATGCGAAGAGTCTCTTCTGTGTCGGTTCTGACTGGGAGTTGCCTTCACGAAAGCTTACTCAGCACAAATTGGCATGGTTGATAGTCCTGCATGGGATGTTTGCCGGCGCGAGGAGAGCTTTGACCACTTATTGCGCCACTTTCCTCAATTTCAAGCCCAAAGACAATCTTTTTCCAACACATTGAGGAAACTAGATGATCTTCCTCGGAGTGAACAGACAGTACTAGAGCACCGTCCCCACCGATCATCGGCTCAGAAGGCAGTGAAGGCACTTTTGTTTTTTCTCAGAACGTCTGGTTTGCACGAGCGGCTGCGACTCAATGACTGTCTGTGCGCGTATCTATGCCCTCTCTCTCTCCTCTCCCTTCCCATTCTCCCTTTACCTAGCGTAGGGTAGCCAACCAGACCCTTGACTGGTTAACACCCCTGCTTTGCTTACATCCCTCCCTCTCTCTCTCCCGCGCCCCATAACGCAATAGAATGTTTAAGGTGTTGGCTGCCGCTGCGTCAGTGTCGTATAAGAAAAAAAAAATAGAATTTTCACTGCATGCGCGCTATGCAAGGGCAGGGATATCTGGCATGGTTTTTGCCATTAGATGCTCTGTAAAAACAGGCGCTAAAACGTAAAAACTGACCTATAGTGTATGGCACTTCAATCTTATCCCCCCCCTCCTCCCATAAAAGATAATAATATTTATTTCATGGTGGTACCTTGCTTCAAGATAATTTAGTCAGTTTTTCTCTTTCTTTTTCCGCTTGTACCATGGGAATACTTCAATAGCTGGTTCTTCACTTTTGACAATGGGCCGTCTGTTCGCTGTTTAAATTGCAACATTAATCTGAACAACGCCCACGTTTTAATGCCCAGCTTAAGAGAATTTGAGTTCATTTGGCCTAGTTTGGGCAGTGAAGCGATTCGTACGCGGGCTTCTTTTGTCTACTGCCATTTGAGGCAGTAGTTAGCAATGAAATATTTCTAGAAACGATAAAACAGTTTGTTTGACAAAAGCAACGTAATGACGAGGAGTTGCTTCACTAATGAATTATTGACCTTGATAATAACAATATTCTGCTTTTTTTTGCTTGGGCCACAATTTTGTTTCGACCAAGAAATCTTCTGTTGTGACAGCAGCCACCTAATTGTGAATATCACATATTCCCGGGAATAAGAAGTGCCCGCTTTTCATGCCTATTAAGCTGTGAATGACACAAGTGGAAGCGGGTACCAATCGGCTATATTTCGTAAAGAAAACTTTAAAAAAGACGTGTTTGTTCTCTAAGCCGCTAAATAGGAGCTAAACAATATTGTTGACCTAGCAAAAACTTCTACAAAAATTAGACAAATAATAATATCAGTATGTCTCTTTAAATTTAATTATATTCGATACCTTCTCAGCCGTGGTATTCAGAAAAATATTTACCGTGATCAACAACAGATGCTTTAGTAAAAAAACCGCAGGCTTCGCTTTTTATCTCTAGCGCACGTGGTGGTCATATTCTCTTCACTGTGGACATGGTTTCCTTTGTTTAAACTAACGATTACTTTTTATCTCCATGGAGATGCTTCTCAAGTTCACACACTGACCTTGTAAAAGCAGTTGCCGAACACGAGCATTGTAGCATATACTTACCTTTACCTGGCAGCTAAGCAATATTTTTTACCTACCAGTATCTTGCTTAGTTTTTGGAGAAACATGTTCATATTTCATTGGATAAGTATTTGTCCAATATAAAAAATAAAATAGTAGTTATACGCCAAGTCTTTCATCTCTTGCCAGTTAAAGGATTAACGGCACTGTATGACGTTAAAGAAAGAACGTTAATGCTTCCAGATAGTGTTCAGATTGTAGCAATAATTCGCTATTTTTGAACTAAAGAAGAAACTTAATACTTTGTATTTCCCGCTTTAGCTACAATGTTTGAATATCGTGGTTTTTCATTAGGTCATTTGGTAAGACACCGTAACTATACTTGTAATAAATGAACCAGACAAATTTTTTTTCACTCATGTCTAGCACTTCAATATTGATTTAATATGGCAGTCCCACCCACACTAGCGCACTCATCCTCTGGCCTAATGATGAATATATAAGCTAAATGTTTAGGTTGTCCAGGGCCGCGTTATAACCTACGTCGAATTAGATATAGCTTACGTAAGGCAGGCGGCAGCTGCAGCTTGTTGTTTTTTACATCGTTTCTTAAGCACAAATATATAATGACAGGTGTTTCCAAAGTTTATATTTAAGGGTTCTTCTTGTTCTTAAAATACAGCAATGATTTGCCTTACTGCTTTTCATGCAATAAGTGTAATTTGTATGTCCACGATGCGATTATCTTTCGCCAGAGCCCTGATCTAAGCATTTTAATTTATAATTTACAAGCAGGCTTAAATTCCCTTGAGCAGGCACGTGCTGTAAACCAGCTATCGATTAACCCTTCTTAAACATCCTTAACGAATTTTCATTTACAAAACAGGAAAACTGCGTGTCTTTTGCATTAGCCACCTGCTCCTTACTTTTAACTGCCCATGCTTCTTTTCTCAGAATCCTTGTAGACACTATTCCCCTTTGATTTCGTACGCACATTTTTCATTCTGT
Source organism: Dermacentor andersoni (assembly GCF_023375885.2). NCBI lineage: Eukaryota > Metazoa > Arthropoda > Arachnida > Ixodida > Ixodidae > Dermacentor > Dermacentor andersoni. Next base: position 117,224,113 of record NC_092818.1, read on the forward strand.
ACAATAATATCTTTCGGAATACGTGCCCGATCATACTTCCGCCTAAGTGTATTGACTAAATTATATTGGACCTGTATCCATAGCCATATAAACTACTGTATCACATCTGGGATATATAAACAATGCAGTTCCCTTTCGAGAATAAGCAAAACAATAATAAGCAAACCTTCCGCATTATTAACTTCGCTCCACGGTTGTCAGCTTCATTGTATAAGTCTGGTGATCCTCAAATTTTACCTCTGTGGAGTATTTATATTCATATTGTCGGCATTGTGTTCTTTACAACTTATAATCGTGTTCTTACGTTACAATTGTTTCCCCATTACGAGCTTTCTAATGATCCTTCTACTCAATTCGCTACCAATCATAGCTAGCTCTCACCTATAATCTCCACTAAATGTAGTAGATTGACTTTGCTTTTAATTTCTCATATTATTTTGATAGTTTAAACTGCATATGAAATATACAATGTCCTCGGAAATGTTTAAGAGAAAATAAGGATACTTTTTCCTTAACCATAATTAATTGCAAGTACTCGTGATCATTTTCTTACGTTGATAAACTGCTGTGCTTTGACGCTGCCATATAGTCATATTACGTAATGTAACCTCTTTTTCGTTTGCTTTGTTTTATAGTCTGCATTTTAGTAATTGCACAGGTTGAATGTGCCTTGGGACCTCCTTCTCTACAAGGTGAACTTTGTATAATATTTCTAATATTTGCAGAAAAAATTATAATTATCATCAACGCAGACCGCTACCCGTAGACCAGGGCCGCCTACTGCGCTTTGTTCCGATACTGAAATCGCTGTTTTTACAAATTAACATTGACCTTCAGGCCTCTTTGTAATGTCTACTTCCGGCAAAAAATGAGTTATGAGTGCGCTGACTATCTCAATCGATATGCCAAGTTCAATGCTTTCGAACTACTGGCGGTAAAGCAGCCGAAGCTCATAAGGATGAAACCTTTGGCTAGTAGGTTCGAGTAATAGGAGTAATAGGAGGGGAAGATGGAGGAGGATGTTATTGGCTGCAGGCAAATCTAGCCTTGTAAGACATGCCTGCAGTTGCCCGGCACGACACCTGACGTTCCCAGCTACGGCAGAAATCTGTCGTTGAATATTTTGGCGACTAAATGTGGGCTAGATACCCGCCAATGTGCGCTGTTCTCTGAAAAGATGCTTTGGGAATACTTAGGTGTTCGAGATATTCTGAGCAGTCTCAGTGAGTTTCGAAAAGAGTTCAAAGTGAATTCCAGATTAGAGGGACTGACAACCAGTTTTCATGGTACCCATTTTTTTTTTTTTTTTTGTGCGATGGGAAGCTTACCGGTCAGAGTGTCTAATCATGACGTGCTAACACAGGGAACACCGTGGAACATTTGTTATCCCCATTTCTCGATCTGCAGTGAGTACGTAGTATTTCAAAAGAATCATGCTGAAAATGGTGATATGCGAGCGCCATAGCTATTATACGCCGGCATTATTGGGAGGCACACGACAAGTGTGGCCCGTAGCTGTGAAACAATGATTTTCTTGATAAAGTGGATGATCCTGCGATTCATATTTTCGGAATTGGTAAATTATTTCTGGGATAAGAGCTACGTGTTTTCGTGGTTTCGCGTCCAACTTCTTTGGTATTTAACCAGTGAAAAGTAAACCAATCGATCGAAAACGAGACGAGACTTTTACACGTGATACGGAGTTCAGCGTGTTGCCGTAGCCACGCGTGCGTTTTTGATTTCCGAAGCATAGAGTAATGTGCGAGTGTCAAATAATATACCAACTGCAATATGAAATAATAATTACGCTGTATTTATTAACAGTCGACTTAAGTGCACTAACAGTATACATTCGAAGTACCAATATTTCACATCCAGGCTTCGCAAATTACTAGTCTTTTTGACTTTCTTTGTCAAGTTAAAATTAGAATTACTACTTAAATTGCAAACAGCGTGCATGATTCTTTAACTATAATTCATGGTCACTTCATTAACATCAACGTCTCGCAACAGATTCTGGCAAGTTGTCAGTTTCTTTAAGTGTAATTGAGTTTCCAAATGAATTGTCTCTCACAGTCTGTGTAGCATTTTCTGCGTGGCTCACGTTATTTTAGGGTTGGGTTGATGCTGCATTCAAGGGCGACAAACAAAGCATCTCCCGATTTATAAAGGCGATGAGTTGGAGCTGAGGCAAAAGGAAGACGACGACAATGTGATCCTCAGTATAAAAGAGTTCTTAAATGCGTAATCAATTTTATGCCTACCCAACGAGTAAACCTGTCCGTCACGCAAGACGAATCACTATAAAGAAAATAATGTATAAAACATTGTTTCTATGAAGGCCTTGTAAAAATATTTGGTGATGGTGGAATAAAAGCCATCTTTAGAACCACATGCAGAGCCGGCTTTCTGCATTGCAGGCATCAGAAAAATTTCAATTTTGCGAAAATTTAATGCCGGAGACGCCACATCCTCGTTGCGTTTGGGTGGTCGCGGGATGCGCCTCCCATTGGGGCGTTCCTTCACCGACCAAGCCACCTATCTGTGAGGGTTCATGCGCTTCGCGTCGTAGTGTACATCAAACATGTTCCGTGCCGGGTCGGAGTATATTTTCGTCTCTCAGCTTAACACGTGATATCATACAATACACAACAGCGCTTGAAGCTTCAGGAGTATTAGTAAGCTTGGACCAAGCCAAAGCGTTCGACCGCTTAGAACACCAGTACTTATTTGAGGTTTTACGATGCTATAACTTCCCTGAAGAGTTTGTAGACATCCTGCGGATGTTGTATTCGCGAACAACAGCTGAGCTACTGCTTAACAGCATCTTAACGCCTAGATTTGATGTGACAAGGGGAGTGCGGCAGGGTTGTCGTTTGTCACCCATATTGTTTGTGCTTGCGATTGACCCGTTGTTAAGGCGGTTTAGCGAGAGCCCGCTCGTAAGAGGTCTTCCTATGCCGGGAACCGGGTGCATAAAAGTATCAGCGTATGCGGATGACATCACTTTGTTTTTACGGGATGGGGACAGTCTTGTAGAGGTATTTCGTATTTATAATCAATATGCTTCAATGTCAGGGGGCAAAATAAATATGAGAAAATATGAAGCATTAAATTTAGGTCGCGCCGAAATAACGCTACCAGGGGACATTAAACAGACCGAGCATATGCAAATACTAGGTATCAAATTTTGTACCAGTGGTGTTTCACCTCAGACGTTGTGCGACATTGTCAGTTCCATTAAAGAACAGTCAGAAGCAGTGACGGCGTCGCCACTGCCGCTGGCAGAAAGGGCTTTCTTCATTAAGAACGTATTGCGCAGTAAACTGTGGTTTGCTGCAAGGGTAGCTCTCCCGCCGTCACCAACAGTACGAGTAGTAAACTCACTTATTTTCTCATGGTTCTGGCTAAACAAGTCGCAATACGTAGCGCAGCAATTCTGCCAAAATCCAGCGGAGGATGGAGCTTGCCGTTCATAGTTACTTTCGGTAGGCTGTTGTGCACTAAGAGTACATGTGATGTACTTGATGATGATGAGTACCTTGGCAGGCCACTGCTCCTTTATTGGCTGGGCCATTACCGTCGAACGCTTATGCCGCAGAGTACAGGCAACTTGCTTCCGACGGCGGTAACGCCAGCTCCGCAGTATGCGGCGGCTGCGCGCTTGCAAAGCCAGCTTGTACAACTATGAATTACAAAGTGGCGTGCGACACCAGTTTCCAGGCTTTGTGAAATGTTGTGTGAGACAGCTGTACCTCCACGGACAGCTACTACACAAACATGGACAGCTGTGCTTTCACCTGATTTGCCCTCTCAAGTGAAGGATTTTCATTGGCAATATCAGTGGGGCATTCTACGTACAAGGGACAGGCTTTAACGAGCGAATGATAAATGCATATATTGCGCACAAACAGAGACCAACGCGCATGTAGTGAAGGACTGCGTTGTAGCACGCACCTTCTGGAAGCTAGTTGCAAGAATGTTCGGAATATCCATCGTGCGGCCACCACAGCGCCGAGATCGGTTTGCGAGTCTCGTCTACTACAGCGCTAGCTACGTTTTGTGGTGCTTCCGTAACATCGCAGAACGATCTCGGCAGTCAAATAGAGCAATGTACCCCAGAATGCGGAAACTACGGGTGATAGTATGGGGTCATCTTGAAGACCAGTTGTTCAAACTCGGTGAAGCCGAGTTTCTTCGCCGCTGGTCTACGCGGTACATAACCGTCTCCCAAGGCAAAATCTTTCTACAGCCAGAATAATGCTCAATTCTGTTGCCTGAGTTCAGACTGTATCTGTATGTGCCCCGGGTACCTTTCATAAATTCGAGGCTGACAATAATGCTTTTGCGTGGATGCGGTAATGAGTTTTGTTGTTGTTGTGTGTGGCAAAGCCAGTGTCAAGTAGACACCATTTATTATTTCATTTGTTAATCTGTTTTGTTTACATCAAGTATGATGTATTACATGTGATGTACTTTATATTGTACTTTTCGTTCATACCACAGTTGTAAGCTTGCCTACGGGTGAATAAATTTCCTCGTCAGCAACACAGACAGATAAGCAGACACTGACTTTAGAAGCATGATAAGGAGTGATGAGGGGTTATATGGGCCTCATCACGGTTGATAGTGGTTCGATACTGAAGTATAAGGTGCTAAATAGCGATGTGGGCCTATAATGGTAGCATCAATTCTGATAATGTTAATAAGCACTGGTGACGGTTTACAAGGGTCGGGCCAAGTGCGATAAGGTTGATAAGGGCTGATAAGAGTATATGAGGGTGAGATCGTGTACGGTAAAGATGGTAAGGACCGGTAAATGTTGATAAGAATGGGATAAGATGAGGGTCGGATCCAATCTGACAACGTTGATGACTGATAAGGTTTGATAAGCTTTATACTAGTGGGATCAAGTTTCACAACATTGATAATGACACCGGCCTGCATGGAGATGAGCTAGTGGCACAATGTTTACGCATACATAGAGAATTCCTAGAGGAGTTTCTGCCTGAATTTTTTTGTCGTTGCTGCAGAATGAGCATTAGATGTTACTAGTACTACAACACCAAAAATGGAGATATTATTTTTTGCGCCCTAGAAGAATGATGGTGCAGACTCAGAAAGTGGACAAAGCTACAACACTAAAGGCGAATATTTTTTAGACGCCACAAGCCCATGAGGCCTACTTTTCTTAGGTTTCATTTGAGGGAGTGCCTTTCTTCGTCCGCGCGTTAGGAATTGTGCTGGTTCAAACCGAAAGCAGCGAGCCACCATCTTCCGTGTTGTGTGTAATTGCCACTTAGGCCAAGCGAGGCGTACCTTAATTTTGCCCCAGAGTCTTGGAGATGCCCAACATAGTTGTGGGCGGGGCTCACCGCTAATTCGCCCTGCGTTGGAGTCGCAGCTTCCATCGCACTTTTTCGTGAATCTCTCGCTTTTGCGTCCAGTCCTTTCTATCCGGCAACGCCGAAATCCTTTGTAGCAGAACTTTTCCTGAACCAACTCAGAAGCCTTAGGACTCTGTTGCTTTGCCAACACGTTACTTGCAATAAAAAAATAAAAGAAAAGGAAAGACGTATTCTTTTATAGTAGCTCGTTATGTAGAGGTGGTGTCGTATCATAAACCTGCATCTGTAACGCAGAAATCTCCGTCTAAATTGCCTGGTTGTTCCTTCCAATTGCGAAGACATTAGGGCAGATCTTTCCCGAGCTGGGTTAAACGTAATCTTCCAAGTGGCCGTGAATGCAGTTAGCTGCCGCGATCTTTCCTTTGCACTGTGGACTCTATGCAGTTCTTCCCGCTTTGAAAGTGTTGATGACGGTGAGGCTGACAGTGTGGAGTAATTAGGCAACCAGAGTTTGCAAATAACAGCGCCCTTCTGCATTTGCACGTTGCCTGTGGGATATACCCGTTTCCAGGTGTGTGACTAAGTTGAAAGTATTAGCATTTACGCCACACTCGAGGAAATCTAGAGCAGTATAAAAGTACTTCCTTTCGACTCGCGAGAATTTTAATAACTTCGGCGCTTACAGTGAAAGCGCGAAATGAACGAGTAAAGACACACAAGAGAGCCCACACAAACAAAATGACCGACTTTTTAGAAGCAGGTAATCTAGAATAAGCGTTCCTTGTAACGTGGTTTGCTTAAGCATACGTTTATGTCGAACAAGCACGAGGAATTTGAATATTAAAGCCAGCGCTTAGCGTTTTACAGTGAAACCGTAGGTCAAATGAGATGAACTGTGAGGACGAACATATACTAAAAGAACGATATGTTTCTGTAACGCCAATTATACCTTATATCTAATGTACAAAAAGCTTGCTGTCAGGCAAGATGCTTATTATATTTGTATATGATGCATTGCGGCCTAAAGGAAGGCATATTACGAGGGCTAACGAAACTGTCAGGTTACTTTTTAGTTTCCGGCATTCCCTAGTCCTGTAGCGTGACTTTGCAGACTTAGCGAAAGCAGACAATGTGCTAATATACGAAGAGGTGAAGTAATATTGATGTATCATACCAGCACGTGTTCGTTAAAAAGGATGAATTTGTAACACATCTACACTTGAAGACATTAGTATTAACAATAACTGAATTAATTACCTTAATTGTTTTTCTTTCTAATTATCTGCATAACCGATATACCTTTCGGTATACATTAGGCAAATTGTAGTCCGGTCAAAAGTTCGGGATTCACTTAGAAGAAGTCTGCCTCACTGGTGTCTCAAAGCACGTGCATAAAAGTGCCAGTGTACACAGGCTGAATTGAAGGCTTCGCTCCGCTACGCAGCATATTGTCCTACAGCTTTCCTTATCTTTTTCACAAGAAACTTAGATACATTATAAGAAAAGACTGCTTATCAGTGATAGTAAACTTAAGTAAAGTTATTTTTGCGAACTATTAGTAATTCGTATTCATGTAATCGTATGTCAACATACTCATACATTGAGGGAAGAATGGGCAAACTAGCATTGGTCACCTGGGATGGACATCACGTCCGCTCACTTGAAGAACACAGAAAACGAAAAAGAGAAGCAGGAGAGAAAATTAAAAAAACGGGAGGAAGGTACATGGCGACGCACCGCTTATAGGAATGCATGCACGCCACCTCTGTGGGTCATGCGGCAGCTGCCAATTTACATATGATTTGTTTGCAGGCTCTCGTCAGTAGTTAAATGAGAGTTGGGCTATTTTCAGCAGTAGATTTAGTTTTACAAATTCCAATTTTCACCCTAGTTAGTTGATATCGAAGAAATCGGGCAAGAATGTCAACATATAGGGAGAATAACATATAACGTCTAAAAAAGGTTCACATTTTTTTTGCACATGACCAACTTTGTACTGCGTTATATTTTTGTGGAAGAAAATACAAAACAACTAATGCTTCAACGACGGATCCTTGCAGTGCTGCATCATTCTATGTCATTTTTAATAAAGGAAAAATCAGACATCCACCCATTCGTAACAATTGCTACAAAGGAAACTCATACGGGCTCCTCGAAAGAAAAGCCTCAGAGTTGAAGAAAAATTTGTCCTTGTCCGAATCTCATTTTTAATTAAAAACGTCGCCCGTTACTATAGAGGTTGCAAACTACATGGTCGTTTGTCAGCTCGGCCTTCGAAAGATTCCCATGATTTTGTGTCGTTTTTATTACTTGTTTGTTTTACTATTTCCTTTGTCCTTCTGGTTCTGAAAATCTGGAATTACAAGACTTCCTTTGTTATTTCTTCTTTTCAGTTTCCTTGAACCCTAAATGCCAACACAAACAGGTGAGCTCATCCTCTCATTAATTTTTTTTCTTTTATAATTTCTTTCTTTTCTTTCTTTTATTGTTCCTTCCCGATGTAAGTCTATGTGTAAGCAAATTGGGTGTCACTACACGATTTCATCACCGAATGTTTAGTGTGTTACCTTTTCACCAATAGCGCGAAAATTTGAAAACGCTTGAATATACAAACATTATTTGTGAAGGATATAATTTGTTAACAGCCATCGTTGTTGAAGGCGATAAATATTCAAATAAAAATTATTTGCCGCACTACGTCGCCACAAAAACAGCTTCTTTCTTCTTCTTGTTCAATCACTTTCTCTATTGGCACTAAAATTATTTTTAGCTAATATAAAATTACGCAACAAGTATTTTTCTACTTTTTTTACTCCAATTATTTTTCACGTCACCTTATGACGTGACGAGTGGGCCTAGCCAGGCGACGTTGAGTTTATTCGCGTCTATTATAGACCGAACAAAGTTGTTTCACTTACTCACTCACTCACGTTATATATGCAAGCTTTTCAATAGCTATGCTAATTTGTAGGTATGGTTCAACCTTTGCAGTCGTCTCTGGGGCAAGATTTTATTTTTCATTCCGTGATCAGCTGAAATTTATGAACCAGATGAATAATTCACCACCGACCCCCATTTCTAGCCAGATAATTATTTATCGAGAAGATGCAGGAGGACATTTGATCGGCCCTGTTTCATAATATCACTTGACGACACCTCTTAGGACCGGGTGGTCATGGGTGATCATAGGGCCGTCTGTCACAAAGGGGGTTGATGTAAGAATCTCGTTAGTGAGTCAGGATCTTTTTGAGCACTTGCGACAGAAAAAAAAAGATATACTGTGACAATCACTGCTGAGGCCTCTAATACACATTTCTCTAGCTTTAACTTGCTTACATAAAACGAATGTTACGAAACTCTCGTTAAATTATCGATGACCGTCGATTTGGGCTTGTGCGAGTTCATAACTAATGAGGACGAAGACAGGTACACAAAGGTATGGAAATTAAACAGCACTCATCACCGAGAGAAAGAAAAATCTCAATACAAAAAAAGTTGAACAAGGTGGAAAGGTCTTCACAAGATCGCCAATAAGATCAGTGAGTACGAAGCAAGAGGAAACAGGAATGACCACGCAGAGGGGCCCTCAGATTCAACCAAGCAATTTCGAACAGAGAGGATGGTGAGACAGACCTAATGGGTGAAAAAAAAAAAACGTATGCAGAAGATTGACAGCTTTAAAAAAATCTGAGCTTGCGGTTTCCTACACAGCGCAGTAAATTGTAAATTTTGGTTAGAAAGTTGTATACAAGCGTACTCAAGCCTGATTGCTACTTTCGGCGTCCACCGAACACGCGATTTCTTTCTCTGCGCTGTGTGGTTATTCGGCCATTTTCCCTCTTTTCTTCACGTGTCCTTGGCGGAACACTGTTGATGAGCTGTATTGAGCAGTGTTGCTGAGTAAATGGCACCGTTGTGACTTTACGAAGCGGTCGGCCAAACATGGAAGCACTCGCAAATTCCATTTCGCATTACCTTAAACCCCGCCTCCTTTTCCTATACAAGCACCTTAAACTTAATGTAATCGGGACCGGCCATTCTAGCGCGTCTGTCGGATATGACATATCGAATTGCCAGGAGAACCTCCTACATATTGAGTGACGCTGCTATTGGGAAAAAAGATACGGTCAAGAACTGTTGATTTTCTAGCGGCCACTTGACAGCAGCTTAGTTGCGTATCATAAGCTCTTTTGTTTGTTGAAGCGCTTTTTTGTCTCTCTTCTTTCAGGCATTTATTTTCTATGCCTGCTGTTTCTGTTTCTGTGCGGTCAGCAGTAGTTGTGCTCCCTTACTGACCGAATATGCCTTCTCATAGCAAATTGTTGATTGAACTATCTTCGCAGTTTCTTTAGAACGAAGCTTTCTTCGTCTACTCTCTTTACTTTCGCGGGCAAGCTGTGAGCTGGGTCGCTCAGTATCTCGGCGGTTATGTTTGTGGATATATATTCAAAGCTTCAACGCTTGCCGAAGGCCCGTAGCATCGAAAGGGCTTATATAACTCTTGTACGCTCACCGACAAACTAGTGCGAGTAAAAGGTGTCTCTCGTGCTTAACAATAAGGCAAAGGGAAACCAAAAAAGTAATACATTTCTTCATAAAATTTGAACCACAATGTGTCGGTTGACAGGTATCTTTCAAGTACACCGAGTTGTTGATGAACTGACGCATTGCATTCTATAAATTCCTTGAGGTACTTGATTCTCGCTCATTTTTGGATTAGGTATGGTCCACTGGGTGTGTGCGTGCTCTTCGCACAGTGGTTGTTTGCTACTGTGATACAAGTACCGAATCCTTAAATGTATTTTGTTACGTGTCGTACATCAGAGCACATACACCTGCCAGCACAGGTTCTGCCCTGATCAGTATACATAGTCTTCGCCATCGTGACATGACTGCGTCGACATCTCACATTGTGTATGCGCTTGAATTTGTGTTTTCACTTCGGCGCGGCTTATGAGCAGTGTAGGGTATCAACGGTAAAATTCCACGGTACATTTATGAACTTTTTTGGCGCATAAGAATAACTATTGCACGAATTCGCACACTCTTCATAGGGTTAAAGTAAGCACAATTGGACACACCACCGTTATTTGTATATGGTTTCATCAAGCGCGTCACTAAAACTTCGCTTCACATTTATTCCAACGTGCGTTTTGTACCTGCCCGATTTTTTTTTAAAGCGGCGTTCAATTTGCGAATTTTTTCCTAACTTTCCTGGCCGTGGCTGCTGGGTGCGGCTGCTGTCTCAAAGTATAGGTCATATTAAAAAGAAATAACAATTACGTGTTCGATGGTGGGATTGCATTTCGGTCCCTCAGCACAGCAGCCCGATTATGCCACAATTATTCCAACCATTATGCCACAATCGCACGTATACGTGTATCGTGCCAATGTCAACACGCTGTTTAATATGATAGGCTTTGATGTTATAGACATTGCGTAGTGTGGGTGCACGAAAGCGCAGCGAGTGAACCAGTTTCCTTTACGCAAAATTCGCAGGAATGCAAGCTTATAGCATTTCATTGACCACTACACGGAACGAACCCTCGCTTCTCATTGATTCCAAGATTTTGGCGTAATAGTTTTGCCGAAACCCGCAAGGTGGAGAGAAGTACTTATTTAGGAAAAATGAGACATTCACCCATTCGTAGCAAGTGCTACAAAGGAAACCCATACGGGTTTCTGGAAAGAAAAGCCTCGCAGTTGAAGAAAAATTCGTCCTGGTCCGGGACTTCAAGATGAGCGTTGGATATGCGTATTATTTTTTATCCCCAATGAAATGAAGTGCTCGATGACGACGACCTAGTGCAGTATTCCGTCTATTCGAAATTTTCAATTATAAAATAATACTTTGCAGGAGCTATTGCTGTTCAATTTATTTATTAATAAGCAAATATATCTCTGACCTTCTCTCGGCTTTGCGCCGGGCACCTCCATGGCCATGTTAATGCTGCTCATTCTGCTACCCGTGAAATTGTTTTATTTTTGGTCTCATCCATGCGGGCTGTCCGTGGGCTCAATAAATCATTTCGCGAACGCTGCCAAGTAAACGATTGAAAGAGCAAAGGAAGCGCAGCTTAAAGGGATCAGTACGCGTATTTTAGCCTTCACTAAATGTACGAAAAAAGTGTGCAAACATTATCAAAGCGCAGAGTGTGCCAAAATATTTTTTTTAATGCAGCAGTGACAAAATACAACAATCAATTAATAATGTATTTATCAGTTATCAGTTTCATAGCGCGTTATTTTTGGCAGTGGAATCCTATAATTACATTTATTAGGTCTACCAAAGAGAAGTTGTGCATTCAGTTCATTTATTTATCTATTACGGGTAGCCTCAATCACCGAGGCATTATAGACGAATGTGGGAGTACAGAAAAATAAATGGATGTCGGGGCGGAGGACATCGTAGTGCAGGGCTCCGGATTGGTTTTTTATCACCTGGGGTTCTGCGCCTATCTCTAAGTACGCAGGCACATTAGCATGTCGCCCTCCCCGAAATGCGGACGCCGCAGTCAGGAGTCGAACCCGCGAACTCTTGCACAGCAACAGAATGCCATAGCAACCCAGCTACCCCGGCGATTGTATCACAAGTTGTTCGATAATCACTGCTCATAATATGTCCTTAATAGTCATTATGGTGTTGTAAGTTTGTGATGTTCACGAATTATGATTGTTACTTTTTTTTAATTTTAGGGATGAGTAGTCATGCCAATTTCTGAAATAGATAGTACTACCTGCCAAAGCAGGTTCATTTGCAACAGCTTTACGACAAGCGCTCGTTTAGAGACACGAATGCCCTCATTCCGCGGCAGGATATTGCTGGCTCGGTGGTAGACTAGGCTAATACCCACTTGTTATTCATTTCGCATACCGGCGCTTGGTGACGGACGCGTTGTGACCAGTGAGCGCTGCACAAGCTTTAAGAATGAAGTTATACATTCGCTTTCGCCAATACTCCTCACAACTGTAAATATGTATATATATATATATATGTATATATATATATATATATATATATATATATATATATATATATATATATATATATATATATATATATATATATATATATATATATATATATATATATATATATGTGTGTGTGTGTGTGTGTGTGTGTGTGTGTGTGTGTGTGTGTGTGTGTGTGTGTGTGTGTGTGTGTGTGTGTGTGTGTGTGTGTGTGTGTCAAGCCAGGAATCTAACTGAGACAGCAAACACATTTACAGGACACTACCTCAGAACAGAGCGATTCGTGATGTTATGAAAATACCAAACTGAGTACTTCGCAAACAGTAGTATTTGTAAGCAAACAATCTGAGTAAAGCAGTGCAGAATCACTTAAACGAAAATGTGAAGGAGTTGAAATCGTTATACGCGTTAAAAGAAAGGCTCAGTGGTAGTTAAAGTAGGATAAATCCTTCTGACAGCTATGTTATATATATACATATATATATATATATATATATATATATATATATATATATATATATATATATATATATATATATACCGGAGCTTTATGCACCTACGGGAATTTTGCTTACTAAACTCTTCTAAAAGCACCTCGAGAGCATTAAGATAACATATTCGGGACAAATGCTTGCAGGACGAACAGCTTTTGAACACCGCCACCACGATGGAGCAAACTGCGGCTGACTTAACGTTTGCCTAGTGCCTCTTACTTGACCCTGAGGACTTTTGGCAACTATTATTTACCGCAGAAATTAGTGTGAAGTTGTACAGCTGCAGGAAATTTCTCACCGAGTCCTTTAGAAGTGACCACTTATGACGCACTAGACATTGCCAAGCAATTCCTAAGGGTTTCGAAACTTCGAGCTGTGCTCACAAAAAGCTTTCTCGTTTTCCCAGCAACGGCACAATCTCAATTGGAACGGCGTTCGCACTTGTAGAAGGATAGTGTAGCGTTCTCAACAGCAGAACACGAAGGCATATAAGCTTCAATATTTCGTTGCGTAGGCACGTACTTCCCTTACTGTGGTTGGTTGAGCAAAACGGCTTGCCATCGCTTGCCGGCGGCACAGTCTACAGGCGCAGTGAGATAAAGTCGGAGGGCAAGAAATGGTGAATGTTGAACTGCGAATGCAATTAGCGCATGATAGTGAACAAAGTACAACGTTTTCTTCGAAAACATCCTCTGCCCGTTTCCGCGAGGGAACATCGACGTCGGCGTGGGTGTTTTGTATTTAGCTCTATTCCTTCAAACCCTTACCGTTCTCAAGAATGGGCGATGCTGCAAATTTAACCACCGTGTAAGCAAATAGTGCAGGATAAGGCACCGGCCTTTATGCATGGTGGTGGCGTAATTAACACGAGGATGCAAACCGCACTATGTAGTCCCACCGATCATTTATTCTTTCTGAAACTATGGAGCAAGCAAAGCAGGCAGCACATCGCCTGGACTAAGTTATACGGGAAGTACACATAGGCATGGCACAGCAAAATCACGTCCAAGCTTAACCTGAAAAGGACATCCTACGTGAAGCCTAGAAATATAACAAAGTTCCGTAGAGATTGTGTTGAATTAAGGCCATGTTCAGCATAATTGAAGCACTCGGAGGAAATGATAGAGAGCAAAGGAAACACCACACGCAACTCTCAATAACGCAAAGCAAATACTATAGTGGACCCTTAATAGCGGCTACTTGTAGATTACTTCGCTTCTACACCCCGCTTTCACAGTTTCCTTATGAATAAGCGTTAGTCTCGGAGGCAGCCAAAACCCAATAAACATTGCGACTCTCGAAGGTAAAGAGGCGCCAACTAACACCATGATTATTAGGCTGGTCATAAACTAAAAGTGGAACATAAAAAGCATTAGGGTTATTCAGGGCTTAAACTTCGTCTTATGATTCCGCTTGGAACGTTTCCAATACGGCGACAGCGTTGTCACTAGTAGTTCTTGTCAGTTTAGGAGCGCCAGAAAACTTCCATCGACCATATGCCTCCACTGCTCTTCCTTTGGACGCCTGACAAGATTTTCTGTAATACAGTTTCTTTTTAACCCTCCTTCTTTTCACTCTTTCGCACAGAATTCTTTCCGAGTTTCTGTACCAAAGCTTCCGTCTTTCGTGCTACAGTTTTCATTTACCTGAAAGACTGACGAAGGCAAGAAGAGAACAAGAAAGAGAGGACGGTATAGCTGATATGCGTTAGCAGATGGTTTGCAGTGGAAAAAAAATAGCAGAACCGTCTTTTTTATTGATGTTGTTCCTTTTACTGTACTAGTCTCGAGCAAAATAAACAAAAAGCGCACCCTGCTGGTTTTCCAAACCTCTGGTGTCCGCTAGAAGCTTCGGGGCATGCAGAGGATACGTTGTTGTAGGCCAGACAACCTTTTCCTGCTACCTCGTGTTCTGAATGTCTAACACATTCTGGGAAGTTCGTTGTTTTTTTTCGGCACCCCTCGTTTGCCAGCGCTCACGAGCCACGAGTTCTAGGTTACCCGCAGAATGGTGTGTATTTACTGCTGTAAAACACTTTGGTCTGTCTTATCACAGCGGACGTGTGTTGCATTAGTCGCTGCTGAAGAAGGAGAAATGAGGTTCTGTGCCGCTTACTGAGCGTGTTTGGGGTTTGATATGGCTTCAAGAGGGAGGATGGGCGGCAGGTGTAGGTTACGATCAGTGAGCATTTGCGTATTCCAACACAAAGGCTCTGGCGCTGTTTCCGTTCACGCCTTAATGTATATTCCAAGAACATGTTCCATTTATCTGGGAAGGAAAATGAACAGCCCCTTTTTATATAGTGATACTCTCCCGTCTGAAGGAGCTTCCCGTACGATGTGAGACTCACGTGCACTATGCTTTGGATGGTGTATGAGGGAAGTATTAGAACACTTGGCGGGAAAATGGCACTTCTAATGGTATCTGTTTTTAGAATGAACAGTGAGCTACTACTGCACCCAGGCTAAACGTGCGCCCACGTTAACTCTTAGAATATTTTTTTGACAAGTTGTGTAGTGTTGCCAATTACTCGTGTTTTAGTCCGCCTTAGATGACCGCGCGAGTTTTAAACTGTCGAGGTTTATTTACTTGGGCATTCCAGTCAGCTTATGTATCGACTGTGTGTGCTGCACATTAGAGCAAAGGAAGCGCCAGTGGAAGCTTGAAGGAGGGTTTTGGAATAGTGTTGCTGGTGATCCATTCAACTAAAGTTCACAACAATGGAATGTGAACAAACCACAGCATGAATCTATGGACCTGACTAAAGCGTTAAATGTTACATTATTTCTCAATTCCAAGAACCTACACATTTATACACTAATTATTATTCGTCACCAAGCCACGGAAGTATGATACTGTACTAAACTGCAAAATATTTGGAAAAGGAATTACGGAACACCAAAGAAACCAAACTTGCACGGCGCGATACCTGCGTCTTGAAAAAAAACAGGCAGCTGCCGCAGCTATGACTTCAGTTTACTGTAGCCGCTTCTCTGAAAAGGTGACGAGTTTGAAATAGAGACGAGGGAATTGGAAAAAAAGGATAGCCTTCACTTTAGCACTCATGATGATTTGAGTGATTTGCATAGGGATATAGGGACATATGAAACGAAGCCTTTGCATAGCATGTGAGGTAATTCACCTTGTCGGGTCGTTCCATTCATCCCGAAAGTAATATAGCCTATGACTGAGCAGACCGCTCTCCCATATAAGTTCTCCTTAATAACTATTATTCGTGCTTGCCTCATTCCGAGAAGTAATTTTGTTCCCAAATAAATATAATCTTTCACAGTCCCGTCACTAATCACGTCAACGTGTCCGATGGATTATGAACGTCCGACGACGCATATGTTTGCTACTGATGGTAGTTGACGTGATTATTTTGCTTGACCACACAAGAATGCCGAGTGTTAGGACAGAAGGGTGATCATAGTTAAACCTACGAAGATGGAGCGCTGGCCCGGCATTCCTACACAGCCAAGGTTGATGACTGGGCGTGTTGGTATAGCATATTAGAGGTTTGTCATGCTTCTGTGTGTCTCGTAAAAATGTTGCGCAATCCAACCTCTAATTCCTACACAGGTAGCCTTTGATTTATGGCGTTACAGCTGTAAAATGTTGCCCGACGGCACAACTTTTCATTGCTTTACAACTAGCTGAGACGGCAGTGGAAACGGCTCCTGTCCTTTCAAATGAAGGGTCCTACTGGACCCCCCCCCCCCCCCCCGAGAATGACAGTTTCTTCTTCTTCATATATGACCCCGTTGAATTTGTATAAATTTGTTCTTAACACGGCACGATCATCCCATGAGTATTTGTTTTCTTCGGTTAGAGCAGTGTATTGCAGACCGAGTGCTGTAATATTCTTTTGTCATGCTTCTGAAACAAAAAAAAATTAAAGGCAAGTGTATTTCGATTACTGCGAGTTGAAGACATGACAACTTAGGTTCCGTCATTTATATCAGAGGGACAGGCTGTACGGAAAGATCTGTCGAATCGTCTCGCAGTTAACAAGAATGAGGAGAAGCGCTTACTTTCGCCCAATTGGACGGTTACACTGAACCTTGTATCAGTATACCGTGCTCAGTAAATCCCACGGAAACGAGGAAAACTAATTTTGCCTTCAAATGCGCCCAGATGTGGGTGATCATAGAGAAACGAAGCCGCTGAACACCTCATAAGGTGAAAATGATTGATCGCTTAGCTCTAATGGCCCGGAAAGTTGCAAATACAATTTGCGCACGTAGTGATGGCTTGTCGCCAGCCTTTCCTTGAGTGCATTAAACCTAGAAAGCTAATCTTCACTGCTTTAAATAGAGTCTTATTGTTTAAGCCGAGAACAACCATCTATGCTGCTGTTTGTAAAAGACGATTTGCAATTTATGAATGGTTCGAAGCACTCGGCAAACTGCGGAAGATGCAGCTCGTTAGGCGTTTCCTGTTGTAATGAGTTTCGAACGAGCAAAAGAGCAAAGGAAGTACAGACGCATATGAAAACTGCTGTCTCTATAAACTTATTGAAATGAAGGTTCTTTTTACATTCTTGTAAATTTATTAACGAAGGGGTCGTTACCAGGAGCGCACAAATACAGCGAGCTGTGAACGTGCAAGAAAAACAAGTGATTTCTACTGAAATGATGTGCAGGGCTAAATTAGAATAAAGAAGTGCTGTATAAACATGAAAAGAAAATGCATCCTGTCCTAGAAGTGCAAATGATTTATCCCAGCTTACTGAAAACAATTTTCCATCCAACCTTCCCGAGAAGCTTTCCTGCATGCGGCGTTAAGACAACGACATATCTTGCTTTCATCTTCAGTTCCTGTTATGTGCTCACTTTAATTTCCTTTCCGTTCAAAACTTCCAAGCTGTTCATCTGTAGCACCAGAACACCATGACAGCCATATGAGATGGCCGAGGCAGGCGAAACGCTCAACATATGCGTCCATGACCGAAATGGTTGCCTCATCTTATTTATTTATTTATTTAGTGTGTGTGTGTGTTTAAGGGAGCGAGTGAGTGACTTCAACATACCAATGTAACAGGCAACTTAAGAGATGCCGCAGAGCAGGGATACAGAAACCTGCACATGAACACTTCTTCATTAAACCACCACATTGAAACAATGCATATTTGCGAGTGGGATCTGAACCCGCGACTTTCTGCTCAGTAGCGACGCCACACAGCCACTATAGACGCAGTCGAGCAGATCAGGCATCGCCTTTTTGTCTTGATGACAATTATGTAATGGCTCGCGCGTTCCATAACTCACTTTCTAATACGTGAGGATTAGCAGTGTCAAAGTGGGAAAATGTGTATGTATTTGCAGTGTGCGAAACCAATCACTTCGTAGAGATAGAGAGGGGATGGGAGAGATTACAAGAGCGTGTATGTATTTTATGTGCGTGTGTCTGTGAGCATGTATGTACGTTTGTATGTATGTGTCTTAGGAAGCCGGTAACGTGGTACAGCAGCGGACGGGGGTCTGCTCCAGACCAGCGTCACTAGCACTTCGCTCCTCGAAGAAGCAGGACGAGTGTCGAATGAGCTTCCGAACACTTTGCAATATGATGAATTCGGTTTAAGTCACGAACCTCAAAGAGGTGCGACGCAACGGTTACGTGGTTCTCCCATTAACCGCGAAATCTCCGCTTAATTATTTGTTCGTTAGTTCGTTAGCTTGTATTGTGCCTTTAGGTTGTTTCTTTCTTAATCTTTGGTAAGCATATTTCAGTCACTCAAGGTCCGTTTTTTTTTTTTTCACAAGTCAAGTTATAAACTACAGCGTCGGCTGAAGGTAATGTTTACGATAGCTGCTGTGGAAGGAACAGTTACACATGTCATTGAGTTAGAGCTAATAGGTGCGCATGTCTCACACGAAGGAGGTTATTTGCAAACAAGCGACATTTCTGAAACATTGTGCAATTTTAACTTTCCTATTAGGGACTGTTTCCTATTACGGAAAATTGCAGGCGCCAGTTGGAATCAGCTAGCGCAAAACAGGGGCAATTGGAGATCGCTGGGAGAGACCTTCGTCCAGCAGTCGACACAGAGATAGGTTGCTGCTGCTCCTGCTGCTGCTGCTAATAATAATAATAATAATAATAATAATAATAATAATAATAATAATAATAATAATAATAATAATAATAATAATAATAATAATAATAATAATAATGATCATCATCATCATCATTATCAATGACTGTGTCCTTCTCGCTCCTATGAGCCGCCAGAGAGATCTTTCTCACCTTACAAGTGCAACGTTATTTCTCATATCATACATATGCTCAATAAAGGGACGCATGCGTCGCGCAAATATTACCTGGAAAACACTTAGGAATATTATCGCAATCGAGGACATAATTGCTATGAAACGACAAACCAGCCACTAATTTGCGAAGGCGGTCGTGTCCCTAGTGTAATGATAATATATAATAATAATCTTTATATCACTCATGAAGTGAGGGAGTGCGGGAAAGAAAGCTGACAAGTCTGCTTGACTAATTCCCAGCTCCCCAGAGTACAAAATAGAAGAAACAGAACACTTTCGGCATGGCAACATAAAAACCACAAACAAATAGTAATAGTAATCGCGCAGGCTACGGCTACGTAACTATGGCTATCGCGAAACCGCGAAGCTGCTTCCTAGGATGACGCTTAATCCAGCGAGTTTCACTGATCATGCTCTCTAGCTCACAGTGCGCAACATGGAACTTTTCTCTTTTTTGAAGTTTGATTACGCCTGTTGTAAGCCGCTTGGGGCCACCACGGCTGTTATCCAGCTTCCTGTCATCTCTACGAAGCGTCGTGGCTCACGCGCCGTCCAAGCAAATTAGCCGTAATGCCCTTGGGTTACAACAGGATTGAATCCCTCATGGGACTATAGCGAAACCTCATTATGGCTTAGCAATTTAGTTCCAGGGTATACGTCGTCTACCCATATAGTAGCACATCATGGTGGTTCCTTGTGATAACGGCTTCGGGTAAACGAAAAGTGCCCCTACACTGTCGCCTCCTCCGTTTCACGGTTGCGGGGCGCGCGTCTTAGCGAGTACATCCATTATGCCTGCGCAAATGCCGGTGTACAGATGCAGACTGTTTAATTCCGACCATACGGTTTTAATCCTCACCCTGCCGCACTTCTCTGTAATGAAGCCAAATGGGGTTTTGGCAGCATTGTCGTGGATTATTGAAGAGCCGGTGCATTTAGAGACGACGGAGCACGTACTTGCAATAATCAGTGTCTTTTGAAGCTGCGTTATCGGAAGAGACACCTTGCCATTGCTTCTTGTCTGCACGCACCGCTGCAAAAGTGGTACGGTGGTTGGCTGCTGGAAAAAGTTAGTCGCAGGGATGCTCACTAGGTTACAGATTTCAAATGCACAGTCGCTCGCAAGCAGCGCAAAGTGTATAAGAGTTTTGTTCCAACCAGGAATTTCTTCCAGAGCATGCAGAAGACTCGAAGAGTAAGCGCTTGCAGGTGACTTTGCAAGCGTAGGCCTATCTGTTTTAATCTTTGCTTCTATCTGCTATGCTCTGACCGGCTTCAGACTCTTGCGTGCTTGATAAGTGGCACTCGGGAAAAGCAAGTGCCGGCAGCTTTTGCAACGCTGGACCTTTTTCTCTGACTGCTGTGTCCATAACTGTGTTGGCGAAGCCGTCTTTCGCTTGGTGTCTGCGTTGCTGCACTGCTAAGCACAAGGTCGTCGCGCATTGAACCGCCAGCCACGGAGGCAGCGTTTCGACGGAGGCAAAAAAAAAAAAAAAACGCTCTTGTATTGTTCATTGAGTGCACGTTAGAGAGGTCGAGGTGGTCAAAATTAATCAACAGTCCCCAACTACGGCTTGTCTCATAATCAGATCGTCATTCTTACACGTAAACCCCAGAATTTACCTTTTCAACATGCTGGCTGAGGGGCCACGTCAACCGAAATATTGCGTAGGCAAAGGCAACGTCGACCAGTAATAATCGAGTGTGCGTGATGTTTACTGTGTGGACCAAAGGTTGGTGGCACTTCCAGGCTTATTAGGGCCATGATACACCCGTAGAAAAAGCGGGTGATCGGAATAGAGAGATTCAAACACAAAAAGACAGTAAATTGTTTATGTCAGCATCTGCGAGATTGTTGCAGACGATTATTCAATGCATGTAAGCCGGCCATAGCTTGTGTCAGTGGAGCCCAGCATAAAGGACATTACTTCTGTAGTATGGTATTCATTGTTCACAGCACATCAACCACTGCTGTCTCTCTACACCGCACACAATGGCTGCGTGATGTCGAACGTCGCTATATCTCTCAAAGAAACTACGACTGTATCAGGGGGATCAACCTTATATTTGCATCGTACCAAACAATTGTGGCTGAACACGTTCAATGCGCTCTTTGCCGTGTCCTGAAAACATACTGCGCGTTCGACAGGAATCGTTTTCAAACACAGTCGCTTAGCACCCTAGAAATCCAACTATGCGTGATAATTGGAATACAGTACGAGTTAGAATCGCACAGTAATACTGGATTTGTATTTCCGTCACTTACCACGTTTTGGCACTATTGTGTGCAGCCGGAAATTGAAATGAAAAGCAACAACCTCACGGACTGTGATATTGTCAAACTTGAGATTGGTGCTCCAGTACTTTGAACTTCTGCCATTGTGTAACGGACACTGTAGTGTGCGACCACTGTTGGAGCTCTTCAACTTAAGTGTGCGGACGGCTAAGAGTCACAAATACATATAGGGTGCCATCCCCCAAGTGAATCAAGTGTAGCAACAATGACAGTGTCACCAGTTATCATTGCATACAAGTACACAGTAGACAGAGGAAGCAACTTGATGTTCATAATTGCGAAGAAATTAATTCAGAACAGGGTTTTGAGCTTGTTTTCTTTTTCAGGGGTAGTTGAAGAAATCTAAATATCTTCCTTTCTGGTGAGTGATTCGTGTACCCATTCTACTACACAAATGAAAAAGGAAAAGAAAAGAAAGAATGCCTGAATTTGTTGCATCTTTTCACTCCTGTCTCTCCGCGCACTGCATTCACGGAGTTACAGTCTAGCATCAAATGATCTCAAGTCAATAGTTTTGCATTCGTCACTATCTCGAGGTTAAATCTTTAAACATTGCATTTCGCTAAACGATTTCTTTTTGGAAGCCATTTCATCTAAATATTTACATGGCCACGTTTTATTACTACATGTCCGTTTTTTCCTTATTTCGATAACCGCTTCAAGCTGTGCACAAGAAGAAAAGGAAGCTTAACGGCTGCGGGACACGTATAATCGACGCCTGCGTTATTTTTGTTTTTGTTTTGATGACGACTGTTTTGCGAGTATTTAACCGGAGCGCAGGTCAGTGATATACTTTTTCGGGATTGTACTAACGACGATGATAAGCTGTGGGCTACCTTGAAATCGTCCCAGGAGCGAGAAACCTAATCGATTGTCTTTTAGAAAATTGCAACACTGGCGATGACCGAAAACCGTCCAAGGCAGGGCTTTCGCAATGACATAAGCGGTAATTGGCGGTTCTGTGGTCACAGCATTTTCGCCGAGGAAGGCAGGGACGCTTGAGCAAGCAAAGACGCCAGATATCATTACATAGGTCTAGACGAATATCAACAACACGGAATATGCGGCAATCCACATTCGATTAGCGCTGCGTGCCTTTCATTCTACCATCTCAGCTGCCCCTTTGCTTTCCCCCACAGGAGTCTGATGACTTGTGCTGACAGCTGCTGGCGGATCATATTAGCTGACGTATCAGGTCGTACAGAATAAGAGGAAAGCAGGTGCTTGGTCGATAACGCAAACAGTAAAGAGAGTAGAAGCACGAGACTCAGAGGCTCAAAGAAAAATGGACGGAAAAAGGTCTCGAGATACATCTTATTGGCTTGTCTCTGTGCGTCATGTTGTTGGATGCTTACTGATGCGAAAGTGTCAAATCGCCCATTGAATCAAGAAAGCCGGCCTCTGTGGCAGCGAAATGGCACCTAATTTCCTATTGGCTGCGACACCACGGCACGAGCGCGACTCCACAAAGGTGAGCGGGCGACAGAGAACACCAACTGCTCTGTAGCCGCCAGGTGTTGCGTAAGGGAAGGAGGCAACGCCGCGACGCCACGTCACCCTCGCTCTCCCCCTCGGAAGCCTGTGTTTTACGCACGTTCCTTGTACGCGCAAGCTCGCGCCTGCGCTCTAACTGCTCCTCAGTAAGGCCGAATGAAAACACGCCGAGCGTCTCAATATGCTAGCTTGCATGCGAGGAGCTAATAACTCGAAGGCTTCAACGCTCATCAGCGTTTAATTGGACATTCCTTCTTTCGCTTTAACAACTCATTACAAGTACTTAGGTGTCCTCGGATGTTTGGGCCGAAATTGTACAGTTCAATGAATTAACAGGAAAATGAGCATTGTCATGACTTGTCAATGAAATACACAATCGACACATATGAGATACAGCACGCTACATATGTCAATTCTGCGACGTCGTTTTTCTGTATATTTGTGCGCGTTCTCATATTTTTCCAGATAAATTTAACAAGTTTCTCAGGAGTGAGTTTTTTCCTTTCCTAAAGCTACAGGCATGGCTTTGCTATGTTCATGTGCCTTTAGATTTTGCATTGTTCGTGCTATTGACAATTGTATTGTTTTGCTTTTATTCCGGAGAACTGCAGACCTTTTGCATTTCTGGGGATTTAAAAATTTTAAGCAAACATTGGTAGTGCTAACTTTGCAAGCGCGACATTGTTTTAAGTCTTCAGACATGAACCCGCATACCGTGACGGCTGAGCGCAATTCTACCCAAGTTTTCGCTTTTGTTTATATTGTGCTTAACCATTGTCGTTCTCTAATAACGTCATGTGCTTTAGTCCCGAGAAAGCAAAATTGCTTCCTATCAGATTATACGAGCCAATCAAAAACTCATCACATTGCATAGCAAGTTTATGTAATTGATCCAATATAAGCTCAAAATCCGAAGGTGACATGAGAATCGTGCATTAAGGCCTGCAAAAAATAACAAACGTGCACCTAGATCTACTGCCTCCCTTCATATATCTGACAAAATTTAGTTAAGATCGCCATATCCATCAATTTAATGTATCACTGCTAATGGGTGAAATTTCTGGAATGGGTGCCGCTTATGAGTAGACATTTATAATTTTCTTTTTGTCTCTGTTTGAACCTCCATCATAAGTGCTACACAGCCTGCTCTTGTTTCTTTCTCGCAATAAAGCGGTCGTAGCTGCACAGTGTGTGATTGGGTTATTCAGTCTAAATTAAAGTGACATAAGTACTGTTTGTTTTGCGGCTGAATGTAGCTGAAATGTTTCTGGTATTTGTTTGCGCACCTCTGAGAGCATTTAAATGTAGCCTTTTGGATCTCACTATCCGATTAATTTTAATGAATTTGGTGGTTTAGTGATGGTAATGCATTACTGCATGCACGAAAATTCCTCTTGAAAACCATATCGATAAAGTAGGGATTTTACTATAGCAGCACTTCGCGATGTTGTTTAAAAAGATCATAAACTTTTTCAATTTACAAAATAATCTTAATGTGAGAACTGCAGAAACACTTTGTAAGAACGAACAAGCGAGATGCATTATACTGTAGGGAGAACATCAAGTTGAATAATAGGCTAAGGAGTGTGAAAGCCTTCTGCTTGCCTCTCAGTCTTCGTTGTTTCTTGTTACTACAAAGTACGCGTGATACATCCCGGTTTCAATTCAATTCTAGTTTTTCACTGGCCAAAACCACGATTCGATAATGATGCACGCAGTTGTGAGGGGCTCCGGATTAATTTTGACAATCAGTGTATTTTTAACGTCCGCCCAAAGCACAGGACACGAGCTTTTTGCATTTCTCCTCATCTAAATGCTGCCCCCGCGCCTAGGATTTGATCCCGCTACCTCGTGCATGGCAGCGCAACATCATCGCCGCTATGCCACCGTGGCGGGTAAGGAATACGGGTGATCGGATTGCTTAGGTGTTTATGCAAATGCGAAGATGAGGTTCTCGCCATGAATAAAGAAATGGCTGCTAACGCGCAGCTTGTCTGTTACAGTCTAAAGCGTGAGCATATGTCCTAAACAGACTCTGTCTGGTTTAGATGACAGCAGTGCAAGGCATCGCATACGCGACACGATTCAAATGCAAGTACAAGGTCGTTCAAAATATGTGCGAACACGGCGAAGCGTGGCCGCGCTCCGCTTGAGCGACAGCGCATCCGGCGCGGTCGCGCATCGAAACAATGTGGCGCAGGCGCACAGGAGTCTGGAGGCGGTGCTTCGTGTCGTCTGCTACAGCGCGGAAGCGCACCGTGCTTGCTTTGTTGGGAAGCGCACCGGTGTGCTGGCAGCGCCCTGACCAGCCGAGATGGCATTGTCGCATTTTACTGACTCAGCAGTGTGTGTTCGCAGCGCAGCGTTCTCGGTTAAATGCAGGCGTTGTTTCAAATTTCTCAGCTCTAGTGTGGGTTAATTTATGCTGTTAAATGCCCAAAAGCGACTCGCGCTATGGGAGATGTCGACATAGTAGAGGGATCTGGATCATTTCGACCGCTGGTGATTCTTACCATGCACGGATATAGCACGTTAAATGACCGTCTTTCGTTTCGCCTCCATCAACAGAGGGCTGCAGTGGCCGAGATCGAACTTTGTTCCGCCGGCTCTGAAGTCAAGAGCTCCCCACAGAGCAGGCGAAGCGAGAGATTCTCAGTACTTGACCGCACTCTGCAGGCGGCGTGAGGTAATGGAGCACAGCTTTGTTTTCTGTGCGTTCTTCCTAATTCGAATTAGATGTTTTACAGCAAGAGCTGCTAAACCATGTGCACAGAATTGGCTTCAGCCTTGCTCTTCTTGGTCCACGATCAGCCTAGGGTGAAAGAGCACACAGATTGCTTGATAGTACTTGGAATTTTACTATAGAAATGAAAGAAATCGCCGAACCTTGTAGGATTCTTTTAAAAGGTACCAATATAAATTTTTACAATCGTGTGACTTTCTTTATTCCAGATATCCTTACTTGCACTATTAAGAAGGCTGAACAACAATGTATTTGGTTGGAAGCTCCTGCCATAAGTCAAAGGACCCTGATCGTAGCACTGAAATGCCTTATTAGAATTATTTCTTCTCTGTTGCCGCGCCACTCACGTGTTTTTCCTGTCTTAGCTGCCTTTCTGCCAGCATCGCTTTCTTCGAACGTGGTGTACCGCAGCGAAACACTAAGGGAACAGCTGTATGCAACCGCGAGGAAAGGGCCTAATCAGGAACAAATATTTATTGCAGTAAGCACATTTGCTATAAGCTTCCAGTTGAAAAGTCTCAGGTGGTGACGGTGGCAATAAATAGAACCCGTCGCTTGGGCTCTGTGCCAGTTAAACGCTCCTTGCAGCAGGATACTTGGGGCCAGAGTCCTCATAATAAATGGCTCTAGGAATGAAAGCGACAAAATGAAGCGTTTTCCCCTCGGTTGATTGAAGGTTTTAGCTGCAATCACATTCAAGATCGGCACACTGAATTCATTCCCAACAGAAAAAATCTGAGACAAAATAATTAGCTTGAAAATTTCAATGCCTCTGCACTCATTGTTGTTGTCAAACTTGAAATGCTTATTTCATTTACTGTTGTGATTGCTCATGGCACACGGCCACCTGATATATACTGTTAGCTGTCTTCTTCTTTTTTTTTGTACCGTTTCACGGTCAAGTTCATCGCGTCGAAAAAAAGTATCTTTTTTTTTTAGTTCTCACCAACGAGATTGCTTACTATTGCGGTTTAAAATACCAGGTGCTAATATTTTGCGGGGATGTGAAAACGCGCTAAATGCCAGAACACATAGAAATGGAACTCCCAAACGCCAAGAATTATTAAATAAACACTCGAAAGAGAGTGAAATGAATTGCAATTTCGAAGAAGCGCATTACGCATCGTATTACCAAAACGATGCTCTGCCTTAGTTGACTGAATATTGCTGCCTAAAAACGTAAATGATGAAAAACCCTACTCGCAACCCTACTCTGCATAGCGAACTAAGGCTTCCGCTCAAGCATTGCACCGGTTGCCTCTGACTTTCTGCTGCCATCTTTCTTTTTCACTTAGTTTACGCTGAATCCTACGCAGTGTGTCTCGAAAGATTACTTACTACTTTCGTAATAAGACAGAAAAAGCTCCTGCGTGCCTCACGATCCCAGAAAAATCTTCGCATTCAGTTTGTACACAGTTGCGTTCATAGCGCGTCAAAAGTTTAGATTGTATCCTGCTATAGACGCCGAAGGTGCTGGTGCTCCTCATCGGACACTTTACACATCGTAGGAATACAGTACGCGTTTAAAAATCGCCAACATGACGAAACAAGCAACAATCTATCAGAACTGACAACTGGCGGGAAAACTACAACCCCGCACATCAGGTATCCTTTCATGGACAAAAAAAGTTTGACATCAAGATAAAGCATCTAATTGAGAACGCAAAACTTATTGTAGAAAATAAAATTCATTATCCACCCAGTCCGTTGAGGGTTTGCTCAGGCGTGGAGTTTTATTTTCTCGTATGTGCTGCTCTTCAACGAGTTCCATGACCAAGGTCAGTAGCAGGTCGGTTCGCCTCCTGCGTTTATGACGGCTTTCATCCTGTTCTGGAGAGACCTGTATAGGCATCTACAAAGGCTCGCATTGGACGTCAGCCGCTCCCACTCTTCTTGAACAACAATCCATAGTACGTCCGCTGAGAGGCCGTGCAGCTGTCGGCCGGTCATAGCGCTCTTCATGATGCCCCAAACGTTCTCAATAATATTTAGGTCAACAGACTGAGCAGGCCGTTCCAGCTCTGCGATATCGCGGAGCTCAAGAAATGCAGCAACTCTTTTCAATTTGTGTATTGGGGAGTTATCATGCTGCAGAATGAAGTCGCTGTCTTGAAATAGTCCTCCTAGAAGGTACGGGAAGAGCACATCGTCCAGGATTGAGCAGTAGGCTTCTCCATTAAAGCGGCTCTCTAGGCGAACCAAGGGTCCCAGGCGTTAGCCGGTCACAGCGCCCCAAACATTCACAGCGGGCCGGCCGCTGGCAGCGACTTGCTGCATGTACTCAGGCAGATATCTGCAGAAAACGAAAATAATTTGTTAGCGTTGGTAAAAAATGCAGGTGCAACCGGCAAGCTAGAAGGAACAAAAATATCACTTACTATCTTTTAGGATTGTCTAAAGGTCTTTACCGGGTAACCTAACACAATCATACAAAAAATTGCGAACGAGGCCATTCTTTTATGAATTCAATTGTTTTGAGGGATCATCGAATATTCCGAGAGTGAGGCAAAGCATGATTCATGCGTATGCCACAGTGTAAAAATTGGCTCTCTATCAGCACCTATTGAATGAACGAATGAATGAATGAATGAATGAATGAATGAATGAATGAATGAATGAATGAATGAATGAATGAATGAATGAACTTTATTTCCGTCATAATGGGGCCTCACGGTCGGGGCGCAGCAATTTGAAAGTGATGCCTCCCAGCCGGCTCTCAACACCGGAGACCGCGGAGACAGCCTTGTAGTAAGCTGTCTCCGCCTGACCGATGATGAGTCTGCTGATCCGGGTTGTGGCTCCGGATCAGCTCTTTCCAGGTGGCAAGGTCTGGGATGCTTTGTGATTTCGCCCCAGGCGAATCCTGACACTCCCAAATTAAGTGATTTTGCGAAGTCATTCTGTGGCAGCTACTGCAAAGCTCAGGCTTCCCAGTGTCTTCATCGTGCAGTATAGAGTACGGAAATAATCTGCTGACCTGAAGCCTCCTCCAGGCCCTGCACTCCTTTGGAGTGAGTGACCTATTCCGAAGTGAGAGTGTTCTCCTATCCAATCTAGGTGTTTCGGTTATTTCTTCATACGTCATGAGAGGGTCTTTATTCCCACTCAGAGGCACTTCCAGATCAGCTCGGATGTATCACTCTCGAGCGAGGCTGTGAGCAGCCTCATCCCCCGGAATGCCCTCATGAGCAGGAACCTATATGAGGGAGACCTCTCTGCTTGAAGTGTATCTTAGTAATTTGGCGGCTTGACTGGAGACCACCCCCTTACAAAAGTTGTGAACAGCTGCCTTACTGTCAGACAAAATGATCTTGGCTTTGGTACTGACGCACGCTAGGGCAATAGCAGCCTCCTTTGCCACTAACGTGTTCCTAATATTAATCGATGCTACAGTAACTTTTTCCCCATTCCCATATTTCTTGATGAACAAGATGCTGTGCGCGATTTAAATGTACGCGCCAGCTTATAACATTCGATGTTAATAGATTTCAGCCGTAACCGACACAAACTCTGAAACTCCAGTTATCATGGTTGCAGCTTTCGTCACTGATTATAGTTGTGCCGTTATTTTAGAGAATTTCTTTATTTTTGTCGAAGTTTAACACAAAAATATTAACTGAATAGCGCTTGGTATTGAAATGTTTTAAGGGTGTCAGAAGCTTTCTAATGTTATGTATACGAAGCTGTGAAAATAGTTTGATAAATGGTGAGATGTCTGTGCATTATTCGCAAATGATCCGAAAAATATGCGATATTGAATTTTATTCACTTCTGGCCGCTGTTTCAGTCGTGTTCGACTCTGTCTCCAAAACTATACTATTCGCATACCCTTAAAAATTTATTTGATTTTCTTATATTTTCGCTTCCCCCTTTTTGGACAATGACACCAACCGCGGTGGCTTTGTGGCTATGGTGTTTGGCTGCTAAGCACGAGGTCCCGGGATCAAATCCTGGTCATGGCTACCGCATCTTGATGGGGGTGGAATGCCACAACACCGGTGTGCTTAGATTTAGGTGCACGTTAAAGAATCCCAGGGGGTATAAATTTCCGCAGTCCACCCCCCCCCCCCCCCCCCCTAGGGCGTGTTTCATAACCAGATCATGGTTGTGGCACGTAAAAGCACAAAATTTTTCTTTTGGACAACGGCATGTCTGTCACCACATTGTGCGGGTTATATAGAATAAAATTTTGACTGACAAATTGTTGGATTAGAGCAAATCTTTCTTCTCAGTAATAGAACAAACAACTGCGCCTAAACCTGCACATAAATAAATTCCTGTTCATTGGTGCCTCTGAAGCGCACACACCTCACGATGGAATTGGACATGGCAATCAACCACTTCATTAATGTTTTTTTATATTTTTTACCCTTGCGCTACAGACTCTTGCCTCAATGACTATGTACCACTGCGCATGGGCCCACACGTGACCAAACCTCCAGAAGGGTACGTGTCACTTTGACATAAAGGTTACAGATTTGCTAAATTTACTTTGATACGGGTGGTACACTTTCTGGGCCTACACACCTGTCATCATCATTCTTCTTTCGACAAGCATATTACATCGATCGCATTCGTCCTTGTGACATCGCCGCATCGACGGTGCATCCGCCTTATTCGGTTTTTCCCCTCCGCGATAGCTTGTGCGGTGCATGAACTTAAAAATTGCCTAAACTAACGAGACTACACATTTGATGGGATAAAATAAAGAAATTTGTACTAATCACCATCTCACTGAAGCTTTGCTGCACACACAATTCAACATTGTGCGTTGAACATGGGTTTTTGTATTTTTTGTTTTCGCACTTAATTATTGTGCGCCCACTGTACAATGCCTTAATGACTCTTTCGTGGTTTCGTTCATTTTCCACTCGCGGTAATTTCTGGCGTTCTTCATCGCATGAACCAACGCCTATGCCTTGTAGGGTATCCTGCATACACAGCAATAGCCAAAAATGTAGCCGTGTGTTGTTTCTGAGCATGTTATGGTAGGCCGTCACGAATGACAGCTGTTTGCCAACTTTTCCCCCCGCACGGGGTCCTTTCGCATTTTTGGTTTATGTTTAAGAAGTGCGTTATTTCGCCCCCCCCCCCCCCCCCCCATAAGAAAGAAAGCGTTTCTCGCATGTCTGTAGCTAAGGATCTTACGCACACTGCCAGAAAGGGTTTCGTGGCACGCATAAGCTCTTAAACTTAAAAGAACATTCGGCTAGGTTGCAGTAACGTAGGGATGAGCGCGACGCACGAAAGTTTGAAGCCGGTACGTCGAACCCTTATGGTATCTTCGACTGGTCGCCTGTATGCCCCGAAGCAGAGTCGGGTAGATCGGTCGTTTCCCGAGCTCAAAGGAAGGGGACAAGCGCGCAAGCCGAATGTGCGACTCACTCTCGGAGGAGGAAATTGCTGATGCGAAACCACGTGACTACTGCCAACGTCCGATGTTTCGCCTATCCAAAGCTCCCGGCGCTGCCCAAAAAGCCGGCGGACGTGCCGGCGGGACGAACGTTCATCGAGATGCCAGCATGCAGTGGCCTAGGTTGCCAAGGTTACGGTGGGCCGTCGCCAACAGCAGCGACGCGGCGCTGCGATGACGTTTCAATCTCGATGACTGCTCCGACGACAGTGCTCGGAGCGCCTCAGAGCGATCCAAGATAGAGGAGAGCAATCGAGAAGAACCAGCCGAACGCAGGGCGCGCACCCTCTTTCAACCAGTCGAAGACAACGCCGCTCGCGAGAGCACTCCAGAGTGCTCAGAAACGACCAGCCGAAGATAGCATTAGAATGCTGAAGCGTTCGCTGCCCTGACGTCATCCACTGAGTGGCGATATGGGTTCTCTATAAATGTCCTTGCTAAGGCATAGGTGATTTCTTAGCCTGAAGTGGCATCGTGACGTTATATCTGCAGCGTGCATTTTCGCTAGCACTGAATACGAAGGTGATAATATCAACTGGATTACACAACCATAATTAGGTGCCCTCCGGGGATACCTTCTGCAGCTAAAGCGAGAAGAAAATTTATGAACATTCGTTTTATTTTAATAAAATAAGTTCTTTTTCTCCACCCTATGTTGCTGGATCGGCAGATAGGGTAAGAAAGTTCATGAAATAAAAAAAGCTTAAAAGTTAAAATGTGTTAAGGGCTTGACCTTCGAAACAAAACAAAAGATAATCGCCGCAATGCTTAAGTTGTTCTTGCGTTTAACTATTTAGCACGACGATGCTTGTTTAATACGTTGCTAGACAAGTCGCATATTTCTTGATGAATATAGCTAAAAAATAAACATATTCTGACACGCTGACGAAGAAGACGTTTTAAGCTTGGCCCAAAGAAGACGACCCTCTGGACTACCCGTGCTGTCTACCATTTTGCCAGCTGCTACAGTTATTGTAAGTATCTTGTTAATATATTTCTGACTTCTTTTACCCCCGTAAAAATATACATTGATTTAGTATTTACTTGACATTACTGCCAGCTTCTTTTGGCAGTGATGCCAAGGATGGTGTATATAAAACAAGAAAGCACACCTTCACAGAAAATGCCGAAATACAATTCATACACCGCAACCCAAATCACACACATACACACACGCACACACAAAGAACAATCAATCCAACAGAGGTATACTTACACGCAACTGCGCGAAACTATTGCGCTGATATCAAGCAAAGTGAGTTAAATAAAACAAGCAAAAAAGCGCACTCAAGATGGTTAGATCACCGGTACATGTCTTGAAAACATCGGTTGGGGTGTAGTTATAATTAGCAGCATGTGGCTGACGTAATTGAGCCCTCCAATGCAATGTCAGTCATATACCGGGTAGATGCATTGAAGAGTGAAACGTAATAAAAAAGAATCAATTAGTTTTCATAAAAAGTAAATAAAAACTAAAAAAGCTTTACACGAATTATGCGTTTATTGACATATGTACACCAATTTACTGACACAGAGCTATTTGCTCCTGTGATGTAGCAATGAATTTAACGGCCATTTTGATGACACTTACAGTGTTAGTCTCATTAAAACATTTTTACCAAAAATGTTGCTTCAGTGCAGTTACCCGATAGCGAAAACGCTCTCATTCGTAAAACGTTGCACGTAAGGCATGCGGAACTTTACACAATTGACACGAACTAAAAAAAAAAAAAAAAAATCAGAACACATCCCCAATGTCTGTTCATTTAAAGGGAAGCTGAAGAGGTCTTAGAACTGGAAGAGTTACCGTGGTTTCGAAGGTTGCCGCAGTATAATTCAACTCCTGAATTTATTTCCTCGATTGTACACGTAGCAGCGCTGCAATCGCCGTTTAAATTTCCGGTGAAGCTCCTCCCCCCCCCCCCCCCCCATCACGCGCCAAGCCCAGCGGCAAACGACGAGGCGCGAGGATGACGTCAATACAGGGGTCGCGTGAGCACTATATTCGAATCACGCACCTCGCCGATACCTAAGATGACGTCACGATCGTCTTCGCCATCGGAGCCCGTCAAGAGACGCGCGACGTCTCCCACAGATGCTGCGGCTTGTTTTTGCTAAATAAAGCGAGTAGCGGTAATTTCTGGTCTGTTAAACAATGATTTTCGCATTCAGGGGGTGAAAAATTGTAATGATTCACTGAAAGTTGACTTTTTTTAAAAGGAGTGTTCAGCTGCCCTTTAAGAGAAGTTTTCTTAGACTTGAAGAATGGTGCATTGAAACACAACACACGGTATGTACAATGTGTAGGCTTATTTATTAACAGAATGTGACCTGTTTATTCAATCCGATGTGTATACGTCTGAATACGACGTGTTTAGCTGTCCGAACATTATGAAAACTTGCCCATTCACAATTAGACAAAGGGTATTCTCGAGTTATTTATATACATCCGATGATGTCAGTTGCGCCTTTCGAATTGCTGATTCGTTCACAGTACTTTTTTGTACTGTCTATTGTTTTTTGTACAGTATTCCTTGTACTGTCACAGTACTTTTTGTTTATAGCAAGCAGTCTATCGCAGTTGGACAGTACTGTCCACAAAAACTTGGTGCTGGGATGCATTCTATAGGACTGATGGTAGCGCTGAAAGGGATGAACACACGGTGAAAAGATGACACGACGACTAGGGAACGCTACTGACAAATGGTTTATTTTTGAAAACGGTTCAAATTTAGGACAAGCACAACACATGCGCACAACCGAACTGCGCCAGCCTTCTTTTACAAAATATGATATGGCAATATTGCAAGCAGTCACGGGACGTGAAATGATAAAAATCCAAGCAACGAGAAGTGAAACAAATGACCAATAAAAGGCAGCAACGGACGAAAATATTTATGTTACTGTGTTGCACATCTCTCCAGAAATGCGTGCTCAGCCGCGTAAAAATTTATCGAAACGTCGCTGATGCACAGACCCGCCTTCTTTTTGTATGTAGAATGCTTCGGGCAAAACTCTAGCTTTAGCTCTTGCATTTCTGACCAGAATCTTTGCTTCTTTAAACCGTGGCACGCACTCGCAAACCATGACATGCGAAACTAAATTCGCAAGCTTGGTTAAGTTTTGAGAATGTTCTTTTAAACGGTCATCGAGGCAACGCCCCGTCTGCCCGATATAGCACTTGCTGCAGGACAGGGGAATAAAATATACCACACCTAGAGCGCACCTGACGAAGGCATCTTCATGCTGCTTTTTGCAACAGCGCTGACCTTCACCGCAAATGCGGGGGCACAGCTTGGTCAATTTGTTTGGCGCAGAAAAAACAAGCGCCACGTTGCGCCTGCAGGCGAAATTTTTGAGTTTGTGTGAAACCTTATGAGTATAAATCACCACCTCTGGTTTGGTATTCACGCGTTCAGGTGCAGCCTTCATTTGCCGGGGACAAAATTTTTTGAGGAGGGTTTCAGTGACTGCTAAAAGGACCGAACAAGTGAAGCCTGTTGCCAAAAGCCTGCGACCTGATTGTGAAAGCTAAAAAGCATTTTGTGCGGGCACGACTTTTAAAGCGCCGATTCCATGCAGAGCGATGCAATTGCTCTTTTTGCGGTCTTTTAATGAGACGATTCATAGGGCAAAAGCTCTTTCTTTGCATGCGGGAAATACACTCAACAATTGTGTCCCTCGGTTATCCTCATCCTGAGGCCTAACAAGTGTATCTCGTCATTTTGCGCTAGTTTATGGGTAAAAGCCAGGCCTTTACCGTGGTCGTTAAAGGTGCTCAAGACCTGTCGAACAGAATCTTCAAAAGCGGTGTCATTACGAGCTTTTAAAAAGATCAAGAAATCATCAACTTATCCAAAACCTTTAAAACCGGACCTTCAATAAAATCTCGATCCAAAAGGCGATCAACATGAGCTAAAAAGATGTCGCATAAGATAAGTGCGACAAAGGACCCTATACAAATGCCATTGTGCTGCAGAAAAAGCTGCCTGTTACAAAGGATAGAAGTCACACTCGGATAAAATACGAACGCTTTAAAAAAATCACCAAGAGACATTCTTGCTGTGGACTGAAAAGGAAGTTCGCCTGAATTTTCGACAGACACTTTCACAGCAACTAAATGTTCAGGTTGAGGGACGGAATAAAATAAATCCTCAACATCCATAGAGAAAACGTAGACGACACGGCGGTTATTCTGGAGAAAGTTTGAAACTTCTTGGGATTTTTTCTTCAGGAAGGGATCGTTCAATTTTATCGACTTAAGCTTCCATAGTAGAAACCAACTGACACATTGCTGCCAGGATCCGTTGTCACTAATAATGGTCCCAAAAGGAATGTCAGGTTTGTAAGTTTTAGCTGTGAAAAAAGCATTCAAGGAGTTACTTCTTCAATCGGAGATATTGCCAAATTTTTTCAGGTTCAACGCTTTACAGAAGTTCGTGAACCTAGGTTTTACACGCACATCGCTTTTTCTCACTCGCACAAACTTCTTCTCAACTGCTTGCTAGGCTTTTTCCTTGTACGTGTCAGCGTGCACGACGACGAAGCCTCCGTTTTTTTCCGCTTGTAAAAGAGAGCTTGTGCTCCTTGAAATGTGCGATGATCCCGTCTAACACACGGCTCGAGGTACGACTGGCCGTGTTGGGAACAAACTTTGCGAACCTGTCTACTCCTTCGAGGAGGCACCTCTCACAGTCTTCTCCTTTGACCTTCTGGACGATGTTTCTGTTTGTGGCGAGCAGGTCGGGAGCTCGCTCAAATGAATCAACGGCATTTGAACCCTTTTCAAAAATAAACCAGTTGTCAGTAGTGTTCCCTCGTCGTCGTGTCGTCTTTTCACCGTGTGTTCGTCCCTTTCAGCGCTACCATCAGTTTCAAAGTGCTGTCCAACTGCGGCAGATTCATTGTTGACAATTTGCGCACGTTTAAACTGCTTGCTACTATAGGCACATGAGTCGCGAATCACGTGAGTGCACTAAAAGCATATTTTACGAGGAATCTTGAGTCAAAGGCCACAGTCTAACCGGGCCGATGAGATATAATGTGAGTTAAAGGTGTGGGAATGGGGCAAGTTGCATGGTCTAAATCTGGCACTATGTACAAGCCGATACAAGACTGTTATCTTCTGGCACAATTTCCAAGAGGACTCGGAGCGCGGAGTTTCGCCGTCAGCATGCGCCCGCGCACGCAGTAGAGGTCAGATACCTCCGAAACTGCAGAAAAGCAAAAGCTCCGCTCTATAAACATGAGGTCCCCTGTTGGTAGATAGAATTTATGGTCGCGAGAGATGTTTCTGCTCTTCTTGCTTGCAGTAGTGACAAACGAAGGCTGCTCGTTCATTTAGTTCTCTTGCATGCCGTACATGCTATCGTATGCAGGAACTGAAACTGCCATCTTGTATCACTGAGGCACAAGGACACAGAACGAAGTGACATTGGTTTTACAGTAATGGCCGTAATGACGTATACCTTTATGAAATCATCTGTATGCATAACATTTTAAATTCTTGTTCAAACTTGATTCAGTGATCACTTTTAATTTTGCTTGCGACATAGGTTATCGTTGCAACTATACTATTTGTTATCTTGCAAGCCTGCGCAAATGTACTTCTATTTTTCAATAGAAGAATCCAGTCCTTTTGAAAGTGGCAAAGGAAGCGAGGATCCTCTCACATGAGTATATAACGCAACACAACAAAACTAAACAAACGTACAAGTACAAGCTCAGGGCGAATGTGAATAGAAGTATCACATCCAACCAAAACAATCAATATAGTATGATTATTTCTTACCTTCTGCAGTGTTCATAGCCCCAGGAAAATAATTAGCCATGCAAACATTTTCATGGGTCAGTGCAGGAATGATTTCCGCCCTTTCTACGACTCAGCATGGCCGCTATTTCCCTATTGTGCAAAGCGTTTAAGGTATGAATCCTGTCGCAAACGCCTTTTATGTTTCTCTATATCTGCATAGCGTCCCTCATCGGCAGTCACCGGTCGAGCCTTTGAGCCGTTCAATACTGCTTCCGGCACGTTCGTCTAAACCCGTGCACTTGGGAACATCAAGAGTGTAGCAAAAAGGTGGTAGACCTACGGCAGGGAGCTTGATACAAAGTTGAAGGAAAGGACCTAGAGTGTCCCACAGCTCCTGCGAGTCTGGGAACGAGGAAAGAAGGAGAAAGT
The DNA here is from genome assembly GCF_023375885.2 of Dermacentor andersoni. Lineage (NCBI taxonomy): Eukaryota > Metazoa > Arthropoda > Arachnida > Ixodida > Ixodidae > Dermacentor > Dermacentor andersoni. The sequence continues at coordinate 117,261,326 of NC_092818.1, forward strand.
GAGGGAGCCTTAGATCCTCGTGAGGCGGCGATATTCGTGGACCACCGATGAGGTCATTATCGGCACCGAATTACCAGGACCAAGGCAGCCGGCGACGCGGTGCGTTTGCCTGTCAGACCACAAGTGCGGTGCCCTCTAGATTACCACTGAGCAAGCGTCAGCTGCTTCCTGCGGAGCTGCCGCGTCAGCACCCCGCATCTCTAACGATAGTGCGTGGTCATCGATGATATTACCTTGCTCAATGCCGTCAGATCTCATTCCTCTATTGCGCTGTATCTTTCTATTCGCTCCCTGGGTGTCAGCATAGAAATGGGAAGTGGGGCTTCTGCTGACAGAGAAAAAATAGTTATAATAAAAAAAACTTCGTCTGTCTATGCTTTCTGCGTTCTCTTCGTGCAACCCTCTTCTCGTTTTTGGTGCCACCACGAACGGGTCTAAGTGCCCACCATTCGGAAGTGAGACCCACTTTACAGAATAAAATGTCCTACAATTTAATCGGTAAAGCAAGGACCTTTCCCAAGTCCTTCGAAATCCGTCGTAGAGGAACTTCTGCCGACAGGTGATTTGTATAGGTATAACTTCGGTGAAATGAACGTTTTGCCACCGTGAGCTAAATACTTTATCTGTCTGTTGCAGTGGTGCATGGATTCGTAGAAATCAGAACAACATGCTAGAAAATTAGTGTGCTTTATGGTCGATGTTCTGTATTTCAATGACAGTGCTCCCGGAAATTGCTTGCAGAAGATTTCAATGCACAATAGATCCTGATATTTAATTATTCAGTAAGTATGTCCAACGACGCAAGTGTACCAAACTAAATATGTACCGGAAACATATTCTGGCAAACGAAGCAAATTATTTATTTTTAGCACAGGCTCAAAACTTCCTTTCACCGCCTATTAGGCGAATATATTCGTGTGTTGTTTGTAAAACATGCCGAACGAATTCAAATAATTTGAGATCTAAGATACAACCATAAAACGCCTCAATCTCTAGAAACATTGTTGTGTTATTAATTCTTTTCTTGTTACAACATATGAGCGCCATCGCTACTTATTTTGTGAATTGTTAGAAAATTCTCAGAAGCTATATTTTAAAACCATACACCCTCTGACAAACTTGTCGTATACTTCAGTGCGAAAACTGTTACGAGACGCTATCGGGGTTTCGTGGCATAGTTAGGAAAACGGAATAGAAAGAAAAAGAACTGATCGAATGCATGTGGCGTGGCTTTGTTCTTAGTAAATGGCAATGAATATTGGAAGCGGGATTTCTCAGAAACCCAGGATAACTTACACTTATAGTGTTTCTTTGAACTTCGACTTTTGCAAGCTGTAATATATGCTGGATGAAGTATGCGTGAGGAGGATGTTCGAGTGTTTTGTATTGCTTTCGCCGGTAGAAGAAATACCGGGGTTTTCTAAGAAAGACTTTAGGTAACATTTAAAGATAACTGTTTTGAAATAAAAGGGCCGTTCCTTCGGAGACATGCCGTCGGTGGTGCCGACCACTGTGACTGGTAATACAGGGTAACTAGTCACTCATTAGGAGAAATCTATTAACTTTTAAACTTTCAGTTTCAGTGCGCTCACCGCAATTGTAAAATTGAAGCGACCTTTCCATATAGGCCCTATCAAATTTTGGATCTGAAAAATGCAATAAACCGGAGAACTATGGCACGATCAATTTCGGCTATGAGAGCGCGCGAAACCAAAAGCGGGAAGCTGCAGCGAGCGCAAAGCCGCGCTCCTCGAGGCGATGTTCTGCTTACATCCCCCAGCAGCGGTATAGTCACGTGTGCTGCGGCCTCGGGCTTCTCGCTCTCGCAGTAGTGTTCGTCAAGCTTTGCAGAAGGTTTGAAATTTGGGCCAGTTGGTGCATACTTCAACGAAAAAACCAGTCAAAAATACAAAGGACAAGAGGAGAGGTTCACACCACCACGACTGGTCTATCAACTGAAGTTTATTAGAATCGGTGTAGTCCCAGCAAGGCCAGCAGAGCATGCGCAACTGCATCATCGCTAATCACATAGCATGAAAAGACAAGAAACACTTCTATCGTGGCCAACCTAGAAAATTAAATTGTTTTTCAAGTAAGCGCACTGAGGTTGTACTAATGCAGTCATCACCTAATAAGCTGATGTAGTACGCTTCCAAGATTTCTCGCTCTTCTCTGCCCTTGCCCCTACCAAGAATCGTCACATTGCTGAACAAAAGGTAACAACCACACTCATTGCAATGGCGAGGCAAGTTGGCACCGTTATCTGACCCCAGGGTGGAGGCGGTCATTAATACATCGACCGGTTTGGCCTATGTAAAATCTTTCGCACGTGAGAGGGAACTTATAGACAACCCCTGCAGCACATGCCGTAAAACGGTTTTCATGCTGCGTTGTGCAAACTTGGTTCCTTGCCCTGCCTCGAGAAATGTGCGAGCACAGACCCGAAAGCTTACAAGGGGCAGAAAACACAACACTTACTCCCTGCTTGGCGGCAACCTTCTTGATGTTGTGGCTCACTTTATGCACATACGGCATAACTTCAAGTTTTCTACGTTCAGTTGCCCCACCATCTACCAGCTTCGTACGTTCCTTCTTTAGCCTCTGAAGCAGCGATTCAGCCACCGCTTTCAAAAGAGGCTGAGGGAACCCTGCGGCTTCTAAACGTTGGGATTGTGCGTCAAAGCTGCTTTTAATGGCGTGGTGACAGCTTCTTTCAAGTACACTGCGGAAACAATTGATTGCAATCCCTCTTTCTATAATCTTTGAATGTGCAGATCCAAATGGTAAAAGAGCTTTCTTACCCCTAGGTGAAAACATCCAGCACAAATGCCCGTCATCAAAGAATGTTAGTTGCAGTTCTAGGAACCTGATGGAATGATTGCTAGGAAGTTCATGAGTGAAATTAAGAGTGCGTGAAGAAGCTTTAAAAGCAGTCAATACATCGTCTGCTGCTGCGGACAGAGTGTCATTTGGTAAAAGCTCTAAAAGTACTAAAAAATCGTCCACATACCTAAAAACTTTGCATACACGCTTGTTTAGAAGGAAGCCTTGAAGTTTCCTGTCAAATTTTGCTGAAAATATCTGGGAAAGCACTGGGGCAACACTAGAGCCAATACATATTCATTTTTTCTGAAAAAACAAGGAACCTTTGAATTCAACAACAGTGGATGACAGATGTTTCAAGTAAGCGCTACTGGCTCTAGTCGACCAGCATGGTTGCAATCTTCAGGAATTTTGCAAGCAGCAATTGAATATGACGCACGGATAAAAGCGTAATTTGTAGGACTACATGAGCGCCATTTCTTAAGTGATTGTAGCTGATCCTGTGACAACCTCCCCATTTATCGTTTTCCTGTTGATGATTATTTATCGAAGTTTTGGGCACCAATTTTGGCAGCATTTCTAACGAAACTGCATTATTCTCACCACGTTTTGGCAAAAAAAAAAAAAACAAAAAAAACTAAAGTCGTCGAAGAATCAACCGCTCGGTGAGCATCCGGGAAACATGGCCAATGATTATTTTAAAATTAGGAATTGCTTAGTTTTTTGCTGAGTTTATTCTTATTTATCAGAAATAGTAACATTTTGTCCCTGCGCAACCTTTTTGCGTCTTTCCTTCGCATCGGAACGTTCTTGCTTGCCACGTAATCTCAAACTTAGGTTTTCGTTTTATCTGTGCTTTTAGTAGATCTCATTCATTCCCCAAAAAGAAACAATGACTCAAAGAAGAAAAGCAAGAAGGAAGCTGCAAGCTGAATCACTGAATCTACTTTTGTATTTTCTCATTCGAAGTGTACCGAAAAGATTTAATTAGGCTGAGCGTATGTCCGTATCAAGCGTTCAGAATTGATTTGTGCTCGATGGGCAATACTTCCCGGCCATTTCATTAGACTCACTGTTCGTCTGTGCAGTTATTCTTTCTCTGAGCTGATATTTTGGGAGTATATGGGACACGTATGACTGCGGTGTTTGTGCTTCGGCTTTCTTGTTCTTGTTGCTCATTTTGTTTTCCTCGCTTTTGCCTCATTCGATCAGCGGCGACGTAGTTTGTCTTTTTCCCTACAGCAACGTTTGCCACCGATACGTCGTTGCGAGGACTGAAAGCGCTTGTTGGGCAAAACATCGCGGGTGTGTGGATCGCTGTTGTATGTCGAAATAATAACAATCATGTACGCAATATGTACAATGGTCTTACAGAAACAAAAGCAAAGCAGACTTTCACATGCTAGGTAATAGTTAATTACTTCAGTTAATAATACACATTGCCGATGAGTTTAGATACCACGAAAACTCAGTGCAGTCTAAGCATGCCGTCGATGTTGTTGGGCGTTGGTGTTAGCACTCTGTAAGAAGTACATTGCGGGACACGCACTTTTCTCGGGTGATCGCTAGGGCAGCGTAATTATTTGCACCGCTCGCCTTCCGCAACTACGTCGGTAAACGTATGTGCTCAGCTAGTTGTGCGGCAGTACACCGATGGGCCGGGCCGATCGCAAAGTCTCCACGGACCGTGTTTGACGAGCGGCGCGATGCTCACCAGCGTCAATAAACATTGCCGTGGGTTGTCCGGTCGAAATCATATGAGTGAAGCACAAATGCTGCCCAAGACCTTGCAGCCCGAGCCAAATGTGGTGTTTGCGCAAGTGACGACGTCGCTTATTGCCTCCTTTCGGCGTTGGCTAAGAAGCGCTCTCCCTTGCAGAAACGCAACAAAATGATAAACACGAACAGTAATTTGTATCGATGAATCTTGTTTCTGGCGGGCGTCGATTGAGTGCAACATGACTGTGTAGAAGCTGGGGATATGAGTTTCCGATTCTGGAGACTTCTGTCGCGGTAGCCGATGACCAACATCATGCATAGCAGTTCAGGAACGCTGGAACGAAAGCGAAAACATTGTTCCCTTCTATAAATTCACCTAATTGCGTTGTATTAATTTCAATGCAGGTTATGTAGGGAGATGTCAATGACAAACCAACTTCTACAGTGTGTGATCATGGAAATGCTTACTAATGAATGTTTCAGAAGCCCAGTAATAAACGCAGAGCGATTGTGTCGACCAACGATTTACACAAGGCATCTTCTCCCATGTCACCTCAACGTTTATTCTGCCGATGCATGAAATATATAAACGAGAGAAGATGTCTGCCCTCCTAAATTGACAGCCAATATTTAGAGACTGCCAGCGTGGTGTAAAAATTCTGCGGTAGCCGTCCTCGGCGGTTCTGCTCGTATTGAATAATTAAGACACAGCTTCCTTCGATGTTAACTCGCTAGCAAATGCCAATAGGTAATATCAATTGTTATGCCAACTCCTGTTCGAATGACCCTGCGAAAACTCAGTATGAGACCGATTTTCGGCCAACTACACCACATTTATTGCAAAATGCAGTTTGTGCCGTTTTGTATAATCTCGTTAAACCACACCACGGGTGAAACTGCACCAAGCTTAAGTCATGAAAAAAAGAAAGGCTGTGTAAAGGCTGCAGTAGGGGCACCAAATATAAAATCTCTCTTCATTATATATACACACACACACACACACACGCATATATATATATATATATATATATATATATATATTTAAGACGGCAAATAATTCAAAGACAGTGTCCAGGCAAATACACTATGCCGAATTTAGATTTTTGTTCCCACAAAGCACTGATTGACATTGAGCAGAGTCGAAAGGTCGCTGTGGTGTCTTTACTGTAACTGCTTTAATTTTTATACGTAAAGGAAATTTTTTTTGCGTTATTGCATGTACTATAAAGAACAACTCACTGTTTAGATTTCAAGTCATCGCCTGAAACCTACCTACCGACTATTCAAGCGCCAATGGGTCTGCAAAGTAGAGCTACTCTGGAAGGCACTAGCATATCCATCCAGATACTGGCATATAAATAATAAACAAACTGGAATATGCAGTAGGCTGTACATGTGTCGCTGACCACTTGAACACAGTTGCAGATAGCCGAGTGACATGGTTTTGATCTCCCTGTTTTAATATTTTCAGTCTCAATACGGTTAAAGCTGTAAATTACGCCATCTGTGCGGCCTCTCAGTTAGAAAGAGAAAGGTCACACCGATCAAGCAAAATCAAGTAAGATCACGGAGAGGTACATCGTCAGCGGCGAAGTGCCAGTCACTACGGTAGTAAGCAGCGAACTGAGAGAGATTGCACTTCGAATTAAGCTTTGATTTGTATTGAAAAGCTAAGCTATCAGACTTCGAGTGCTCAGTCGTGGCTGGTTTATTTCAGGCTTCAGAGCACGTAGGACTTTGCATTGCTCTCCGAGAAAGCTCATCGAGGAGGGAATGCTCTTAGAAAGGAGAGGAGTGCTGACGATACGTTCTTTCTTCCGTTATTCGGGCCACGCTTTCCCTTCGGAAACAGTGGTACGGTACAAACAAACCAATATACCGTAAGGAGAAAATGAGGTACGTGCGGGGAATAACCGAGCAGTGATTCTTGTTTGCCTGCTTTATTCTCCTCTTCCTTGCTCGGAAGTGGAGGAACAAAAAGTGCATTTTCTTTCTTTGATTACGTGCACACCTGAAGCGGAACTCCAATTTCAACCACCCGGGAGACAGTTCCGTTTTCCAAAACGTGAGTTCCGCGCAGTCGAAACAGATTGCTTCCAATCCAATTAGTCCGCGAGTTCGAAACTTCGCCTTCATCCTTGAATGGAATGTCGGAGCAATAGCTCCTTTCCCATGAGCTCTAAACAAAAAAAAATGCAGACAGGTGTACGCTCCCAAGTTCCCGACAAGGCACGTACTCCGAAAGCAGGCTCACGAGATCGAATCGAGCGGGATAGGTATGGCGGTATTCGTACTGCCTCCGATGAGGTTAATTTGCGCAGTTGTCATTACAGCTGCGACTGAGGGTAAACTGAGGTAAGCCTTGGAAAAATATTTTTGTTTTCCGGGAATGAAGTTGAGCTACCTTAGTACACGGGTGCCGACGCACTTCGCTATCACAGCAGAAATACAGTGATCCAGTTAGTTTTCCAGACAGAACACACTAACAAATGGCCTTTATTTTTACATTGATTTCATGACGTATCACAGTTACCTAGTGCTCCGACACTGAACGATACAGTCGCCAAGATACTTTCATTGCATGTGCCAGCACTTTGCCTCTCTCTCTGCTCCTGTAATACCGCTCTGGTAATTCGAAATAGATTTAGCGGCCAGAGGAATTCTACGGATCATTCAGAGGGGCTGAGCCTGAAGATGCGGGCGTTTGTCATTCTGAACCAGAAAGGCACGTACTGAAAAGATATCTGAAATATGCAATCGAAGGAACAATTTTGCGTATGCAAGCACATAATAAGTCAGGACCGCTTTGCGAAAACGAACATATAATATTTGTGCTCGGCGCTGACAAACGCTGGTTTTCTATCGGGGTAACACTGCGTACACCAGCTACCCAGCCTATTGAGGAATCAATGGAACGTTTCCTTGAGAATCCTCATAGTTTTCTGCTTTCATCAGCTTTCTATCTTCGTGAGTACAAAAAGGTGTAGCGCGCCGACATTGTATTTGCCACAGGCAACCAAGAAAACATCAGCTCTATTGAGCCGAGCAAGAAAACAAAGTGATCTCAAACTCGCAGAAGTCCTAGGCCATTCACTATAGCGACTGCTTGATGAAAAATAAATGACTAGCGACTCGCACTGTTTTCTACGCTTCGGTGAGAATTATTTCTGCAGCAGCTTGACTCGATTGATACCTTGACGGCTGACGTTGAGTGAGACCTTTGCAGTGCACTGGGAGCACGCCAGCTGAACATTAACTTTGCGTTGAGAATTCGCTTTTGTCGCCGACAATTTTAAGGGTATAAGAGCCCTTTGGGTGCAAGCCAACGCGCGGAGTGCACTTTTGAGCTGCTTGATGCGCGTGCGCGTGTATAGCGCCTGTTATACTATGCACAAAGAAATTACAAAAGGCTTTATTTGGCACGACGTAAACCTGCTTTCCTCACCTTACGAATGAAAAAGAGTCGCAGCATATAAATCGGTAAAGCACAACAGAATCATTGTGTTAACTCGAATTGACTCTAATCCCCCACGACTTCGCCGAAACTGGCTGCGATGCTCCTGCATCCCTCCATCGCTGCCATTTCTGACATGTACAATTTCAAGACTGCTAAATTTTCGGCCCTTCTTTAAAACTTATAATCGCATAATTATGTAATGTTTTTTCTTTGTACTTAACAATCCTTTCTGTAGTGCCTTCGGGCCAGGAAAGTGTTCAAAATAAATAATTACTCAGTGGCACATGCCCGGGGGCTCAAGTTGTCTACTTGTCCCTAAAGCAGGGTAGCAGCAAGTTGCCGATTTCGGAATATGCCCAATCGCTCAAGTTCGCTATATGTCAACAAATGCATCTGGTAAGGAAACAAAAGCGAATGCCAAACCCCGTGGAAGAGGTCAAAACAGCTTCGCTTTAATACAACAGAACAAAGACATACAGGCTAAGGCATTTCGGTACGATTTCGGCACCGCTCCTGCTCGCTCAAGAAGCCGCAGTATGGAGACGCAACTCATTGAGCGATTCCGTCTTTGTTTGCCTGTTTGCAATCGTCGGGGAAGATTGGAGGCTTAGATAATGGGCTTGTGAAAGCCTCTACTAAATACGTTGTCTGGCGAGCCCCACGAGAACTATGGGGCCTGGTCCCCACTGATTTCTACTGCTCCTCGCTGCTCGTGCATTATTTTTATAGAGACGCAAGATACCAGCTGAGCTATATTTTCCTACGCCAGCTTGCCATCGTGTGCATTGCATTGCATTCGCCCGTTGCTAACGCCTGGCGGTGTTATGTTAAACGAAAAAGTGACAGACTTTTCGATATTGGACATTTTTGAAGGCGATACAGTCCGCGTTTTCACCCCCTTCATTGTAACGTCATGGCACCATGACGTTACAATGAAGGGGGTGCGGTTTCTCAACAGACACACCTACAAGATGAGCCTGACTTTAGATTCCCTATAAAATGACTTTCAGCAGTATTTCTTAAGCTTTTCTAGATCTCGGCCAGTGCAGTTTAAGCGAATTCGACACCTAAAGCGATACATAAAGCAGTATTCTTAGTAAGCAGCGTAGTTGTGCTTGCAAGAAATTACCGGCGGCAGCTGTAATGAAGTTCAGTTGATTTTCACGATCATAAACCGGGCTTACCTGACGCATGAATATAGTATCATGGCTATTTTATAGTGCGTCCTGGATAACGGAATTAATGATGCCCTAAAAGGCGCACCCTATTCATGCACTTGCCTACAAGGAATACACGCAGGATAGGCAGGATTTGGTAAATATACGTAAACAGTATGTGCGTCGCATCACACAAACATAAAACCTGTGGTACAAACATAGAAGCATAAAAGCTAGTTTTCTAAAAGCAGGCAATTCCGAGGTATGTTTGCAGCCTATGATATCCTCGCGCAAAAATTGGCTTTTCATTCAGGTGCTGTATATCAAAATTTTGTTCCAAGCTTACTGGAGAAAAATGTGAGGCTACTATCTTTGCTGGTGGCTTACACTGTCCGTACAGCCTTGCTTGAGAAAAGCGAAGCTTCGCTTTAAGTGTGAGTTAATTATAACTTCAACTACATGCTTGAAGAAGTATTTGCATGAGTCACGTGATCCGCATATAGTCATTGAAAGATGACATAAACATGACAGAGCTATATAATTACTCTTCCTATTTAATTAATTGCAGTCTCTGTAGGAAAGGTGTGAGTTTGCAAACAACTAATGTTTCCTGCAGGCCTTAATGACCGGAATACAATTGATCAATTGTGCATTGAAGTAGTCCTGTTTGTGTGGACCATATCTTATAGTAGGGATAGAAGCGAGGAAGATATTGTTAAGAACAAAGCATTTTGTGAAACTAAAACGCATCCTCACTGACTAGCAGGTTTAATCGGTTACGTATTTTTTCCTGAGCTAAACTACACCGCACAGCCTCAGTATGCCACAGCAGTGTGGCTCCTTCAGTCCACATGTTGATGTTAGCAAAGAGTTCGCACTTTTATAGTCACGTCAACTTTTATACAACTTTTTTTATAGTCACGTCAACTTTTATAGCCCTTTCCCTGCTAAAGTCGTTAAAAACGATGGGAAGAGCCGGTATCAGCAATGGCAAGGCCCTCAGCATGGCTTAATTTTTCATTCGGTCCGGAGTGCCGTCGTGAAACAGTTGGGTCATTGAATCAGTGTGTTGAATAGAAATCAAAGAGGCAGAAAGGAGGAAGAAACTATAGCTCTACGACTAAAGTGATTTGACATTGATGCATTTTCTGCTAGCGTAATAAAAAGAATTGTCAATGCGAGAGAAAAAAAGAATATCGCTGAAATGCCACAGCATTACGGCACAGCTCTTTGAGGTCCCGGATCCATGATATAAACCACGCAAAAAGTAGTTCAGGTGCTCACTCGACACACGTCCTGTCCCTTCCACAGAGTGCAACTGACGGTGGTCCGGAGTAAACAATTGTCAGTTTCTCTCTCTCTCTCTCTCTTCTATACACACATGTATATATATATATATATATATATATATATACGGAGAGAGAGAGAGAAGCAGTACAAGCATGGAAGATCGGCACAAGGCCTTACACGGTGATAATCTAATCCGGACGAAAAACCGGCTGCTTCGAGACCGGCCTCTAGAGGGCGATCCCGAAAACGCTATCCCGAAAAGGCCATCCCGAGAAGGCCATCCCGGGAAGGCCATCCCGAAAGGTGGGTGGCATTGGGAATCGTCCACCGTTTTCAGTGCCTTCTGGTTACAACGTGATTGCAGTGTTCCGTCATGCGTTTGAAAACGGATTGTGTCCTTGTAATTACTCCAGAACCACATCTCCAACGACATATGAGGGTAAGCGCCGTATATGAAGCCAAGAAAAGTATGCTCGGCTTGCGGTTATTGTCTACTACATTTCTACAGCCTCTATTTTTACCCAATTTATTTCGCCCACGAAATCTTGGCATGTAACCCTGCAAAAAATGTAGATTAAGTAAAATAAATAACAGACGAGGCTGTACATTCGAAGTACTCTAACGGTTTAGGTTACTCTGCTGTTCTTATTTGCTTCTTGTTGCTTCGATTTAAAAAACGGATGCTATCCTTTAACGCAAGGAGTATATGAACGTTCAAACTGTCAACTAACGCTGCATCAAAGCACAATTTAAGTAACCTCATTACACTAGAATGAAACTGGCAAAATAAAAAATAAGCAGTGCACTGCATTGAGACTGATGACGTTGCCTCTTATAGTTTAATTAGCCCATACTGTGATTATTTATCTTGTTACCATTGACTGTCCTGTAAAGCAATAAATTGGCTCAGTAATTGTGTCTGAGCGAAAGTTGTATATAACGCCCATGGGGACAGACAGCAGTTACTAGAATTTAATAAGTTTTGATCAGAAAGCAACAGCGTTTTGACCACAAGCCAGCCAAATATAACAGTGTGGACAGCTTCCACGAGTTGTGGGTGAAAAAACCATTAAGACGCACTCTGGCGCTCCTTGATTGAACCTATATCTGCTGTACGCGTAGTGGGATTGTTCTTCGACAAGCAAAATCCAATAACAAATGATCGGTTTTGGAGGCGCAAAGCTTAAATTCATATACTGAGAACGACGCAGTCCATTATACCGCCGAAGTTTGGACTACCAGGAATCCGCATCAGAATATAAAGGAGCTTTACCTGGTGCTGTTGCAGCCACAAACGGAACCTAACAGTGTTAAACATCATGATTTCTTATTGATGCAAAATGTTACGACGAAATACTGCATAACGTCCGGTTCGCGTATTCACAGAGGTAAATATTGCATATAACGCAGTCGCACGTACCAAAAAAGAAAATAGACATGTCCACTATGTCGTCTTAAAACGGTTATGATATCTGATTTCGTTAAAACACTAACCTCTGCACAAAACCCTCAGGTTTTTCTTTATTGAATCCAATGAATGCATCATATAATATGACGTAATAAATAAACTTTCAGAAAGATCGCGTAGTACATGAGCGGTAACAGGAAGAACTAACATGAAGTTATTGAGGGTACAAGAAGACTAGCGCTAAAAAAAGAGAAAAGAGATGAAGCCGTCAGCAAAACAATGTCACTACTGTGTTATGAAAACAAAAAGGAAGAATGATCGTTTTCGCTATCCTTTCTTGTGTTAAGAAGGCTTTCAGATGAAAGGTAAGCTAGGTATATGGTTGACAAAGGAGCAGTACTCGCTCTCTAGTGGTGCTTCGTTTATTATAGGTGAGCCAAGCGCTTTTAGACAAGGTGAAAAAGAAGAAAGATAAGCTACGAAGAAAATTTGATGCTTCATAGCACGAACAAGAAGAGTAGCCTTGAACGAGAATCTCTTTATGCTTTTAACCAGCAGAGTCGCTGGCGGTGGGCGCACTCCTGGGGCGTTGCAGTAGGTTAGCCTGCACGACGAACCTCCTGCACTCTCTTCTCATCGTAACGCGATAGTACAGCTGCGAAATCGGAAACCTAATACTGCGACATTGTGCGGGGCGTACGCTTTATCCGCGCGCATCAATCTTTGTTTTGCGCTACGTGATGTCGTTGTTTGCTTGAGGAGAAAACGACATCATAACAGAGGCTCCGGGATAGCGCAAGTGCCTCCGTACCGATAAAATGAAACATTGACTTGGAATCAGCTTACAGCCATGTTTTTGAGAACAATTTATCATTATTCCACGCGTAGCTTCGTAACGTCTTTTTACCAGACAACATCCATGTTGAGAATAGGTATTTCGCTCCTTTCTCAGTACTTATAATAGAGGGAGTATTTAGCTTTTGTTCCTTTTTCATGCCTACGGCTGAGGCACTGAGGCATCTTGAAACAAAAGTTAAGTCCAGGCAGCTGCTGTATGTCAATACCCGAAGAAAAGTGGGACTGCCATCATTTAGGCAGCAGAGCTCATGGTCCGACGCGGAGAACAGTACATATCTTCCTCGAAAATCCATCTTCAGACTTCCCCATAGCGGGTGAAGCGCATTGAAATCACCGTTAAGAATCCATGGTCCAGGTGTCGCTGTTAAAATTGTACTTAGTCTTGTGTTGTCAAATCGACTCGAAGGTGAGATGTAGGCACCTACCAGCGTGAGTGAAAGGTTCTTGCATTTTATAGTCAAACATGCGTACTGATTATCGTCATCAGTTGCCACTGGGTTTAAAAGATAAGTGAAAATCGCATCTGACGTAGACGATGACTTTGCCGCGGTCGGTACTGGTCGCAGACATGAAAGCTTCATATCCTGATAGGCGGATGGCGCTCTCAATGTTTGGCTCGCAAATGACAATGATTGGAAATTCGTGCTTGAAAACAAACGGACGAAAGTCCGAAATGCGGGATTTAATGCCTCTGGCATGCCGCTGGAAGAGGAGCGCTTCTCTGACTTCTTTAAGGGAAGAATGCAGAGGAGCAGCCATGGTGCTTCTCAAGACCGGACAGTACCGGATTCAGGGCATCCAGTATTTTCAAGTGCACCTCGAGCCGCCGGAGTGTGTATGGCGGTCAGTAGCACTCGTAGCGTGTTCATAAGGGCCCTTATCATGGTGACAACTTGTTTGTCGTCTTCTTGGTTGCTGCCAGAAGGTGAAGCATGATTCGGCGAGCGTGCTACATCTTGTCTCTCCGCTGGTGGATATAGCCGTGGAAATGGCGGCCACTCCTCGCATGAGGCAATGATATTGGAGACTTTCTGCTGAGGAATCTCATTGCTGCTATTGCTTGTTGTATGCGGAAGTTTGTGGACTGTCAGTGGACACGATGCATCCTTAACAATAGCAGTGGGTTTCCTAGATCTCCGGCGACGTGAACGTCGACGTCGCACCTTAGCGGCAGCCTCCCTGTGCGAGGAACCATCCCTGACCATTTGCCCCAAAAGTTTCTCATCATTTTTCCCATGTGGGCAATTCTTTGAAGTTGCATCGTGAGAGACCTGACAATCGGCGCACTTTTGGTTTTCTGCACGACAGGCGTCGGAGCTGTGCGACCCAGAGCACCGTGAGCACACGGCAGCATTTGTGCAAACCGCACTAACGTGCCCTATCCTTTGACACTTCCTGCACTGAAGCGGCTTTGGCACAAAAGGCCGTACAATGTGTCGGAAGTGACCGACCTTGACGTGTGACGGTAGGCTGTCTCCTTTGAAAGTTAACTTTATGCATTGCGAGTTTCCCAGGCGACGGGCTTGCAATATGGCAATTCACTCTGTCGCCGGCTTGATGAGTACATGCAGGTCAGCATCGCTTATGGAATTATCTACGTCATACACAACGCCGGCCGTAGAGTCATGATCGTCTTGTTTATAGCAGCGTACGCTGATGCTATCCAGCACCTTACCGTTGCTCAGAATGTCTAGCACGCTGCGGTTTGTGGCAGATGCAGGAAATCATAGGAGAGATACACACGCTAATTTCGAAGGGTGTGTATCAATTAGGCGCTAAATAAAAATTGCTAAGACATCGTGCTCGGCGTGTTTAGAGGCGTGTAAATGAAGCACCTAAAAGTCACGCCACTTTCCTGAGATTACCATAAACGGAAGAAATGGTATATTTGCAGGAAATAGGCACGCCTCTATCATTGATGCTTACTATATGTTTCAAGTGTGTAGGTCAGGCGGTTTTGTAATAATTGCAGAAGAGTCGTTCTCTTCGAAATTTTATGCCTAACACGAGGCATGTGGTTTTTTGCACGGTCTCCTTTATGAAATATGTAAGACACAGTATTTATATTTCGTTGAACTGCGGATGATATTGTGAGTGACGAATAATAATTAAGTATTCTGATCGGGTTAGTTACACCCTTTGTAGAAAGTTGTCTATTAAAACATTCTAGTCTCCTACCGCTGTTCACTTCCTTATCAGCGTTTTCTACCTTGCGAGGAGGCGCCATAACGTATGCCGAAGAGTAAACGAAGGTAACCAGACTACGTGGAGCACATGTCAGATCCCTTGACCCATGGCACGGTACGTTGTTGCTGTTGATGATGATGATATATTGGCATTCTCTTGTATATGTGACAGTGATATAATCACCTAGCTAGATTGATTTAAACCCACCGTGGTTGTTCAGTGGCTATGGTGTTAGGCTGCTGAGCACGAGGTCGCGGGATCGAATCCCGGCCGTGGCGGCCGCATTTCGATGGGGGCGAAATGCGAAAACACCCGTGTACTTAGATTTAGGTGCACGGTAAGGAACCCCAGGTGGTCGAAATTTCCGGAGTCCTCCACTACGGCGTGCCTCATAATCAGAAAGTGGTTTTGGCACATAAAACCCCATAATAATAAAAAAATAGATTGATTTAATTAGGTAAACAACATATATTTTTTTCTGGCATTCTCGTATATATCACCTTCAACTTCTTTTTCTTCCTCAAACTTTCTCTGACTGCCTCATACCGCTACCTGTGCATGTGCTGCATGGGATTCTACCTGCTCCAGTAATATGGAACTGCAAAGCAAAGTGTGCATCTATCGACGCTATGTGGCACACATGTCACATCGCAAGACAAGTGGCACGATACAATGCTAATGAAAGTGACGATGATGATTTATTGGTATCCCATTTGAAGCGCGGTGGACATGGTCACCTAACCAGCTTGAATCAATCAGATATACAATATACACGATGATTTTTCTAGCTGCATCAAATTCTTTAATGTTTGCCTGTGGCAGATAACACTATCTTAACTGTTATTCTAAATTACTCGGTGAGGCGGCCAATACTTCTACGAGAAAGTGAAGTGTTCAATTGAATAATTAACGCAATTATGCTAATTACTTTTAATTAAATTACTTTACGCCGCATATTTCAATCGACGAATTATAGCCGCTGAGCTTACGGCGTATCCACTTGGAACGAGTTCTCTGAACCGCACCACTTCCGAGATAATAATTTTCAAACTGTGCGTTTTAATGCATTCTTGTTCCAGTTACTTTTATGCTTCAATGCATAAAACCTCGGTTTCTTAAAAAAGTTTTTAAGAACGCTGACTGCCGCGAAGCAGGCCTGTGTTCGATCCCGGCGGGAACTTGGTATTTTTACAGCGAGCCAGTTTATGGCTAGGGTTCCATGCATTTTTCTTCTGCGACTACAAAAATGTGGGCCGATCCTGGTGATAGTGCAGAACAGGGTCCAAGTGCGATGCACATACACCTGTAGTCTCCGGGTAGTGGGCTCCGGGACCTGTAAGGTGCCCTTCAACTACTTTTGCGCTACGATTGGATCTTAATCCAAAAGGCCTACCCACCTCGGCCATGTCTACATTCGCACCGTCCTCTCTGTGTCGGCGTTGCAAGCGCTTGCGTATCTGTACTCCGCTCCACACATGGGAGTCAACGCTGTGGAAGTTAAACAAGAAGTTCGGTCAAGAAAAGCTATCACTCCGCGCTGTTCGGTCCATGCTTCGCTGCGCGCCAACAGCGTTCGCTCGCGCAAGCATGCACGTGAGGCTCCTCGCGACGGGTTGCAAATAAAAGAACATGAAAAGCACAACAAGAATAAAAATGATCTAGAACAGCGTACAGGCAGTCGTATTCGACAGTGTGTTTGCTCCTGAATATGAAAACTTGTTTCACTGAAAAGTGAGCCTTATATAAAGAACGGTTGCGCGCAATTGCTGTAAAAAAACATCGAACTATATCCAAGTGCGAACGAAGGCACTGCAAGGAGTCTCTCTAGCCCCCACAGCATTGACTGCTGTGTATAGAACGGAGTATAGTTTCCTTGCCTTCCACTCTCCCGTGGTGGTGGTGCCGTCGAACCGTCTCACTTGCTCGTTTTTTTTTTTCCTCCGGCTGCTCGGGGCGGTGGTCCCGTCGTCCACGCGAATGTACATAAAAAACCAGAACGAAATTGCCGTTCTCCATTTTGAATTTCACTTCTTTTCTCTCGTCGTAACGGAGCGGGGGGGGGGGGGGGGGGGGGGGGCGTGTAGTCCGGACTCTCGAGGAGTAATGCATCTACGAAGAGCGGCGTGCCGCATGCGCTAGGCGTTTTGTGCGCCATCTTCACCAGTGGTGTTCGCCGCCCGTCAGTGACGATTGCATTCTTGTCTCTGTTGCTGCCTTCGCTCTAAGTAGGCGCGTTGCTCCTTGGGAGTCCTGGCTACATGCGAATATTATGGAATTATTATAGTAATAGCAGAGGTGATACGAGAATTTCTGTGCGTATACCTACCGTCACGATGACCCACGATCGTGGCAATGTGTTCGTACCTTTGTTCATAATTCTGTGTCACCTCTGTGTCCTGTGCTTAACAGCTTCGCTGGCCATCCACCTTCACAGAGTGGAATGACTCATGATAATTTTTTTCTCAATCCCGACGATAGCTGCTACGGACACCAGGCAGCGGCAGCAACGGCGAACACCATCGCCAACCGAAAGGGCTATTGGAATGAGCCCACAACAGCTTACGCTGTAAAATACTTGCGCGCTTTTGCAATGATGCGTGTTAGAACATTCTGAAAAAGACAAGACAGACATGAAGTGGCACAGTGCCGTATGCAAAGCATCTTAAGACTAAGGCCCGTGTTGAGAAAAAAATAATATACAGGAGAAATCTTCGTAGGAGCGTGTGCCAGCTAATCCTGATGTCGGACAGATTTTTAAGAAAACGGTTTGTCAAGTGGAAACGGCACCTATACTAACAAAAATTGTTAATTCAGCCCTAAATTACAAGCGAAATACAAGATATGCTCATACGGTATCAGGTAGGAAAAGCAAAATTTTCTCTTCCAAAAGGGGACAACAAAACTGCCAAGTGAAGCGCAAAAAACAAACACAGACAAAGGGTACTTCATATGCCCTTGTTTTCTGCACTTCGTTTGCGGTGCGTTGTGCCAACAAGGCCAAATTTCTACCCTTCTCAAGACAACAAAGCAACACAAAAAAATTAAGAAATGTAGACCTATCATGCAAATTACGTGGTGCCAGAATAGGCAACCCATTTCAAGCAGCTGCAGGAAAAACGTACGTGGCGTTATAAAAATTTATTTACGTTGTAAGGGCTCTTCTGGAGAGAAAGCGGACGACTCTTATGAAAGTAGTACGCCGACAGCGAGGTATGTGGCATGGGGAGTACAAAAGTTATTGTGACATAGAAGGAGCCTGAGACCTATCGAAAGCCTCTGCTAGTTAAAAAAGAACAGAAAAGCCTCCTGGAGTAGAAATTTCATCCGCATTTTAAGTAGTTGGACAGATTGTCTCGCTTTTCGCATCGGCTGCGGTAAACTTTTCCTCGAAACTTCGTGCAGCACAAAGCAAAAAGGGGCATCGAAGTAGTCTTCCTACACAGAGAAATGTCCACAATAGTGTTCGTGTTTCGTAAGTTGATCACAAGTTTTTCAATTGCGTTCCGGAATGCTGCATTGCTGGATTACGTAGGGAAAGTCTGGACTGTTTGCGTATCCTTGGGCAAGTCGTTTAGGTTAGGTACGGTGGCTGGCCCCCATATGGTTCAACCTGGTCAAAGATATAGCTGTGGTCGCGCTGCGTTCGGACGCATCCCGAATAGGCCGTTTGTCATTCACAACCGTAATGATCTCGCGCAAATGGCCACAGCCGTATGGAGACAAAGATATCGGAAACGGGAGCTGCCTGTCTAATATACGTTCGAACTCGCCTCCAAGTAATTGCGAATGCTCGATTCAGGTTTGCGAAATACAGCGGTCAGGTAATGTGCACGACCAAATAACGACGCCACCGCCGCAAGCCGGTAACTTCTCTGTGCACTTATAATGAATCGCCAAGGGCAGACTGATAAATGAAATACCACATGCAAGCAGCCCTCCCCGATATTTCCTGATTTCAGACGTGCTTGTCCGATATACAGCGCGCCTCCTAACCCGGAAGCTTTAGGCAGCTATACAATGATGTGCTCACTCGTCCGCTATGCCACAGAAAGCGCATTTAAGCTAAGCACTCTCTGCCCCCACGAGAGTTTGCGGATCAATCCTTGCCTGTTGCGGTATTGTAAATTCACTGAACTCCTAGAGTTTGTTTCGGCTAATGCATGCTACGAGTGTGATAATGATGTAAGATGACTTGAAGGGGGGTCTAAAATGACGACCACATAAGGCATGACGTCCACAAAAATAACTGTTATGAAATTACACATGAAATCACATTTCACTGCGGTTTCAGGCTGCGTTTTATGTTCAGTTTTCGTGCGCCTGCTGTGTCTCTGATGCGTCTGCTTTCATCCTGTCTTTCGCGCTGTTTTTACCCCCTCCGCCATGAATCAACCGACCCAATTCATTAAACTGCTGCGAATATCATTACCTTTAAGCCTGCAAGTACGCAAAGGCATCAGTGCCCAAGCGATCAGGCATACGTGCCTGGCTGCTGGTGAAAACTGACGGTATTGCGTATAGGGCTCACTTCGTGCACCATACACGAGCAGAGATCAAGACGCGAGGCTTGAAATATTATTGTAAGTGCACTTAGGCGTGCCATTTCTCCGCTTCAGTGGGTTTCAACTGCGGCTACATATGCCGTTTGTGAGATTGTCAGGTTTGTGAAGGCAGTGCGCAAACGCAAAAGTATGCTTGCAGTAACAACAAATACAATAAAAGCAACTACGCACCACGCTTGCTAACCGGATGTGCGTATTTTACACGTTCTTCTCGGTAATGCAGCAACCGACGTCCTGGACTGAGGGCATTGATGCATTTTGTTTTTATCGCGGAATAAGCTGATTTCTGTCTCTCTCTCGGCAACGAAGGCAAGAGGCAGAATCGACAAACGTTTTGTCTTTGTCGTTTGTCATTGACCGGACGAGTTCGCTAATATGTCCTGTATCACTTTTGGCTCGGATAAGAACGTTTTTTGAGAATACGGGCAAAGGGGTCAGCGTGCTTCAGTTGATTTAGCTGCAGAAGCTGCATGCTTCTTAAGACAGCGTGCTGGCAGCTAACAAATATCCGAAAGTCCAAAGCAGAGGTGGTACTGTGTATAGACAGCATAATGTGGTACAACGGGTTGGTGAAAAGCGTGCATAATCGACGTAGTATCGACAGGCAGAGAAATTAGAGTGGTTTGGCTAGAAGGTTTTTTTTTTTTTACTGTACACGACTGCTCTGCAAATCGGTACTTTTTATTTTCGAGCGCTGAATTCTAGAATCCATGGTAAAGTGTAGCCCGCCAACGCGTTTTAACCGAATTCAAGAAATATGTTCTGATATCTTTGTTTACTTCAAATATAAGGCACATGCTTGTCGGGAAGTTGATATGCGCTGATATCTTAGTTGATGAAAGAAACCAAGAAAAGCTGGTGAGAGTTGACCACGCTACTGTTATCTTTTTATGCTACTACCGACTACTTACTAGAGTGGCCTTCAGCTCGATACACTCAGCAGTTATGGTGCCTTCCTCTGGCAGAATCGGAGATGTGCATTTTATGCGCTTACTTGCTTCTCCGCATTGTTATTGTCTCTCCTGTTTCAAACAAGAGCAACACTAACCACTTAGACTGATATTTCTCTATTTTATGTGGTTAACAAAATAATGATTGTCGACAGCCATTGCAATAAGCTGTGCATGAGTACCATGTGCCATGTACCTGTGTAAGCGTGTGCACTGTGCGAAGGGTTTTGCCCGAAAATTGGAAATATGACGCAGAAGATTGTACTCAACATTCATTGCATCCTCCGGCAACATCGACGGTAATATGAGCTATAGTTTATTAGTAGTGCAACGCTTCATCTGAGACACAACTTCGTTTGTTTTTCCGCTTGGAGTGCGTTCTACGCAGGCGTACGACATTCCTTTCAGGTTTCAGACATATAAAGAAACAAGACCTAAGCTGTGCAAAGAAAACCATAAAAGAAAACAAACGTATGCCGATACATTGTCATTAAAAGTGAAAAGTTTTGCAAACACAGATAATTCTCATTCGGTCAGTGGCGAAGCCAGAAAGGTTTTTCTCTGGAGGGGGAGTGTGGCAGGCGGGTGGCGGTGTGATCGGGAAGGGAGAGGAGGGAGAGGAAGGAGAGAGGGGAGCTCGTAAAGCCGCATAATAACACTCAGAGGCCGGGGGGTACTTGCTAGGTGTGCCACCACCTAATTGCGCCACTGCTTTCTGCGGAGAGGATCACTCGGCGCAAAAGTGTTACCACGACAGTAGACGTATACGAACAATAACCGCCCACTTGCCGAGAGATGCAGAGATTCACATGTAGAATATTAAAGAGACAGCGTATGATGTGTGCGAACGAGTACTATGGTCACCATTTTAGTTGATCGTAGTGCATATTTGGTCCGTCTCGGCACTTCATAACACCGCTACGCCGGTCACACTCTTTTCATTTCGGTTTTCTTAGGCAAAAATATGTTTATGGCGGGACTACTCCGATTAGAGGCCACGTCGAAGGACAGATGTTTGTCGGTGTTGACACGAACAGGCAATAAGCGTACGCACGTGATGGCCCGCACGCTTGTAAGGAGTCGTTCAGCAAACACTCCGGTCCAATTGCAGCCATGTTGCTTGACCAAACATTCGATTTTCTGCTTCTATTTTTTTCATCTAATGAGCTAGCAGTGCCGCAGAAGCGATATCAGTAGCGGGGTCACGCTTCTTTCTTTGCAGCGAATGACGCCCCCTTTCCACTCTTTTCTCTGCAGGTGCATTACAGCCAGTAGTCAGGTAGCCAGCATAAGGTGACCTTCGAAAACGGAACTCAGATGGCACGCAAGATTGCTTCGAGGGCCACGCAATTTTCGGGATTGCGTTCTTCAACCAAATTTGTGCATTCTGGCAACACTTTACCCTCCCCCTGTCGCAGCATTCACTTGCAGTCACTGTTCTTTCCTGCCTTACTCCTTTTTCCCGCGATATCTTGGTTGCTCAGGGAGCTCCGCGCGCACGCGTGCCATGTACCGGATGTCTCAGAGAGGAGAGGTTAAATATATCTCGAATCCAGCAGACAGCCCCGACAGGGGTGCACGGATGGTCGACTAAGGAGCACGCTTCGCCACTACCATGTACGTTTCACTAACTCTTCTGCTGTAAACACTTGCTCACTTTGTTTCTTTACTGAAGTCGAAGGGACACTCACTTAACCCTTTCAAGACGGCATGATTGCATTGGTTAGGAGGGCGCACGTAGCAGTATTTGTAAATGCCTTACTAGTTGTGTGGAAGCCCGATAGGTGGAGGAAATTCATGAAAGGAAAGAAATTGCCCTCCATTGTTAACTTGAGTGTAGCAGGAAGCAATAAACGAAACTCATGCGGCTTTTTAGAAAGGTTCACAGGCTTCTAGACACAAGTTTCCCTTTCAGTAGTCGTATACTTTGGGAACCGGCCAGATCTATGATCAATGAAGTTTCGCAGGTTACAGAATTGGTCGGTGACATCAAATAGTGCCACTCGCTTCTTCTATAGCTACGATGCAGTTCGATTAGGCCTTCATAAGCTAATTGATGGCCCGGAATAGCTTAGTGTGCAGAATGGAACATTTACTGAGATGCAATTCTTTAAATAAAAAAAGCAGAAATAGATGGAAAGACAGGGAAGTTAGCCAGTTCTCAGACAATTAAAAAAAATGTTTTTCGAGACTGTGGTTGCAGATAACTTGTAAAGCTACATATTGATGTGCAGTTTTTGGAGTGTATAATACTAATCTTTCAAATTTTAGAGACAGCAGCTTACTGCTTCCAACACTTTCTGATTATCAATTCGGTAATTGGCTTACTAGTATTCGTTTCATGCCGTTTCACAACGGAGAGGGCAGTAATCCAGACAGTGGTTCATTTGTGCCGTTGTTGCCTGTGACAAGAGCAAAATCTCATGCCGTTCGCCGGTAACACCAACAAATGCAAAGCCCCGCTGGTGCCGTGAAGGTTAGCAAGGTGAAATCTCCTCATTCTGGGAATATTTCTTTTGGCTTGTACTTTTTTGTTCTAGCTATGTTGCGCCACTTGAATTAGCTTACTTTCCTTATCACTGAAATCTAGGCTTCTTATCCGGTGCTCGTTGATTTCTTCATCCTGGTGCCTTCTTCCAAAACAAGTCGTTCTTGTAGGATCTCTTCAGAAGATTAATTCTGTAAAGCTTGGAAACTTAAAGATGGGTCATAACATGTTGTCACCGATATTGACTACATTTCTTGTGCTTGCGGTTGCCACCTGCATGACGTTCATGGTGTTTTTGCTACCAAGTAATTTCTCCAGTTCCTTCTCCTCGAAAATACATAGGTCACCGAGATAAGAAAAGTGACATCCCCGCATAAATATTCTCTTCAACAATTATTCTTCAAAAAAATTTGAGGTAGCACATTGGGACGCGATTATGGCAGCCTATTGGGAATCGGCACAAATTAGGGGAAGGTAAAACAAATAATGATAACTGTCAAAGCAACGAACGGAAGTTCTTGTTAGCACAAAATGCTCCATAGGCAAAAGTAGGAAGATTGAAATTGTAAGGGATAGATGAAAACCACAATCTTACTATCGCTGTTTATTTTGCATATTTGTTAAAATAAATATTCTACTTTCTAGCAGATCAGTTCTACTGAAGCCCTCAGGATGAAGAAAAGTACATCAAAGGGAAAAATTAAAATTATCATTGATGTGAATTTTAGCAGGAAGAGGCAAAGGGAACTCATACGAGTTTCTCAGAAAGAAAGGCTCACATTTGAAGGCAACTAAAGACCAGGACGAATTTTTCTTCAACTGTGAGGCATTTTTTCTGAGAAATCTGTATGAGTTTCCTTGGTATCTTCGAGCCACAATTCCAGTGGATTGCAATTTTTACCTTTAACTGTACATCATACATACATACCCTCCTCACTCGTACTTCCCTTTTGTAAGCCACAAATACGACATTAAGAGTGAGGTGGGTGGAGCCTCTAGTGACGGAAATGTTGGACGAATAGAAGTGGACTATTGCACATACTTGAAAGCGTCATTGCCGCAAGTTTACATAGCGCATCTCTAAGCGTTATGTTCAGGTGCTTCGTGTGGGTTAGGTAGGGTTATCTATATAACCTTTTGGACAATAGCCACAGGAACCCCAGTCATGAAAAGAAAATATGCAGAAGAAAGATGGGTTCGGACATCACTGGATATTAGCTACGAATTCATGCGTGAAACCTTACTGATATCATCAGAAGAATTAGCCTATTACCTCTGACTGTCCACAGGGGCACTACTACAGCCTCTTTGATTGGCTCGAACCACAATATAGGCAGAATTTGGCAATATCATCGAACTTGGCAGTGTCCTGAATAGCGTCTTACTGCCTTCGCGCCTGAACATTTCGCGCATCATCCTTGACCTCGCACGCGCTGCAGACCACGTGATCTCGAACATACAGCGTGTGGTCCACGCATACACCACCGACACCGTGACAGCGTGGCCGCCGCGTTATGGCGCATCAGGTGTTGGAACATTTGCTATCGCAGTAAAAATGAGTTGAATCAGATCAAGCAAGCAAGAAATTTATATTTAAAGAAAGCACGGGAACGAAAGAATATGAAAGGCCAGGGATCATAAAAAAAGGACACTATATGAAATGCGCGATGGATTGATATAGCAGAAAACAGATACCGTGAATGCAGAGAAAGGCTATTGATAGAAAACAGGGAAGACGAGGACGCCAGTCCCAAATAAGAAGGCACGAGAAGAACTTGACGCCATTTTCATCTTACAGCAGCCAGAGGCGCTATGGTGCCACGGTGCTTCATTGTATACCACGGCAGAATTCCTGACACCGGTCGCTAGAAATGTAAAGCAAAAGGAAACGATACTCAAGATCACACTTACCCATGTTTGAACGCTAGCTTTAGTGTCTCTCACCAGGCTTTACCGAGTTGCCGGTCAGGCGTGTTCGGGGTTCTGATTTCGATCTTAAAACATGCCCGTTATGCTAGGTATGCGGTCTTTGACATTTTCAGGAGTCTGATACTCTTTCCTGGTGAGAAGGCTTCAGGGGTGCTAAGGTCATTGTGCATGACGTCTCTTCCATTTTGCTACCACCACTCACCATGCTTTCTTTTTTAAATCAGCGTTTCCCTCATTGTGATAACTTTACGCGTAAGGTGCATACAGAATGACCTATTCCTATCATTCTGTCACTAATTTTGATGTTTGCTGTATGAAAAAAAAAGTATTCAAGGGATCTATTCTTCTTCCGATGGATGGTCTAAAATGCTACTATACACAAATTATATGCTTTTACGATAGACACGCAGGAGATATTCTTGGTTCAACTGCCCATACATGCAGCTGTCCACTGAATCCATCTGAACTGGACGCCGGAGGGGGGTGGCGTAATTCGGTGCATTGGTGTCACGTTTCTATGACAGGCCTGTAGACGGTTGTGGCTCCAATTGAAGCGGTCCTGGGAGAGCTTGTAACAAGCTAAACGGCATGTAGGTGGCGGCTTTTCGCTAGGGACGTGCTCTTTGCACGTAAGCTGCCACGCATGTCACATTTGCATCAGATCTGTTGCACAGATACTTTTTGTTTTGACCAACCTTCCGGCCATTTTAGTCATTTACTGACCTTTCTTTGTGGCATTCTAGCACGATGGCTTATTACCCCCCTTTAATGCTTATGTAATTTTCAGTAATGATGGATTTACTGTAGGATCCAAAGTGTGAATAGAAAAAAAAACGGATTGACAGGGACAGGCTGGCGCTATATTTACAGCGATAAACTAAGAGTAGGCATTCTACCACAGGTCCATTAGCCACTGTGAACAACTAGTCCAGAAATCTCTCTGCAGAAGCCTGATAAAGATAAAAAGGCCACGTTGATAAGGCAATCAAAAGCCTGCATTTCGCCTACAGCAGATTCCGTTTCCAAACGCGAAAGTATCACTCTTCACTTAGATGGCAAACCGACTATCCACTACGTAATTTCTCCAGACGCATGGATTTCTTGCAATCCAGAGTTTTTTTTTCGGGCTAGTGGTTCGTTACATCTCAGAGAAGTCTGTTTATTGCCCCCTTCCTCCTATAGGCAACTACGTGAGCATGCTGACATAAATGGCCTGTTAAATTATAGAAAACTTCACTTTTCATTAACATATTATCATCATCATCATCAGCCTGGTTACGCCCACTGCACGGCAAAGGCCTCTCCCATACTTCTCCAACTACCCCGGTCATGTACTACTTGTGGCCATGTTGTCCCTGCAAACTTCTTAATCTCATCCGCCCACCTAACTTTCTGCCGCCCCCTGCTACGCTTCCCTTCCCTTGGAATCCAGTCCGTAACGCTTAATGACTAATGGTTATCTACCCTCCTCATTACATGTCCTGCCCTTGCCCATCTTGTTTTCTTGATTTCAACTAAGATGTCATTAACTCACGTTTGTTTCCTCCCCCAATCTGTTCTTTTCTTATCCCTTAACGTTACACCCATCATTTTTCTTTCCATACCTCGTTGCGTCGTCCTCAATTTAAGTAGAACCCTTTATCGTAAGCCTCCAAGTTACTGCCCCGTACGTGAGTGCTGGTAAGACACAGCTGTTATACACCTTTCTCTTGAGGGATAATGGCAACCTGCTGTTCATGATCGGAAAATGCCTGCCAAACGCACCCCAGCCCATTCTTATTCTTCTGGTTATTTAAGTCTCATAATCCAGATCCGTGGTCACTACCTGCCCTAAGTAGATGTATTCCCTTACGACTTCCAGTGCCTCGCTACCTATCGTAAACTGCTGTTCTCTTCCGATACTGTTAAACATTACTTTAGTTTTCTGCAGGTTAATTTTCACACCTACCCTTCTGCTTTGCCTCTCCAGGTCAGTGGGCATGCATTACAGTTGGTCCCCTGAGTTACTAAGCAAGGCAATATCATCAGCGAATCGCAAGTTACTAAGGTATTCCCCATTAACTCTTAATCCCAATTCTTCTTAATCCAGGTCTCTGAATACCTCCTGTAAACACGCTGCGAATAGCATTGGAGAGATCGTATCTCCCTGCCTGACGCCTTTCTTTATTGGGATTTTGTTGCTTTCTTTATGGAGGACTACGGTGGCTGTGGAGCCGCTATAGATATTATCAGTATGTTTACATAAGACTCGACTATACCCTGATTCCGTAATGCCTCCATGACTGCTGAGGTTTCGACTGAATCAAACACTTTCTCGTAACCAATTAAAGCGATATATAAGGGTTGGTTATATTCCGCACATTTCTCTATCACCTGATGGATAGTGTGAATATGGTCTATTGTTGAGTATCATTTACGGAATCCTGCCTGGTCCTTTGGCTGACAGAAGTCTAAAATGTTCCTGATTCTATTTGCGATTACCTTAGTAAATACTTTGTAGGCAACGGATAGCAAGCTTATCCGTCTATAATTTTTCAAGTCCTTGGCGTCCCCTTTCTTATGGATTAGAATTATTTTAGCGTTCTTCCAAGATTCCGGTACGCTCGAGGTCATGAGGCATTGTGTATACAGGGTGGCTAGTTTCTCTAGAACAATCTGCCCACCATCCTTCAACAAATCTGCTGTTACCTGATCCTCCCCAGCTGCCTTCCCCCTTTGCATAGCTCCCTAGGCGTTCTTTACTTCTTCCGACGTTACTTGTGGGATTCCAAATTCCTCTAGACTATTGTCTCTTCCATTACCTTCGTGGGGGCCACTGGTACTGTATAAATCTCTATAGATCTCCTCAACCACTTGAACTATCTTATCCATATTAGTAATGATATTGAAGGCTTTGTTTCTTAACGCATACATGTGATTCTTGCCTATTCCTAGTTTTTTCTTCACTGCTTTTAGGCTTCCTCCGTTCCTGAGAGCATGTTCAATTCTATCCATATTATACTTCGTTATGTCAGCTGTCTTACGCTTGTTGATTAACATGGAAAGTTCCGCCAGTTCTATTCTAGCTATAGCGTTAGAGGCTTTGATATATTGACGTTTCTTGATCAAATTTTTCGCCTCCTGCGATAGCTTACTGGCATCCTGTCTAACGGATTTACCACCAACTTCTATAACACACTCCTTAAGGATGCTTATAAGATTGTCCTTCATATCTTTAACATTAAGGTCCTCTTCCTGAGCTAAAGCCGAGTACCTGTTCTGTCGCATGATTCTGAATTCCTCCATTTTCCCTCTCACCGCTAACTAAGAGATCATTGCTGCATAAATACCGAGATGACTGACATGAAAGTCGGATAAAATGGGAAATACGGTCACTAAAACTTGCTTATCCACGGTATATTTAGCGGAAGACGGAGCAGTTGGTACTTCCGAACATGCCTTTATTTTCGCAATACTTTTGGACTTACCAGCGTCGACCGTTTTGTTACGTTGATATGTGCCAGCACACCTGAACAGTTTACAGGGTTATTTTACGGCGAATAACCATCACGCGACAAAATTGAACGTTCAAAAGTCTCAGTATCTCTCTGCCAGTGCCTTTTCACTGCAACAGCCATTTGGGAGCTCTCTTGCGGCAGAAGGGGATTTAGTGCGCCGCGTTTCCCGTCACTTATGATGTCACCACGAGCCAAAGAAACCGAAGAGTTACTGCGACTGGGGCTGCCCACAGGCACGCTATGCCATTGGTCAAATAATGAACTTGTGACGGAGATGGTGAATCGCGGTATCACCACTGCCCATCACGTGCTAATATTGTGGATTGATTGTTACTGTACTGACGTCCCCTCCGGTTGAGTTCCAGTGACATTAGCAGATTTTTTTAACAACAGCGGGAGGTCGTCCGCTATAGTCACACTTTTACTCTACACTAAGACTAAAAAAAAAACTATTTGTCACGCATGTTGACACTTGTTACGCCCTGGTTCAGGCTGGCATTCTTTGCTGTCACAGCTGATACTCATGGCCATGCTACACATTCCTTGCAGTGGGTGAGATTGGAAACGGTCTTAAGAGTTCTGGTTCACGGCACATCTGTCGAGTCATTAGCGTCTATGGTGACATAGTTGAAAGTGTATGCAAGAAGTTTAAGGCTTTCATTGCAATAATATTAAGAATGGTTTCTGGGAAATTGTTTACACCATCATCATCAGCAACAGCATCAGTCGACAAGACTGCTTTTAGCCATTTCTACAGTGCCATTTCTAAGGTCCGTTTCTAAAGTGCCAAATTTAATCATTACAAGCAACGGTAAAAAATAAAAAAAAAGAATCAAGTGCAATTATTGAACACCAATTACCTTCAGGTATCAGATACAGGCTCTCTAATCGCCTGCTCACATTAAATTGTTGTTTTCCGCAGATGCGCACCACAGACGAATTTTCAGTAGCGTGCGTGAAAAGGAAACCCTCGACTTATATAAGTATTTTGTGGCCTCTTGCGTACGAATCATGCCACCTACAATGTCTTAAATAGAAACGTGACCTCGCATTTCTAAATAATTTTACCTTCCCCTCTCCTACCCCACACCCATTTCACGACTTTTTACGGCCCAACGTCATACCATTTCCGAGGTGGTTCTCCACTATAGTGCGTTCATATTAGAAAAATGTAAGGCTCCATCGCACACCATGCGGCACATATCAAAATAACGCTAGGCAATGGGATGCAATGCCTTCTAGACAGCTCCTGAAGGGCATGGTTTCATAACTAGAGCTTTCCATTGATCGCCCATCAAACCTCCGCAAAATGATCTCGGGCATCGATATCGATCGATGCTCATATTGATAGTGCAAGACAAACACTGAGCATTCGGATCTCTAGAAGTCTTGTGCATGTTCTACTTTGTTAGAGACGGTTCCGTTTATAGGTGCTACATAACACGTATTTCAGAACTAATAATAAGCTTAACCCGACATGCATCCAAATACTACGATGTTACAACAAAATGATCTAGCAGAACTAAATATAGCGCCGTCATTGGATGTTTGTTCTCTCCACCTTTCCATCTTCAGCTCACACTTAAATTTACCCATTGCTTTTACAAAAGCATGGTCTACCAATCTAAAGTAACCTTGGCGTAATTATGAGTTTCGACTAAGGAACAGTCATTGATGACGCTGCTATGCTTGCACTGCAGTAATTGAGAGGAAGTGACCAGCAGTGACGCAGCAGAGAGATGATCTGGAGACGAAAACCCATTAAAGTTAACACAAGCACACAAGGGCCGAAACTAATTTACTATCACCTTTGTCTTCGATCAAGAAAATAACGCCTGAACAACGTGACTGGCCTCAGCAACATGATTCTGCGCGTTTGATTAAAGTGCATCCAAGGTCCACAGAAAAGGGGGACGGGGTTCGTCCTCGGGAGTTTGAAGGCGAATACGTGCGTCGTCCCCTTGCCCGCGTGAACAGGCTCGCGCCTCTGTGGACTTGTGGATGTGTTTGCCAGCAAGTGGGGTGCCAGTGTTTGCCTGTGCCAAACATGCATGAATTTTCCGCCTGCTCTGGCACCCATTGGATTCTGTGAATGTCGCGCGCGCTCATAGAATCCGGACATAAGCCGCTGTGCTGTTTGTCGAGCGAAAACAGAGTCCAGTACCGGCCTCGGAGATAACGCTGAAGCGCCTCCGGTTCCTTGGTAATCCAGTGATCTAGAATGGCACAGCCTTCACGTTGCCTGCCTGTTTCCTGCTAGCCAGTCCTGATCACTAAACTGGTCGCCTTCCGTTATTCCATAGTGACGACAACAGTGGACACCATTTCTGAGCTGAACTACCCATCTTCTGCGCTCAGATAGACTTGCAGCGGATCTCTTTACGATGCAGGACATGCAATGTACTGTTCCTGTTCTTCGATTATTTTGAAAACGTTTCCGTGAATATTCATTGTGTCCGGTCGGCTGCTACTGAGAAAATAAGAAGACGCACTAGAAGAAAACAAAACGTTTTGTTGACGCTAAATTCGCCTGCATGTTTTCAAAATAAAGCGTCATCAGAGAAAAGTCAGAACAAAGCATACCCATGTGACTAGGACATGTGACGCAATCTAATGCGATATTTTTCAAATTGTAAATATTCTTTTTTTAATGTAGGTGTGGCATAGAACCACAAAACAACATCCTATAAAGCTTCGAGTCTTGCTCTTGACTTCGCTGTCAGAGACTACTGCTACATCTTTATGTTGGTTGCGTTTACTAACGGACTTCAAAACAGCCGAGGAACTCGCATTCTTTCAATGTTCTGATTTCCATTTCCATTTCGACAAGCACAGCACTTCTTTGATGGGGTAACGCTTTGATAGGTCAAAAGCGTAGCAGTTTAGGCGAGTTGGTATGTCATGATTTTTTTAGGCTTATAGCGCAGCTCAGAACGAGCAAAAAAGGAAGGTGGAAGGGGTAATGTAAAGGAACGTAGAGCAGAGTGAGCGCTAACTTCGAACTGATGGTTTATTTCGTCACTCAGAGGGCTACTTACTCCTTCTACCTTACTTTTTTGCTCGTTCTGAGCTGCGCTACAAGCCCAAAAAAGCGTTGATTGGTAAAATTTTGCTCATTGTATTGAGCACATTCTCAGTGGCACCCTTTGTCCGCCCAGGCCTATTCTGTGCCACAAAATTTCGAGGCGTAAGCACTTTGGAGAGCATGCATCAAGTCGCCTTTCTTCACGGATTTGGGGCCCTATAACGTAAAACTATTCCAATTTACATTTATTCCAATCCCCTCGCGTCAAACTTGCGTAACCGCCAACGCAAACATCGGGCGGTGACTGGCAGCGTTGCCTCAATAGGCCAATCAACGCCTTCTTAGTTTATAGGAGGTCACTTTGCTTTCAGAAGGAATAACATTGCCTACATTGAGCGTTTTTTCGGTTGCAATTGGCTGCCAGAAGGCGAGCAGCACGCGTAAGTGTAGAGGGTTTCGATGGGGCTGAGCTAGCGTACTGAATACACTGAACTGGATGAAGAGGGTGGGGCCAGTGCATGCGATTGGTCCACTTCCGCTTACTTTGCTTGCGGTGGCTGGTTGAAAATGTCGGCGGCGTGCAATGGAGGGTCAAGAATGACACTAAAACGAACCCTCAATAAGGAACAGTTGGCAAAGCGAGGTTGTAAGCGTGCCGAAATTGCTGGAAAATGTTGCACGGCCCCGCAGAAAATTTTATTATACGCAAATAAACCCATGCTCTCCGGCGGCTGCGAGCAGCTAGTGCCTGAACGATCGGCGGCTGCCATCTTTTATTCCTTTCGGAGCGGGGCAGCCTGCGGCTATTCAGAAGAAAAATCAGTTTTGTTCGGCATATTAATACATCTTTAACGCGTACACGTCACTTTGACGCGGTGAGTTTTCGCGATGTCTTACGTGGCGTGACAGGCAGGGGAACTGGGTGCAGCCCGAAAACTTTTGTCCAATAGCCGAGGGCTAATGGCGAAAAGGTGTCGAATGAGTAACTATTGTTCTTTTGTTCGGTCCAATCATGCATAATCAGTGCGCACACGTCGTACCAGATGGGGAGCTATTGTGGTTCTTGTGACGTCGCAGGAGAGACAGGTGAAGTGGAGGTGGTTCAGAAAAGTTTTTGACCAATGGCGGAGGGCTGATTGCAGAATTCGAATAGAAAAGTTTGGAATAGCTTTACGTTACAGCGCCCTTGTATATGGCATACCCTAGTTTAAAAGCATCAGTTTGTAATGTTTCTTAAGGAGAAAAGGGAAGAGGAGGCTACATGGCGGAAGTTTTGTTGATATACATTTAATAAGCTTTTGAGAGCAATCAACATAACTGCTGCTTAGCTGCTATAAATCACTTCGCTGTTTTTCTTTCTAAATTTAGCTGATTGTCAGGTAGTCGAAGTATGCTTACGCATTGAAGCAGAGCTACAGCTTCTCAACGAGCTCTTCCCTAGATACGATGAGAAAACATGAAACGGAGCGCAGATCATTAAATTATGTATCAGAGATTTTCCCTAACTTACACATTTTCGCTAAACTAATTGACTTTTTGCAAACAGTTATTCTCAAGAAATACTCTAGAGACTAATTCTTAAAAATACCGCACTGATTATTTCATACCCACTGGAATCGCGAATATGTCTGCACATTTACAACGGCCAGTAACGACCAAAAGTATTTTCCATACGGGTTGAAATACATTTAGTGTTGACAGATCGAGATTTTGAGACCCTTATAGAAACATTTGGGCACACATACACTCAGATATGGGAAACTGACACCTACATTTTGTGCTTCGGGATAAAGATACCAATGACAGAGATCACCGTGCTTTGCAAAAGAGAAAAGCTCCACGTGCGCAAAACTGGGGAAATTGGGGTGGAAGGCCCCGTGACGTCACTCATCATCGTGCGTGCACGTTTCCAGGCATCTTTTGAACTAAGGTTCTTGCTCGCTCGGCGAAGGCGAGATGCGGGGGAAGCGCCAATAATTATATGAAACAAAATATCAAACACAACTAGGCGATTTGTAGGATAACTACGTGCGAAAATATCAAAACACCAGCGAAAGCTACAATTGAAATGTCTAACCTTTTAGCTGTGTTGCATCGCTACACTGGCATAGAAAACTAGCAGCCACCAGCCTATCTACGCAGCAAGAAAGGTTGCTGGGGTGGAGCGCGCCACAGACTAGTAGTAATACATCCGTTTTGTGCAACCTTTATTTTGTGTTTCTTAAACATTTTGCTGCTTTGTTATTTACTTATGTATATGTTTCTTACCGACATGGCTACCAGAAATTTACGCCTACTTTTTATGCAGGTTAGTTACTCCTACCGTTTTGTGAATGGCAAGTCACTTAAAAAATCGGCATCAGATCCTGTTGCATGCTTACTGTTCGCTGCAAGCAAACTGTCTTATTTTAGGTTAAGTTGCATTTTTAGCCCTGGTTGTCTAAGGTTTACTTGCTGCTTTCTGGAGATGTCGAACAAAACCCAGGACCCCTTTCAGCTTAACAAGAGCAGCAAATGTTTTAAGCTGTTATGAAAATTCCATTGATCATGCAAGAACAGTCCGACATACTAGATGATATCCGCTGCCTTCGAGCTAATCAGCAAGCTATGGAACAAAAGATAAACGATTTGAGTGTCAAAGTTCAACTCGCTGAGGAAACAGCGTCACGCGTAACATCACTGCATGCCACGATAGAAAGGATTTCATCTCGTGTTGACTCGGCTACTTCTGCACTTGCCTCAATGCGTGATAGCCAAGACGGCCTAGAAAATAGGTCTCGCCGGAATAACTTGATTTGTTTCGGCCTTCCCGACACCACGTAGAAGAAATGGGCTAAATGAGAAGAAAAGATTACGTCATTCTGTACAGAGAAATGAAATGTGTCACTCGAACTAAAATCTATGGAGAGAGCACATAGAATAGGGCTGTACTTTGAGCACAAGAAAAGAGCATTAATAGTGAAACTTATATCCTTTAAAGAAAGACAATGTGTCCTTGAAGCCGCCTCGAGGCTAAAGGGAACAGGATTTGGCATTAGTGAAGACTACTCAAAGAAAGTTTGCTTTGAGCGCAAGAAGTTGCTTCAGTTTGATAAATCACGTGGCAGAGATTTCAAACTTATCTTCAATAAGCTCAAAATAGGTAAAAAGATCTACCAGTATAATGCTGGTTCTGATGACGTAATCGAGTCAGTCGGATAGCCATCACAGTTCGCTACATATCGGAAGACAGCTCACAACCTGCATTTCATTGTCGTGAATTATCGAGGTCCAAAAAACAAAAAAGAAACATCAGTTCGAATCTCTTTTGGAATCGACAAAACCACATGTAGTCATTGGAACAGAGTCATGGCTAGAAAGTTCAGTCTACAACGGCGAACTATTTCCGTCAGACTACACTGTCTACAGAAAAGACTGCAGCAGCCACGGTGGTGGTGTCTTTGTTTTGATCCACAGAAATCTCAGCAGCACTCCCATCAACGTAGAAAGCTGCCTTTGTGAAACGGTCTGGTGTAGGGTGATGCTCGCAAACGGCCACTCTGTAGCAATCGGATCGTTCTCCAGGCCCCCAAACTGCAGGTCACCGGAGCCTTTCTTTCAAACGAATGACATCATGCTCTCGTTCAACACGCCATATAGTATTCTTAGCGGCGACTTTACCTTTCCCCATATTAAATGGGAAAACTTTCAACCGCAAAATAATTCCTCGTCTCTTATTTCCATAGCATTTTGCGATCTGATAAAAGCCAACTCTGTGTTCCAGTTCGTTGAGTGCTCAACAAGATTAGAATCAGCTAATGAAAGCATAATTGATCTGTCTCTCTGTAACGATCGAGATCTTGTGTCCAGCGTCACCGTAATGCCCGGTATAAGCGACCATGAAGTCATTACTGCCAAATTTTACGTATACTGCTATGCGCCGAAAAAGCCCACCGCCACGGAAGGTGTCCTTTTATAATAAAAACAGATTACTCATCCCTATCTCTGGAACTTGACGGCTTTCTACCTGAATTTTGCCGACACACCTCAAACATCGACGTTAATTCTGCCTGGTGTTTGTTCAAAGCAAAGCTATTGTCATTAGGTCAAATTTACGTCCCATCACGCATCATATCTGCCCGACGGCAAACTGATAAACCATGGATGAACCACACCCTTCGATCAATTATTAACACAAGGCACCGATTATATCGAAAATATTGCGCATGTCCGAATTCCGACACGTACCTTAAGATGAAAGACCTAAGCAAGACTATAAAAAAAGAAATGAGGAAAGCTGAGGCTACATACCTGCGGATATTAGGTGACAAAATAAAATCTAATCCGAAAGATCTCTGGAAGCATGTGAAAAGTAAAAGGAACAATAAAGTAGCTGTGCCTGATACTGTAGATGACGTAAATTATGGTGATGACGTAACCAGCGAAACTGAGCACTAAATGAGTACTTCTAATCAATATTTTCCGGCACTGCTGCTATTGTGAAAGACTTACCAATTCCTGCCCACTTCGAAAAAAATGAAAAACATCGAAATGACAGAACAGGGAGTTGCTTCAATGCTCAAAAACGTTAAAGTTAGTTCCGCATCTGGTCCTGACCACATTCCCAAGTATGTCTTAAAGAACTGTGCTGCATCCGTCGCCCCTTTTCTAGTAATTCTTTGTCTGGCATTCATGGAAGAGGGGTCCCTGCCTAAATATTGGAAAAGTGGTAACGTAGTACCTGTATTTAGAGGCGGCGACAAGACAAAGACAAAAATTGCAGACC
Source organism: Dermacentor andersoni (assembly GCF_023375885.2). NCBI lineage: Eukaryota > Metazoa > Arthropoda > Arachnida > Ixodida > Ixodidae > Dermacentor > Dermacentor andersoni. Next base: position 117,297,441 of record NC_092818.1, read on the forward strand.
TATTTCAATAATTAGCGTCTCATGTAAGCTACTAGAGCATATAATTTATACCAACTTATGGGTCACTTACAGAGCAACGGATACTTTTGCCCCACGCAACATGGGTTTCGCCGGGGATTCTCGGGTGACACTCAGCTAATCGAATTCACCCATGATATCGCATCATCAATAAATAACAGACACCAGGTTGACTGCGTATTTCTGGATTTTCAGAAAGCTTTTGACTCTGTTGCACATAACCTTCTACTGATAAAACTGCCTGCCATCAAAATTCCAGCATCACTGATGAAATGGCTCGAGGCGTATCTTACTGGTAGAAAGCAGCGTGTTGTCTTTGAGGGACTGACCTCATCAGAGACTGAAGTCTTATCGGGCGTTCCACAGGGGTCCGCCTTGGGCCCCCTGTTATTTCTGATATTCATAAATGACATAGGAATGCATCTTTCCATTCACATATGCCTGTATGCTGATGATTGTTGCATATATCGCGCCATTACGTCCTCTGCCGATTCAAGTATCTTACAAAGGGACCTTCTAACAGTGTCCACTTGGTGCGACAGCTGGAGCATGAAATTAAACTCTGCCAAGTGCAATGTCATTCGCTTCACTAACAAGAGGGTGCCACTTGTTAAAAATTACTTTCTAAACACTGAACCATTGATCGAGGTAAGTAGTTACAAGTACTTAGGCGTTGTCTTTAAAGATACTCTTTCTTGGAATGACCATATAGAGAGCGTTGCGTCTAAGGCTAGTCGTATGTTAAATTTTCTAAAACGCGATTTCTGGAGAGCCCTTCATAAGGTAAAAGAAACGCTTTATTTAACACATGTTCGTCCGATGTTAGAGTACGGCAGCTCTGCCTGGGACCCAGTGACAAACACAGCCATTAATCAACTGGTATGAATACAAAAGCGCGCCGCCCGGTTCGTTACCGCCAACTATGATTTCACTGAGAGCTCATCACAAATACGTGTTAACTTGAAAAGGCCACTTCTCGAGAACCGACGGAAATATTTGCGAACTTTTGTTCAATATTTACACAGGTAAGAATGGTTTGTGCAGGGACACATACATGAAGAACACAAGTTACATATCACCTAGAACAGATCATCCGCTAAGACTACAATAGTACAAATGCCGTATCAATCTATATAAGCACTCCTTCTTTCCAAAAACTCTACATGATTGGAACTTACTGCCACCCGAAATTGTCACAGCAACGCCATCTGTGTTTGAAAATTTGATGTCGAAACATTTATATGTTTAGTTCAAAACTGTGTTTTGCTTCGGACAGAATAGGAGATTAACCTTTCGTGTTCAGGGCTTTTTGCTTTAATTGCTGTTTTTGTCATTACTGTATTTTTCAATATCAAGATTTTGTTGTATTATGTATTAGATGTATCCTTTTGTACAATCAATCATGTGTATTTCTAGCATTTGTATATTTCTTCCCCCTACTCTAATGCCCAACATTGGGTGCTGTAGGTATGTAAGTAAGTAAATAAATAAATAAATAAATAAATAAATAAATACACCCCTCTGTAATATTTCGGTCTTGATGGTGCAAAAAAAGGGACGCCGTTCATCGGAAGAAGAGGTAGAATGGACAGTGTCCTAGAAGGAATGAAAAACAAAGGACTCAAGCCTCCCCCCCCCTCCCCCCAGCTCGTTTAAAACCACACTAAAATAATTTCTCGACAACAAAGGATGGACGCAAAAGATACACGCGTTGCAAAACAACATAGCTAAAAGTAATTGCCTTTGTAAAATGGCTAAAAAAGAGTAGAGTAACCCAAGACCTCAGGTTATTTTCGGTTATAATATCATGTAGCCGCTTAAGTGATGAGGGCACTCTGCCGCCTTCACCGAGTACCCTATAAAGGATCAGCCAAATGGAGGACACCACTTTTGTGGCCTGCTCTTGGACTGAAAGTCGGGCAGTGGTGAAGACACATCTGAGGGAACTTGACAAAAATGAAGTGCTGTTCGATCGTTGCGTGTTACATATGCGCAGTTTGTTTTATTGCGATAGCTATTACGTGGAAACTCCAGGCGCGTTACTGCCGTACGCTATGTGCGAGTGAAAGCGTACCATGGTGAGCCGGCGATCGCAGCTGAATTTCGCGCACGCAACGGTGGAAAGCGGGGGAGGAAACGTGCCACCTTCCGTCGTGCGCAACTCTTTGGGGCAGGGTAGGAAAGGGGGCGCTTCAACTCCGGGTGATCCCGGCGGCTGCGCGCGCCCGGCCAGGCCGCTGTATCTTGAAAGCCATGTGCCACGGGTACAGAGTCTGCGCTGCGCTGTGTTTTCAAGGTATGTTTGCGCGAGCGGCTGCACGAAGGTCAATTAGCTCGCTGCTGCTGCCGCGTTTCCTTACTGCAGCGTTTTGACAGCGAGTTTCCGCGGTCATTGAGTGAGATGGGTTCATGTTGGCTTGTGCGCGCTACAATATGCCAGTTCATTTAGTTACAATCGCGGTCAACAATGGAAAGTCACGGAGTCAAAGTGCGGGCAAGTGAGAGCGCTTCTGAAGAGTCCCGCGTTTTAATCCACGTTAGTTTAGGCTGGGCAAATGAAAACATAAAAACTTTATTACCAGCGGCTTAATAAGACAGAACACACCACTAAGTGTTACGGTTTATTTATTTTGTGGCTTTTCGCTTATGCATCTGGGGAAACGCGAAACCGTCGCAAGTGGAAGCTGCGTCGATTCAGCGTCTGTTCCGATCTACCAAAAGCACTGTCAAACGCTTCAGGACTACACGGCGTGGTAACACAAGTGCCGCAGCTACGCACCCGTAGCTCTAAAATTTAATGTATGGGGTTTTACGTGCCAAAACCACTTTCAGATTATAAGGCACGCCGTAAGGGAGGGCTCCGGAAATTTCGACCACCTGTGGCTCTTTAACCTGCACCTAAATCTAAGTGCACGGGTAATTTCACATTTCGTCCCCGTCTAAATGCGGCCGCCGTGGCAGGGATTCGATCCCGCGTCCTCGTGATCAGCAGCCCAACACCATAGCCACTGACCAACCACGGGGGGTGCCCATAGCTTTCCGTTCATAGCCACAGAAAGTTGTCCGCGAGTATAGTATGCCTGTGTCTACAGTTTATACGGCCGATAAAACTACTATCCTTACTTCGTATAGCTCTCCACTAATTTGCTATCGCAATCTATATCGTTTTCAGGCTAAAATGCTACTTTTTTTTCTTTGCACACATGTAGGCGAATCGGGCCAATGTGCAAACTATAGTATAAGGTATCGTTAATCCTGTGTAACCGCAGAAGGCAGTATTTTTACATCCGAAATTGGAACAGAGAGTAAAAGCAATGTCACTAAGAAAACGCATCTTGAGAAAGTGTGACATTACATTGTCTTGTTTTGCATTCACCGTGCAATACTGCAGAGACAAACGTAAAGTCGTGTTGCAGGCAGTCACAAAGCTACGCAGCATGGTCCGGTGTCTGTGAGATATCTGGGAAATTGTGAAAGTTCGTAGCTTTTCTTTCAGCATTGAGAGCCAGAAACCAACAGTGGGATAATGTAGGGTCTTGTACAGCTAAGCTCTCTTGCATACATTCTCAGAAGGGCGCGATAAAACCTGGCTGTGAGCTTCAGCAGAATGGCCTGCAGTGAGAAGCGGCTGATTCGTTTTGCTATGCAGGTGCATCTTCCAGCTTCATTTGGCAGATATAGCTAATCAAGGTACCTTCTCCAACTTCCAATCTCCCCTTCACGGCTCGTCGGTGAGGTTGCGCAAGGAGGAACGTCTTTTCTTTTTGTACATGCGTGCGGGCGCGCTTGTGGGCCTACGTGAAGCGCAAATAGTGATTCCTCAAGCGATACAGGTGATAAGAAAAATAGACGAACTTAGCGTGCCTTGTACGAAATTTTCACCTGACGTCTGCGTCTTCACAATGGTACTCAATAATTCTTTGTTGTGTTTTACTGTATATTCTTACGCGCAGAGGTGTGATTGACAAAAAGAATGTTTGCATATATTACAGAATCCTGATTTTTACCTACATCATTCGAAAAAACTGCCTAGTTGCTTTGTGCCCCACGCTCGAGGACTATAATATTACCGATGCGGCTTCGTTCAAAAAGAGTGACGCTTCATGCAGAATATGTTGTTCTTTGGCGGCTGTACATTTGAAATAGAAATATGACGCAGTGGACTAAAAAGGGGAGTGATACGTTGAAGATAATGTAATTGTGCGCAATTGCAGTGAAACTTCATTTCTCAGACAGCACTCATCAAAAGACCTTATTATGCCGTGAAGCAATAGTATAACAATTCATTGACCCCCGCTTCTTGAACTTTACTTCTATAAATATAAATGAGAAAGCGTTTTGCAGTTAACCTTACAGGAACATTCATGATATAAAAAAATAACTGCGGACAAGATGAACCATCGAGATCAGCAACTTGAAGGAGGCTAACAACAATAACATTTAGAGTGGCGTATGTCTCACAAAGTTTTGAATTATGTCAACACTAAGACGCATTCCATGAGACCAACTTTTCTTGGTAGGCGCACAATAAACCAGAATACGCCTATTCCACAGAAAGAAATATGTGCGTAGGTGTGTATATTGAGGGACTTGTAGTTGCAAACTATACTAACAGGAAAAACCTTCGGAATATTATAAACAATTTTAATTTTAACGTCAACAAAAGCTATTGATTTCATTCTTTTTTCACTTAGTTTTGTCTCTTCCATGCCTGAGTAAACAGCGACAGCTATATACTTATATATAATATGTATACTGTATATATATATATATATATATATAAATATACGGCAAAAGATAGAAGATATATATATTTATATATATATATATATATATATATATATATATATATATATATATATATATATATATATATATATATATACGGCAGAAGATAAAAGATGCGAGCGCTGTTCAGCATTGTACGTGTAAGAGTGTGTCTACATCCCTAGTGAGACGTTTAGTTTACGGGATCACTTCAAGAAACGACGCCTACGGGAGCCTTCTAGTGGTACGTGACAAACATTCAGAACTCTGTAGCTTGCAAAATACGTATATAGGAATAACAGTAGACTCAAATGCCGGGTATTGCTTACGCTGCCTCACTTTGAAGAGTCCCAAACTCTATGTAAACGGTCGCAAAGAAAATATGCGACACGTACGGGGCGGACAATGGAAGTTCACGGATGTCTATAGAGGTTTGCATACTTCTCCGTTATTTCGTTGCGTCTTATGATAGTGCGAATGCATGTTGAGCACGCAGACTTTTGTGTGAAGTAGGTGGGTGGTCGAATGCTCTGAGATGCGCCGCGACAACCTTTGTTGTTCTTTTTCTGAGCTAAAAAAAAATATATTACGAAGGCGAGGAAAAACTATATTGCTGTTTCATGCAAGGTGTGCTGTGCCTCTGAGCTGAACAAGCAAGAGCTGAGCTGCCTGTCTGAGCTGCCTCTGTGCCTCTTTCCTACATGCGCTCTTATCGGGCTGTAAACACACGGACCTTTCTCGAGCAATTAGACTTTTCAATCTGCATCGCGAAATTTTGCCTTAACATTTGGGTTGGGGGCTCTCTAAGATGACTGTGCGGCCTCTCCAGATGAGCGTCAGGAAACATCCTGCCATCCCACACCCAGGGCTGACGATAAACGCTCATTGTAGACTTCAACATTCTACCCCCATTTCTTCTCCGATGTCATCGCTTTGTACGCATGGAAGCCTCAGATAAATTGCATATTTCGATCACTTTCTTGAGTGCCCATTCCTACTTTGTGCTTCGGCTGGTGTAGCCACAGCGACCTTTTGCTGGCAGCTATGGGCAATGTGTGTTTAATTAGCCGCGCTGCCAAGCGAACCACAGGCATTGTGCGCAAAGATTCTGCAGACATTTTCGAAGTGTTCGTCCGCAAGAAGAATTGATATGAACAATTTGCAGTTCGTTGAGCGCTCACAAGAAACGAGGACCAACGAAAGCACACAACCTGCGCTTACTCGCAGCTATCATTTTTATTAGACTTGCACACCCACGCGCGCACACACACACACACACACACACACACACATATATATATATATATATATATATATATATATATATATATATGCATATATATATGCTTGCCAGCGATGGGCGGCTGATTGACTCAAACCAGCGCTTTCTGTATGATATGGAGCGCCTCGATCACATCACGGGCAGGCTGTTGTCTATGACGTGAAATCCACATAGTGTCCTGGAAAAGAAGGGAACATCCATATTAACGCCTATGGATGGCAAGGAAAGATGTTCGTGCTCTCGACGGCCATTGCAGAGAAAATGGATGTTTACTTCTATTGATTGCATATATGCGCGTTCAGAGCACTCCGTTATTCTCGAGAAAAGAAATACTCAAGCTCACTGCTGTTGCTTGAGCTGGCATTTCGGCACTTGATAACTCAAAATGCGCCTTTTGAACCCACAAAAATATATACTAGAACCCTTCCTACGTCCTTCGTCAAGAAGCAGCAAAAAGCGAACAGCAGCTAACAGGTATGAGTTTCGTAGAAGACATATTTGCCTCGTCGTGAAAACTGCACTGAGAGAAGCAAAGCCGAGGTTGCACCTAAGTGAGGCGAAGAACATGGTACAGCGTGAATGAGGTACTAATGGAAGATTATTCTGCCTGCAACCTTGGTATAGTGTACGTGGCTCTCGTCAGTAGTCTGGTTATATGGACCAATCCGAAGTTCATTTCAAAATACATGGTGGACTTGAGCAGTGTGTATGAACAACGCTGGTGCTTGCAAAGTATTTCATACAATAAAGCGAGGGTTAACAAAAGATACCACGATTCATGATAGCTGCAGTCAGTGGTGCCGATCAACACAGTTCTTGCTCACGGAAAACATTGGAATTCATCCCCAGCTTAGCCCTTGCAATCTCTAGCTCTCACGGCACTACTTTTCTTTTTGCCAGGCTAGCACTCAGCCGCAGGCATTTACTTGCCACCTGCTACACCAGAATAACTTCTCAAGCGCACCATAGACCCAGCCGACAATGGGCCACCCCCGTAATTGGTCATTCCTACTGACCAGCAATGACGCCTCACAAATCTCGAGTCAAATAAATTACAGGTGCATGCCACCTGCGAGCTATATGCATCTAAAAAGTGCTATGCCCCTCTGATCTGAAAGGGTTCTGGGCAAAGAAAGCATGCAGTAGCCTACAGTAGCATGCACATTGTGAGTGTGCTACAGACAAGACTAGGAAGCGGATTGTCACTGAGGCACTGACCGATCACCGACAAAGAGCGGGTCTGCAAAAACAACATAAGCGGAAGAGAGCGCCACCACGCGGTCACATTTGTGTAAACACCCGGAAGGTCAACATGAGGTCAAGAACCATTTTGTAAATTGATATTGCTTGTTCGTTTAGCTGCAGTGTAGTGTAAGTCTGGGTAGTCTTTGCTGGAAACGTTTTGTGCGTGCATAATCAATGTATTGACGGAGTCCTTGCACAGTCAGATGATGTAGTGGACAAATAATGGGTCCACTGAGTGTCGGACTCATAGAAGTACGCTTGCTTCAGTGGCCCACTCAATTAAAACCTCAGGGCACAAGTGACATGCAAGTTCGTTTTTCGTGGGTATCTCACACCAGCGCGTTTCCTAAGCAGCAGTACGTGAGATTAGTTGTCGGCTACGGAGGTGCCAGCCGTATAGGGCGTTCCGGCTACCAAATATATCGGATGTTTGGACATCGAGGCAGGTGGGGCAAGGAAACCAGCTTCTCCGAACGACTGTTGGAGAGATACAGTTGACTCCCTTTCTGAATCTGTTAAAATCACAGCGAAACCCAAACAAATCTTGGACAATCTTTCAAACTGATTTTTGCAACGGTACATTCGCTTAGGCAGGTTGGTTTAGTGAATGATATTGTCTGGCTTTCAGATGCATAGAACTTCTGCTCATTCATGGCCATATAATATGGATGTGCTCGTTTTGCAAATATTTTCTTTGTGGGTAAACTGCCTTGGCTAAGTTTTTTTGTTGCTGTTAGCCTGCTGACAAGGTTTGCCTATGTTATTCTTAGCCACTGCTGCATTCGGAGAGCGGAAACTACGACCACAAACATTTGAAGCGAACAAATGTTAGGATTCAGGCAGAGTCCTCGTCGCTAATAGTAATTATTTCCTTTTATATTTAACAAATGCTCTTATTTCGTGGCTATTATTTCCCGTATTTATTTGAGGCTTTTAGTCAACATCGTTTGCATCAGTCGTAAAGATTACACAATCATTCAAAGAAGAGCAGCAGCAACCACACCTTTTCAGTTCACGGTCCCATATCAGAAAGTCAGGTCTATCATAAGGACATAAGTAAATTTCCTCCGCTGTAAAAATAGCGACCATTCTGTATGTCTTCGCTCTGAACACTGCCATTCGTTATACCACTAATCCCTCTCTAACTCGGTCACCCTCTAACTTAAGTTCACCGCCTAAGTACCACTCTAGAAGTTTTCTAAGGGTGCAAATGACTACAACTTTCTTTATTCTGTCGTGTATACTCTAGCGCTGAGATCATGTTTCTCATTCTAACTATCACTCGTCTAATTACGTCGTCTGCTCAGGTAAACACTTGAGAGCTCGTATTTTATTATTCTAGCTACGACGCTCTTCAAGTGTATACTGTGTATGTGACGTTAAGATGGAGCAATGTAGTCGGCTGCTGATTCTGAACATCTTGAAGGTTCTCTAGTCTGCTTTTGCCATGGCGGATCTTGTGCAGCAGCCACTGAAGAAGCAGGGACCGCACCATTTATATCAGCGAGCATAACTTTTATAATGCCGTCCTTTTTTTACAGCCTCTGTCTCACGGTTCCCGAAGATTGTATGAAAGACGGGTAGCCACGATGCGTACTTGAAACGTTGAAAAAGTGTTTTACTCAGCGAAACTATTGTGAAATTTTTTTGGAAGACCACTGTTTTCCTTTTTTAGCTATTCGCATGGAAAGACAATTCATACAATCAATGATGGAACATTCTTGTGTGATGCAATGCCATGTAACTCTTAAAGCAATCTTTATCTGAAAGTGGCACACACATTACTTAAGTCCTTCAATACATAGAGGGAGGGGGCTACTGTGTAAGAACAGCCACTGTGTACCACTGCGTAAAAGGAGTCAGAACATAGCTCTTACATTTCTTTAATTATGAAGCCATTTACAACATGTTTTCTCCCTAGAAAAAATAATGTTTTTACGCTCAAGACAACTAATTCGTTAAAAATATATCGCAAACTAATAACAAAAACAGGGAAATCAATTCAGACTTTTCAGTTTTTGACAAATGGTGAAGTCGTAAGGACATCTCGAAACCTGAGCTCTTCACTGTATTGATCACAGGTGATAGAGCTGGGCTACCTACATTTGAAGGGTTCAAGGGAAAGTCAGAAAAAACTACACAATTCTGAAGATGTGAGAAAAACTTATTTCGTGTAAACGGTAGAGCAAGCGAGAGGTCAGGCCATTGAAAAAAGAAATGTACAGTTTTCAAGTTGTCAGGTAGCATTTCTTTGGCTTTTTTTTCGCTGATGTCGATAGGAGAGGTTCGGGAAGATACATTTTGTCAGAGAAACAATAAATAATAGTTGGCGACACAATGCTGTCATTTTGTCACGTACGTCAGCAAAATACGCCTTGACTAAGCAGGATACGCGATACGAACAGCCGGACTCTGACGCGTGCCTACGTTATCTTCTTTTTTTGTAAATTGCAAGCTAACCTAAAACACCAGCTGACATTATTATCGTTTCAAGGAATGGCCTATTCTTTCAACATTCGAAAGAATACTATAATTGTGTTTGCAACACTTCGGATACCGTCTCATCTTCCCATTGCTTAACGTACTTGTGCTTTCAAAGGCAACAGAACATTTAGTGCTTTTCGAACCGCAATTGGCCATCTATTCAAGGAGTATCCACCATTCATTAGTTTGTAAAGCGTAGTTCATTGTCTAAAGTACATGTTAGAGTAGAATCATCGCTAGGAAATGCATTAAAGACATTTAAAATTGGAGTGAGGTCCGTTAGTCATACCACTTAGGGTAAGTGATAACGTATGTCGATTAACACACGACGGGAATGTACATATATCGCAAGAGCCTCACACTAAAGACAAAACGAAAAAAAAGAGAGGCGATCTATTAGGGGGCTTTAGAAAAGAAAGGTTTTGTGATCGTAATGCTCGTTCGGCTCCTCTGCCATCCCCTAAAAGTTCTTCAAGATAGATAAGTGAATTTGGGTGAACGATGAGCCGACTCAAAATAGCTGCTGCAGCGTCCTGTCTGAACGCGTCATCGAGCCGTCCTTCAGATTTATATGAATGCAAAGTTGCACAGTTGTAGAAAAAAAGATTCAGCCTTAAGGCATCGTCATGAGCTTTCTTCAAGTGCGCAACGCTAGGAAGATTCTCGAAAACAAGAGTCAGTCTGTATGCACAAATTTCTTAACACTAAGGGCATTGTAGAAAGCACGGCTTATTACACTCCGAATCGTTGTCATGAAGTTTGGAGCTAAGCGTCGAGAAACATTTCACGATTTATTTTTTTTTCCTCAAATCACTTGAATTACAGCAAGCAATGAAAGAATGAACGAATAAATCCATTAATAGATATATCAGTGGTTTTATTTCCCGAATAGAAAAGAAAATATATGACAAAATTTACAGAAGGAGATCCCAGAGCACAGGGCAACATGGGGAAAGTTATATAGACATTAAATATGGATTTAAAGAAACATCACGTGAGAAAATGCAGATGCTGAAAATATTAGAAGAAAAAGAAACAGAACAATATTACTTGCAACACAAAGCAACAACTACATAAAAAATCAAAGCACCTTTCTTAAAGAAAAATGATTGAATGCGAAGCTTTGTCCCAATGCAACCTGAACAATGTCTAAAGTCAACGACCCCGCAACGAACCCTAATATCCTGAGGGACCCGATGCCATGCATATGTAATTTGATTGGTTGTTTGGGATCGTATATTTTGAACGTTGAACATTTCGTTGTGTTGCATAGACTTTATTTCAGATCATGAAGCCGTTGATTAGGCGCACTCACTCGCACTTTCACAGACCACTCTACACTTGCGCAGTATATCCTTGTGATCGCTGTGATAGACGGTCAGAGGCTCTGCCATCGTAATGGCACACAACCTGCTCGCAAACGTGAGGTTAATGCAGGTACGGTGTTGCATCGCGGGTCTCTGTAGCGTCTTCGGTTTCAACGAGTAGCGATCTAGCATGAAAGGCCCGATCCATTTGCCGTGCTCTTTCGCCACATCGTTATTAAAATCACCGCACGCGAGGATCGGCGCACTATGTGGCTTTAAGGCCTCCGTCGTTTCTGTCAGGAATGTTTTCGCGTCACAACGAGACGTGTTTGGTTTGATGCACACGCTGACGATAACAAGACCAGTAGGCATCTCGACTGCACAAGCGTCTCCCACGAGGCTTCTGCATGCGATTGCCGATACACGGGATCGGCCTTATGGACACGATCGCACTCGCGCTTACGTTCGCGTGCGGCAGCCTCTTCTGCCGTGCGCTGCGCCCGCGGCCTACCCATTGTGACGGCCGGGAAAGCATTGCGTGATGCACGTAATGCAATCCAGATGTATACAATTCGTCTGGGTAGCGTGGTGTTCAACCACCTTCCTTTAAGAAAGGGACTTAGATTTTTTTTTTCAAGATCCTAAGACAAGCCCGTGCTCACGCGCATTTGCTGTCTGCGAGAAGCAGGGAAACTCAGTTAATCGCGACAGGGGTGGTGTCATGCCCATCAGACGCAACTTGCGCTTCCAGTGAACTTTGTGTGCATGCTGAGCTCGCCCCTTCGCGTCGTTATCAGGCACTGACCGGCCGGCCAGTCGACGCTGGCGCGCTACTGCGAATGTAAAATGTGGTGTTCTACGTAGGTGTGTAAGTTGGCTGTCCTGCAGTGCGTTTCGGCACTCACAGATGAATCAGTGCGCCACAGAAAGCTTCGCTTAAATGAAATTTCGAAATATTAGGTATTGATAAGAATTGTTCTTAGTGCTGTCTCATGCGCTCCCTCAGAATATAACACTTGTATGATTAGTATTGTACCCATGGTCTGAAGTGTTTAACCTTTTTAGGAGTGTGCGATCTTGTATTATATATTAATTATCTGTCCTCCCTACTGTAATGCCCAATGGGCGAAGTAGGTATGTAAATAAATAAAAAATAAATAAATTGATAGAAACTCCTTTCTGAAAATTTTAAATGAGGAATCGTGTTAATTGTGCTGCGGGAGTCCGTTCCCCAATGACAATGCAGCAAAATAAGCGGTATGCGTTCCGTAGTTCGGCTGTATTGAAGGCAACAAAGAATCGTCATCAGGGGCAAATATGGTTGAGATATAGAAGAGTACCCAATAAAATATTGGCGGAAATTATTGATTTATAGACTTCAACAAGATAGTTGTGTCATTAAACTAGACTCATTTATGAATAGAGAGTATGGAGACTCTTTGGAATAGATGTGAAACTATAACGGTATGTATTGAATGTGAGTATTTTAATAGCTTGGTTTTGTATGTATTTAGTGGCATGAGCTAAGTTGGACAGGTGTTTCCTCATGATGAGATGTACTAATTAAGATGGCTATGAATGAAGGCGAAGTAAGAATTGGGAGATTTCACGTGGTGAAAATCATGGCGCGCTTTCAGCAATATACCCTTATGGCATACATAAACTTTCGTTCAATGCACACGCTTGGATTTCTGTATTCGACTTTAGAATCCAGCATTACTCTAGAGATTCCGTCGTGCCTTTTCTTTTCCATTGCATGTTGTATTCAGTGTTAAATTTGTTACTACTAGGTACAACCACGCGATGGTGCTAAACACATGGCTAATCGCAGTGGTCACCCATGGGGAGACAAAGACATCACAAAAGCATCGCGCAAGAGTTGCGTCATGTGGACTGCAGTCTATATCTTTATTGCCTTTTCCGAGTTAATGTGCTCACTAAACGCTAACTGAAATTAGGACAATGGAATAAAGGCTGAGTCAGACGGGGAGAGAAGGTGAAACCATCGATCTCTTTTACTTTTGCAAAGCCTATTCATCAGTGTGAGTAAGTCATGCATCACGTGCCGCGGTGCCACAGAGATAGAGGAGCGAACTTTTATAGCTCAACGTTGAAAGTTTCCATCCTCACCCTCGTTTGCCTCTTACTCCCGGACGCCGTTGTATGGCGCAACTTACTGCTTTATGACCCACCGCTTTATGACCCGCGTGCCCTACCACGCTGGCTCTGGGAGAAGCTTTACGTTCGCCTCATGCAAAACGCAGAACTGCCGGGCGCGCTGAATAGGCTCCGTGACTTTGAGTTAGGCCAATGTGTAAAATTGGGTGTTACCCGCTGGGAAAGCCGCCTTTCACGCCAGCCCAAAGCGCCAATAGCAAGCAATGCATCGAGCGCGTAGCGGTGCCTGCCGTCAACCGGAATCGACGCCTGCACTTAATCATGTGCGGTGACCGGGTTTGAGTTCCAGTCGAAATCAGTTTAGCACGACTGCTGGTTAAAGCAGATTAAGGAGGTGAATTGTTGACCGTCGCGATGCTTTAGTTGGCACTAACTATTCTCGTAGTCGGCTTCAACAATTCCCCATGTATTCTGTCGTTCGCCTGCGTTCTGTTTATTTTCTTTTAAAGTCTCAAATGGGCGTGTTTCCGACAAAACACGAAACAGAACAAAACAAGAGACAAGAAAAATGAAATAAAAGAAGGCACGGAGTTCCAACGCACAGAAATAAAGAACCCCTCAATTTTGTCAATTATGGCACACCACGGGCGCAAGACCGGCACGCTCGATCACGGCGCGCTGTGGTTGTTGCGGAAACAAAACTAGGATGTGGTCCCACGTATGACTCATTCCGAGTCGTCCAGCGAGCAACGAGAAACTAAGCCTAGAGCGTAAGAAAAGACATCAGCGATGGGCATTGCTCTATGGTCGCAGCATGGCGACTCTGCAGTCTCCGCCCCTCGATGACAGATCGTAGACGTTGTGGTGAGGGAGGACGAAATGACGGCAAGTGCGACCTCACGCACCGCTGCAGTTGATGGAAAGCACGGCGACAAGGAGTCGCCGCCTTCGAAGAAAAACACACCCCAACCCCCGTTTTCCTACATCTTTCATTTTTCCGTGTTCCCATTGTTTGGCCACGCAGGGGCTCAGATGAGTCCTGCCACTGCTAATGATTAATTTTACAATAGCGTTCAGGGGGGATCAGCTGCAAGGAGCCAGCCGAAGAACACGATCAGTGCCACTTATTAGATAGGAGTTGTGATGGAGAGCGCGATCAGAAGAAAGATGGTACGCGAGTCAGAGACATTTTGAACCTTCTTCATCGAATCTTTTACGAAAGTACTTGCTGTTTTTGAAGAGCGATTTCATTTCCTTTTCTAAGTCAGCCCGAACGCAATTGATCTGAAAAGTATAATGCATGGTGGCACACCGCTGGCTAACCTCGTTCCATCCTGTAGACGCATTATTCTGAATGTCTTTATTTATTGCTTTATTTCGAGGCGCACAAGCTTTCTTCGGCATCCTTTGTTCACGTTTTTGCTAGGAAACATTAAAATGGTATCTCTTATCGCATAGTTCTTTAACACTTCCTCTTGACACACTTCATTCGTAAAGAAAAAAAGTATATGCTGTTAAAATCGGAAGGATTAACGTCTGGTGCGTGAACTAGATTTTTTTCATTATTTCCCAATATTTTCCAGCGTATACTTGGCGCAGTGTGTGCAGCCAGATCCACAGGAAATGAAATAACTAGAACGCACCTGATGAAACTGCAGCTGCTTTCATGTTTTGAACAATCAAACACTTCATTCAATATTTTCATTCCTGGAGAGGATTTCTTGTATTTTTACAATTTCAATGTGTGCTAGGAGTTCCGCTTGCAGTTCTTACTTTGAGATCCATTCCTATATAAAACTGTTTCTATATTCATTTACTTATCGATAAAATTCTATTGAATTTAAAAAAAAAGGAGTTATTCATGACTTGTAAACGCGCCGTCTACGCCTTCACTCGGTCACATAAAGAAAAGAAAAAATACAAAGGCAATATACTAAATGAACGATAATGCTAAAAAACTGCCTGATAAGCGCAGAACGAGCTATACTTGCGGAAACTTTCTCTGGCTATGAAGGGAAAGCTACGGGCGTGGCCACTCTACATGTGCTACCGGGCCTAGCAGTCCGGCAAAGCTTGCCACTGCTTTTGGTTGCTCAGAGCAGACGCTGAATAGACGCAGCTTCCATGTGCGATATTTTCACGTTTCCCCAGACGGGGAAGGGAAAAGCTGTAAAATAATTATAGCCTTACACTTAATGGTGTATTCTGTCCTACTTCTTCTTCATCATCATCATCATGATCATCATCACCATCATCATCATCATCATCATCACCGTCAGCCTTGTTAATCCCACTGCAGGGCAAAGGCCTCTCCTATTCAACTGTCCTATTTAACTGTTGCTAAAAAAGTGTTTATGTTTTCTTTTCCCCAGCTTAAAGTAAATTCGATTAAAACGAACTCACTCACTCAGAAGCGCTCTCACTTGTGCGTGCTTTGCCTCCATGGCTTTCTCTTCGTAGCCACAAAAGATTGCCCGGCAGTATACATATCGCATAATAAACAGTGTTCATAAGATGGGTTGCGACAGAATTGCTGCAGTACAGAACTTTTGATCAACTAGTGTTACAAAAACACAATTTACTTTGATAAACAAAGACAACATTCATGTTAAGGCATCTCTATATCCGAGGATCCGTGTATGGACTACGAAACGAATTTGAATGGAAGCTCTTGATAAACTCCAAGAAAAATGAAATAGAAACACCAAGATTTCCTGAAATATTTATAGTATTTTAATACGTTCCAGATATTCCAGGTTATTTTTTAAAGCGGAAGCTTTACTGGCCGCTGACTTGCAATTGCGCCGCGGCGGCGCTCAGAGGAGGCACATGACGTCACAACGCGCGCCTGGCCACAGATATTAAAGCAAAAGTTTTACTGGCCGCGAACTTGGAGATTTCAACGTGGTGGTGCTCCGAGGAGGCACTTGACGTCACAACGCTCACCTCATCGCGGATATTTATCTCTCTCTGTCTCTTCCTAGTCACTAATACGCATGCGCCACTAGTAGCACCGAGCCACAAGTGTTAAGCCGCTGCGCAGCGCCGCGCCTTTCCGCACCGCCGTTTGGTATGACGTCACACCGCGTTCGTCGTCTTTGCACTCTCCTCCGCTCGCTTCGCCAGCTGCGTCGCATGCCTGATAACATGTTGGAGGATTGAAAAGGAGAGCTCGGGTGCACCGCAACCACAGTTGAGGGGGCAGTATGGACGGCGACAATTTTGATAATTTTGGCCTGGAATCGACATCGGAACGATATGAAGAAGAAACGAATCGCCTAGGAAACAGATTAACAGCGCACCGAACGACTGGCTAAGCGCCGCAACATAGCTAGACAACCAGACACTTCCAATCAAGATTAACCAAGGCTAACCATGCCATGCCTTAGCTTTCGCTACGTATATCCTGGCATAGCCGAGCTAAGGCACTGGTTATTTTTTGCGAAATTGTAATATTGCCACATCAATTATACATGGAGGCATCAGGTGCGTTCATGCGATAGCCGTGCTTTCCCGCTACGAACGGCGCATTGCCGCTTACGCGCGAAGTGTTCTGCAGAGACTCGCAATGTGTTCGATGACAAAAAAAGGGGGGGGGGGGGGGGGGGCGAAGCGAAGTGGACGCAACGCCAACGCTCCAATAATTCGGCTTTGTGGTGGAGCCAGGCCGGAGCGTTCCGCCTTCCTGGAAACTGGTGGCATGTCCATTGCGCTCGGGTACACTTTAGGTACACTAGCTTTCCTGCTAAGATTTCGTGCGTTTTTACCGATCCGAGCAGAATGAACAGTAAACGTCATATTAACGTTACCCAAAAATTTTCCTACGTATTAGATAACCGCAGACGGTTACCCGTCGGCCTCGTCTTGTGCACCATCGAGATGCGACGACTGCAACGGCACTGATGGCACGCATTATCGCACCAGCGTTGTCGGACGCCTGGTAAGCTGCCAGAGCGCTGTTCCTTCTGCCTACGAGCAGTCGCCTTGAATGCTGCATCGCCCCCACATGTCGCAACCTGCGTATAGTTAAAGCACTGTCCGAGGATTTCAAGCCGAACGCTAAACCTTGCTTTTGCTGTCGATGAGTCGGCCTTCAGGCGAGATCGCCTTTTTTTTTTTCAGTAATACAGGCGTACAGTCTGGACGTGTGATGGTTCTATTCGCGGACCACACAAAAACTTATTCAACTGTGGTTTGCTATGTGGGAGTTGGTTTTCTTGAGACGTCTTGGTGGAAGACAGAATTGGTACCACGTACCGCGACTGTGGTTTCTATCACTTATGAATACTTAATTGGCAAGCCTTTTTCCAGTGTTCTGGAGCTTGCATGTTTTTTGCTGTATTTTGTCATATATAATCGCCTCTAGTCTCACATTAAGATATGCTTCAGTCCCACCTTGCTTTGTTCGAACGACTATCGAGTAAACGGAGACCGCAGGTCTGGAATAACAGACTAATTGCACCAACGGGAGGTTATTCTGAAACTCTAAATCATAAAAACCTGCAGTATATTCACGACAGCATCCTAGGGTATGACGAACTTCTTTTGGTTTGATTTACAAGGGCTTCAGCATTCATCTGGGTGACAGAAACGGAAGCTATGGCTAGGGCACACCGCGGAACGCCAAAGTCACGGGGAATATCTATGAATATTTGAAAACGCAAGCTATCTATATAAAGGCCCATACCGGCGGATAGATCGAACGTTAAATTTGGAAGCTGACGCGAAACCTCGCAAACGTGCCTTGATTTGCTTGGACAATACTGACCGTTTATGCACCCACGCGCATTTTAAGTGGCGCATTTTTTGTTTTTGTTTTCTTTTTTTGTCTGACTTTTGGTGTTATTAAAGCTGCGGCTGTCTGTGTGGAAACTGGAATGACTGTAATGACGAGAATTGCAGGTGTAGTCCATCGTGGTGGCATGACCGGCGCTTCCTCTGCTAAAATTTGTACGGTGACGTTGGTCACCCAACCATGAACACCTCGCGAGGGCCCTCGATGGCTGCAAATGGCCATGCTCCTGCACTATGGGCTTAGCGTCCTGGGCCACGCAAGCGGATAGGGTTTCACGTGGATGTGTAGAGATGCCTGAAATAAAACGCAGGGCAACGAGGAAAATGGGGAATTTGGTCACTTTTTCACAGGTGCACTGAATTGAAATACGTAAACGCGCGTGCGCTAATTTGCAAGTGTTACTTTACGGCCATTGCATTGGTTTAAAAATAGAATTCACTGGTGTTACATAAGCATTCGCCCTTGCTTGGAACTGCTGCTCCCGCTACATGTCGCTTCTTTGATATATGACGCGGTCTTTCAGTTAACAGGTCATTTCTCTTCCTCCTTTCTAATGCATTTTCTAGAATGCGTTCTTCAGGTTTGTTTGTGAAGCCGACGGCTAAAGAAGTCCGCTTTATCTTCGAAATTTTCCTGTTATGAAGTTTGGGAGTTTATACCCACGCTGTATCACATAACGTGGGCATGCCAGAAGATAGGCGTGGTACCCGTTATACCAAACCCGAGTGCGCAGCAATGGGAGGGAGTGCTCTCCAGCGATCGCCGGGTCGACCAAGAAGGTCCGATTCGGCGAGCACAGCTGGTAGCAGCATCCAGCGGAGCCCTGGACTAAGGGCAACCAACCGCTGTGCAAGAAGATGAACGAAGCCATCTGAAGACCGCAGAAGACCAGCGAAACTAGAGCTCAGTGAAGTTTTTCACTCACTCACTCACTCACTCACTCACTCACTCACTCACTCACTCACTCACTCACTCACTCACTCACTCACTCACTCACTCACTCACTCACTCACTCACTCACTCACTCACTCCACTGAAATGTCATGTAAGAAGCAGTACTTTCCGACACCTAAGCAATTCACCGAGCTCGAATTCGCGGGCGAAAACAATTAGCCCACACCACACTCAACGTTTAAACATTCGCGTTAAACACAGTAAACTATCGTGCTAGAATTTTTTATATGCTTGACTTAAAGTGCTGCCTCCTGTGACGAGGGAGTCGGACCACCAGTTTGGAAGTTACATTCCATGTTCTTGAAGTGCTGAGGCGTCAGAGAGGTGCACTCGCCAGTGAGCAATAAAAAATTGGTTATTTGGGTGTTGGGTGTAAAGCGTGAACTATTTCGTCCCTAGCAATATTGAATAATCACAAGAATAACAGTGATATCTTTATAACAAGTAATTATTTTTGACTCTTAGTTGTTGATATTTAAACATTTTTCTAGGATTATAAACAAAAATTAAAATCCTCATAACACTGATATCGAGAAATTTACATTTTATATTGATAAGACATTGTTGATTGTTGGGGTCACGAAGCCTATGAAACAGTAAAAAAAATTTACTGCCATTAGACATTGCTCTTTTGAGGCACTACTTCCGAGTCAAAGGGCCTGAAAGAATTGAGTCGACCATACCACTGGTGACCGCCTTGTACAGATGAAGAATATAAACTTGATGCTTTTTCTCTCCGCTGTTCTTTCGGTCTTCCGTTTTTCCTTACCCTTACCCCCAGTGCAGGGCAGCAAACCAGAATCTCATCCGGTTAACCTCCCTGCCTCTCCCATCCTGGTTATCTCTCTAAATATGATAATTCCCCCAAATTCTTATTCTGCGCTAAGTTTGATGCGTATCCATCGGAGACGTTATTGTTTTGCAAATACTTATACTGACGTGTATGAATGTTCATGCAATGTAGGGTGTTAGTATGTAAAAAATATTGCGTGGACCCACCAGCATATATAAAATTTTCTAAATAATTATAACCATTGTCATGATTACGTTGAACTGAGGTTCACTCTGACAAAAATTGCTACAAAGAAGTGAACAAGAACACTGACAGACGGAGCGCAAGCTACCAGCTTATAACCGCTTCTTGTTTTCGTAATTACATGTACACAAAAGAGGAGCGCCATATATACGTGCCAATTTCTTTCTTACTGGCGATAACGTATTGTATTGTTTCGGCACAGGCAGGTAGATCAGTTCGTCGTGTATGAAGCATAAGCAGGCTACTGTGGCACATAATAGCACCTCGATTACAAGGCTTGAAGAGGTATTAAATAGAAAAAAAAAGTTTAGCTGCAGTAGAAATCTACTCTTTCACAATAGCAAAAGACACCGCATTTACCATGCTAAGAGGCATGGCAAGTCAGAATAGATACGAAAGCAAAAGACTGGTGACGGTGCCGCCTAAAAGTTCTCGAACCAGCTCCACGACGTGCAGAATTTTATCTGCGTCCGTTTGAACCTTGTTATTTTTATCGCTCAGGGTCAACTGAATTGTGTTCTAAGTACACTGTACACTGATTACACTAAGTACACTGTACTTAGCGAGTATCAACAATATTTACCGAGCCACACGTCCCAAATACTGAAATAAAATACATTCATATCAGTGACATCACCATGCCTACCGACGCCGGTGGTTCCGTGCCAAATAAAAATATGTTTGATGTTAATTGTCTGTGTTATTCAACAACCTGCTACCGCGAAATTTACGAACTTAGAGTTCGTAAAGAATAGTTTTTCACTCTAAGCTGAGACAATAAGTGTTTTTCTTTAGTCTCCCTTTAGGAGGGTGCAGGAGCGAAATCGACTATATCAGCATGCGACCATGGTCACGTTAAAGAAAAGCATTAATTACACTTGTGTAGCATCTGCGTCTGCAGATTTGTGAGGTGAAAGAATGGTTTGAAGGAAGCAACGGCAACGTGCTATATTCGATAATGAGACACACAGTCATGATAACGCGAAGTGACAATGTACTCGTGGCGAAGACGAGAAGATTTGTTACGAGAACACCGTGTTGTATTTTCTTTTAAATAATTCCATAAAATGCAATAATTTAGAGGTTTCTGTTGAAAACTCTCAAAGAAAAAAATGTACACTATACGTTTTCGTAAAATTAGAGTGAGAGCTGGAAGCGTACAGACATTTCACAATTTTCAAGAAAATAATTGGTGACGATTCATCTACTATACTTTGGCGTAAGCATTACATGCCAAAAAATGCACTTCAACGTGATCCACAATATTTTGCGAAGAAATATTCAATGCAAAGTTCTTTTCCAGCGTGATCTGGTGAGGTGCAAAAATTATACATATTTCCTTTGAACCTCACAGCTGTTCAGGTTTCAATAAAGAGCAGCTTTCAAAAATGGGATGCATTTTTAAACGTATCAATTTCTAAAATGGTCAGAAATAAATGATCTTATGTTGACAGCATGATGAACACCACTGAGTATTATTTCTTGATTACATCATTGTTAAAAAAAAGATGGCGATAAAGTATCATTATTGCGAAACCGCTTCCAGTGAAACGTTAACAGGGTGTACTTCGTGCGGAACATTGGGCTGCTCTGGCAGCATATGTAGTCTCAATTAATGATTATAATTTAAGGTATAAACAGCTAAAAGTGAAGCTGGTGATTAAAACATTTTTACGTAAGACTCGTCATGCTCTAGCTATGTCAGCTTTATTCGTTCAGCGGAGGCAGCATCGATGTAATAAACAAACAATTTGCCCACAAAACATGTACGCATGGTTGCAATAATTGTGGCTGAAGGACAGAGAAAAGGTTCAAAGCAGTGTTGCGGTGTTTGCTTACGATATTTTGTTTGCGCATTAAACTGAATGTCATTGGTTACGTGTATCTTGTTATCAGCTTATGTGTTATTATTGATCTATATAAAGTAAGCCACACATAATAATACTATTAGTTTATAGATCCGCTTGTGCCTGCCACGAAAAAAAGAAATTTGCCACGTAACTAAACTGTCGCACCCATTTCCTGAACATATCCGCTATATTACGTGCGTGAAAGAGTGCAGTGTTTGTATTGCATATGAAAGCTAAAAAAATGCGAGGATATAGTAATATCGAGGAAGTGAGAGCAAACAGACTCTGGAATAACGTAGATGACGGCCTGTGCAACAAGTGCGGAAAAACTGCAGTACGTTGATCGGCGGGTCTGCAGATCCGTGCTCTAAAGACACTTCGAAAGGGTTTTTAAATCTCGAAACTATGACAGAACACATTAAAATGAGCTAGCCGCTACTTGAACTCACGCAGGAAGGTGATATTGAATTGCATGGTTCAGTTACGCACGCTGCACAACACGTGTAAAAACAAGTAAGCGCTAGTCGACAGTAATAATTGCCGCTAAAATCGGGCGAAGGCGCTGGTGTACAGTGTCGAAAAAGTACACATTATGGAACCCGGATTTGCGCTGCAAAGCTCAGAACGTTAGCACACAAACTCGTTCAGCGAAGCGGAGCCTCTTGTCAAACAAAGCACAAGACGTAAATGGTTGCCGGCCTTGCTGCTATTTGGCTTTCCGGAACCGTAACTTTTAACCTGCTCAGTATTTAACCACACCGTTTTACTCCGGGCTGATAGCATTTTGTACGAGGTTAATACTTTTGTAAGGATTGACGACAACTGGAGAGTCATATAGCGTTCTCTCGGTAGCAGGCCACCCCTCCTTCCTTACCACGTGTCTTTTCTATTGGGGGGTCATAAATAACGAGAGTTTACGGTTACGGCAGCGGGCCTGCTGTCGAGTTCCGTATCGGGTGGCTGCGTTTCTTAGCTTTCTTGCCAATCTCTCTGTTTACGCTCTATTTGGGAGCAAGAGAAACGGCTGGAAGTCAAATTTATTAACCCAGCACCGTAGTTCTCTGCAATATGTAGCACTATGTTACAAATATGTTACAATATGTAATTCTGCTGAAGGCTGAATGATGCAAAATACAGCCTCTACAGCCTACGCGGCCATGCTGCACTGCTCTGATTTCATTGTCGTTGCCCTACGCAAAAGCAAACGTAATGTAACACAGTGAAGTGCTGTGGCTGCGGCATACTACAGCAAATTCGACGCATTGTTCAGTACTTGCTTAAGATATCGCTCTCCAAGATAACTAAAAAAATTAAAAAGCAACAATCCTGGTTATCTTCCTGGAAAGCAACAATCCTGGTTAGTCCGCATACTTGATTTCGCGGTCATCATCGGAAATCACATCAGCCGTTTAATCCTTACTTTAGGTAATAAAGAAGTGGACGGGAAATGCGCCTGATGTCAGAATTGCCTTTAACTTCTCCAGTATTGCTGAATGTTGTGCATCTACCACCAGGATGTCCTTTCGAGTGTTGATCCTGATCGTGAGCATTGAGCCACACTTCTGAAATGTCGTATTAGAACTTACCTGCTTAGGGAGTTCATGACGTGTGACGTCGAAAGCGGCACATAAGAAACCACGAAGGATGCTTGCTCACTTTGATTCGATGAAGCCGGCTCATTTGACATCCGGCGCATTTTCTTCTTCATACGGTGGCCTATGGCTACAGTGTACTCACTGTCAGAGTCCATGAGATCCGGCGTTGAGCTCTCCCAGGAATCGAGCTGGTCCGAGCTTCCAATGCATGTCGTCCAAAAATGAGCGATGAAGCAGACGACTGACCTTGCTCAAGTGGTCGCTGGGTCACATTCGTGCTCATCCTTGATGAAAGCACTTTCACCGAAATGGCAAACACCTGAAAATACTGGATAACAGCGAGACGCCCAGAGCACCAATGAGCCCTCGGCACTTTTTTCTCTTCCTCCTCCTATTTGTCTAAAGTATATTATTATTTTTTAACAATCATCTGACCCTATTCATCTAAACTCAAAGCGCGACCATACGTACGCGAAAAGTCTTATATCAGCCCTCCTTGATACCTGCAGATACCTGTGCAGAGTTGCTGCTTTAGGCATGCAAGCACTTTCAAGCCTTTTAAATCTCGGCTTACGAGACTGCTATCTGGTGCTTACGACTGAAAGACAAACATCAACCTTTTCGTTCTCAATCGAAGTCATAGCGCTGGATTGACACGCACAAGAAAGACGACAGGACGTGCGCTAACTATCAACTTCCATTTTACCCAGCTATCAACTAGTTGATAGTTAGCTCACGTCCTGTCGTCTTTATTGTCTGTGTCAATTCAACGCTATGACTTGGATTGATGCAACAAACCAACTAGCACCAAAATCGGCATTCCTGGCTTTCTTTCCTTGCTTCTCTCCTGTCATAGACTCCTTGATTGCTCGCAATACGAACACGTTCTCACTTTATTAGTGCTCTTTATTGTGGCCGGAAGCTCACGAGTACCATTATATTTATTTACACTTGGCTGCAGACGACAGTAATTTAGGAAATTTATAACTTGAAAGGTTCACCGTCCGGATATGAATATTCTGAAGAGGTGTCTCTTGCTCGGGTCTAGCAACTGCGCGTTGTAGAACTGAGCGCCAAGATCTGCTCGCCCAAATTCTTCGTGTCAGAGACAACGCAAAAATCAAGCCATCAAGAAACTCTCATGCACGCAGTTATGCAACACGGTTACGCCACCAGTCTCTTGCATATTCTTTCCCAAGAGACCGGCCAATACACTTCACGCTTTGTGGGTACATTAACACCGCCAATAGAAGGCATTAGACCATACACAGGCTTGCGGAGAGACGCACATGGAACTCAATGATGGAACCGCGCTCCTCGTGTGTAGGTTTTATGCAAACCTGAGACACTCTTTCCCAGTCATCCTTCGTCATCCCTATATTGCATTGGGAAACGTCGTTAACAAACTCACCAACTTTAAATCGACGTTCTGAGCTTACTCTCATGCTCCTATAGCTCGACTTAACTTAAGCCCTGTAGCCACAGATGTATACACACACGCGGGTAGACACGGCTATAGAATCAGAACTAAAATTGAGAAGTGTTGTATTGAAAGATAGAGCAGTTAACCAGGCTGCGCATGCCTTTCGGT
Organism: Dermacentor andersoni; assembly: GCF_023375885.2. NCBI lineage: Eukaryota > Metazoa > Arthropoda > Arachnida > Ixodida > Ixodidae > Dermacentor > Dermacentor andersoni. The sequence goes on from NC_092818.1 coordinate 117,322,483, forward strand.
TAGCTGCTTTTTGCGAGTGGATTAGGTAATCGGAAAGACAACAAAATAGATAGAGAGAAGCTAGAAGGATGTAAAGTCTGCAGACAATTGGGAGATAGCTAACTGCACTCTGCAAGTGGCATCTGGTAGAACTGGGAACGTCCTGTACTGGAGCAACATTGGTATAGTAATTTGTGTACCTGCAGGCACACACTTGAGAAAGTAGCTTATAAGTTTTACAAATAAAGTACCCTTGATGTGGAATAAACATAGATTCAAGTGCGTAGTTTTCTGAAGTTGTAGCGCAAATACACGAGGTGAACAGAAATTGCCCCAGTATTTAGTTCAGCATGACGAGTTTTTGCGAATAAAAACAAACAGAATAACATGCTCTTTCTGAGGAACGTTTAGAGGTGCAGAGGAACTTAAAACTTAGAGCTACCGTGCAAGCAGCAGTTTGTGCCACTCTAGATTTTTTTCTTTCGATGAATGTGGGGTAGTGCAGTTCTCGCTAGATTGCGGCCCGAAACACCGCGCACTCAGTCTTGCGGTGTGTCGTGAACTGTGCGCTGTTGGACGACATGCAAGCTGTTGCTCGGAGCGACCAAAGCGCTCAGTCCGCATTAAAATGGGGTTTATTTCCTTTGTTTTGCTTTGCTTGGCGCGTTCCAGCACTCGTGGAAAGCTAGACCCGCCAAGGCAGCAATTTAGGTTCGCGACGGTGACAGTTAAAAGTGGGGCGACGTTTATTGTGTTCAACACAAAATGCTGTGAGATAGTGGTAAGACTATGTAATCAAGCGAGTGGCAACTGGGTGGAGTTTCAAAGTACTTTGTATTATGAAAGGAAGCAAAGGTACTACGTACATGCGCTTTTCGAAAGTAGTTCTGAGAGTGGCATTTCTAGCTGTTTTGATCAGGAGGCTATCCTAACTTGTGTCCCGTATGTATGCGTAGGAGGGCGTGCTCGCATGCTTGTTTTAGCTAAACTATGCCTGTATATACAATGGAGAAAAGCAAAAAAGTAGTCGAGAGGCAGATGACGCTAAGCTTCAACGTTGTTGGGCAGAGAAACAATAATTGTCGACCCTGATGGCAGGAAAGCTTGCTTTCTACGAAAATCTCCAAGGTACAGGATCATGCTATATTGTTATGTGACGCTAACATCTTTTTTTTTTACGATGGCAAGACCCGGGAAGAGAAGTTTCTGGTGATCTTAGTCGTGGTCGCAGAACGACCTCTTAGAGCTGTAGTGAAATATTACATGTCTGTCGAGGGAATGGCATATTGTCAACCTGGGACATTTTCTACTGTTTCTTTGTGTACTAGTCGGGATGCTGCTAAGAACCGCATATTTATTTTTTACTCAAGTTTCATTTCACTGAAAAGCGGCCAAGGAGAGTTTCACACCCGTCTTTTCGTACAGCGGTGAAGTGCAGCCTGGTGTGGTGTGATCCATGTCACGCTGCCGTGACACCATGATATATAGCAAATTGGCCTAAGACTCCAATTTGCTTTGAAGCATAATATTAAATGATAAAATATACCAGCTCCTTTACTTATATCTCATTCGAATAGCCAACAACTTATCATCGCAGTTTTTCTAACCAGTAAACAGTTATTCTTGTTCTTCAAGGCCCGTTATACTGGTTCCACGTTCGATATCACCAGAGAAATTATGCGGCTGCGGTGTGAAAGCTGACGCCATGATGATGACACGTGGCTTGTATGGGGGCCGTCACCATAACTTGCTTGAAAACCTAATCATGAACTATTATATAAAAAGTATTACCTTGTCTATATCTTACTAAATTATACCATTTGTTTGCGCGGTATGCCATCAAGTATTACGTAGTCCATGTTTATCACGTCACATTTCACCGTGTCCACTTTGGAAGCTAGCTAGGACTATGTACAGCTGCGGCGGTGAAAGCTGAAGCAGCTTTCCAGAAATGCTACCTGGAAGGCAGCCCAAGAGCCTGTATGACTGTGATGCAAGTTCGTATTTAGGTATAGCAGTAGGTCACTGAGGCAGAATCTCCGAGTTCCCAATCACGGACAAAACTAACATTGAAAGTTGGGCTAGTTGGTGTTGATGCATTTGCTGATACATAGTTACTTGAGTTAGTAAGACTAACGAAATAAAGAGTTGGGACAGTCCTGTCTTAACTGTTTTTTCGTTAGTCTTGTTAGCGCTAGTAACTATTTCTCAGCAAGAACAAGACCATTTGTTAACACTGGCAGACGTGCACAAAACGTTTGATTCACATTGGCAATAGAACTACGACAGCAAAGTATTAACCAAGCAGAAGACTGGTACGCAAGGTGGTACAAAACAAAACACTTGAAAGCACGCAGTTCAGTGTACTCAGATAGTTCACCATTGCATGACTGACGGGGCGAAGCGATGAGGCGAGCAGCGACGAGCTCGCCAGTGCAGTAGGCTTGTTGAGCGACGTATTGAAGATGGCTGAAGCGTAGTAGTTTCGGATGACCGAGAGGAAGCAGACGCCGCAACGGGAACCTTGACGATGAAAATGGCCAGAGATCACACTGTCCTTGCCAGGCAGGTGTAAGTAAGCTCGGTCCCGTAGCTCGACCGCTCACGTTCCGCCTGTATGGGCGCAGGCGCCCACAGGCCTCAGGGTGAAAGTCTGCAGCCAGGTGAAGTAGCGAAGCATTGGGAGGCATAGACCGGCCCTTAACTGCTAGCACTGCACGGTCGAAGTCGTCGTGCAGTGCCCGACAGCCGGAACCCGACAGCCCATCTTCCGCTCTCCCAGTCCCGTGGCCAACCTTCTTCCTGCATTGCTTCCTGGAACACATTTGCGTATTAAAAAAGCTAGCAACATCTGGTCTTACGCTAGTCGATTCTCATGCGTTGCAACGTGGCTCAGTAGATATGGAGGTCTGCTGCTGAGAACTGGCCAGGTCGCCTGTTCGATTCCCGGCCGCACGAGTCACATTTCGATGAAGGCACACTGTAGGTGCGTTCGAATACCACTGCGGCTCCCCTATACAATGCGTGGCTGTGGGTCGACAAGCCCCGTAATTCGATTTCTTTAGAAAACTTAAACTTTATATCGCATTGTGTGTCTGTTCCTCTCTTATCATGCTGACTTATCATGGTGAACAGCTAACTGGGGAGAGATTGAGATAGAAAATATCTCGCCTGCTTCCATTTCTTTGTAATCTACATGTTCTTTTCTTTGAATATGAATTAACTTAAAAAAAGAATAGCATTGTAAGAGAAATAAATGTATAGTTAGCGCTTGCGCCTGTTGTTTCCTTTCTGTGTCGTCCTTTGCTTCCATGCTACGAAGTTACATCATGGAATGCCTCCTAACCTGACCTCTAACAAAGAAAAAAATCATTTTGTGAACGAGTTCTCTGTGTAATAATATCTATATGGAAAATTACCAGTTCGTTTCAAGCTTAGTTTCCAGCATATAATGTAAACCCATTACCGCATAAATGGTTAAAAACCACGACTTTTCAAAGAGACTAATCTGATACTATGTACACTAAGAACGCCTTAAGATTACGTTATCCCGGTGTGTAGTTGCAGTTTTGAAACTTAAAGGTGTATAACGTTGCTCATCCACATAGTCCCCTTAACCCACTATACCATGCACCCGGTACACGGCTAACACATTGGTGAGATATGTCACGCACCTAGGACACGTGCACATTTTGGCACTACCGATGAAACGCCCTAGATGTACCACTACTCAGCTAATACGTTGAAAGGGTCATGGCTTTCCATAGCAACTTCAAGCGCGGCGTCTTGCGAAAAACTGTCCTTATACGAACCGCCTGCTTTTTTTTCAGAGGTCTCACTAGTGAACTTTTCCAGTATTACCAATGAGTATGCACTAAGATGGCTCTGGAGGTCAAGCCCACGAAAGCCAACTAGAAGATCACGGTACTCAGCGTAATCCTGTGTAGAGTCTCTAATTCTTGCAAGGCGGCTAAGACAGTGGTATCGCTTTTCTATCGCGTCTCTAGGTGTATTGCTCGCTTAACAGGTTAATAATGTGAGGTGAGTTATACGGGGGGGGGGGGGCAATTGCTAGTACCAGGATGGTTGACCAAGAGCATGGTGTGCGCGTTCGCATGCCGCTTAAATACGTGAATCAGCCACTGTGCCTAAAAGGCTGCAGTCAGGCAGGATTGCATCTCAGAGAGTGCTAGAACGAAACCAAGTTAACAAATTCACAACATTTTTTCACATAGACCTGCGACGTAGCATATTTACTTACTCGGTTTTCGCTTCCGATCCCTACAACGTACTTCCTGAAACTTGTGTCTCAGCAGTGCATCGGTGGATATGGAGGCAAGGCGCTAAAGTAGCAGCTAATTTGCAATTTGATAAATTCTACCCAATGGAGCCAGTGGAACATTGTTTAGACTGCGCTGCAACCATGCTTTAAAAACAGGTTCTGTGGAGCGCCTCTATCCACTAAAACTTGCCGCTCATGTACCGAGAACGTTGGTATAAATTCCTTACCTGACTACTCTAAAATTGGCCAAAATTCTGACCACCAGGGGAAGGGAATGTAATGTCCGGATAACCTGGAGAGCACGAATGGACGCTTGATATGTAAGCGCTCAGATATAGAACTTACTCTGCATGGTTAAGGTTCTTCGAGCCTGAAAACTACATCAATGAAATATGCCGTTTAGTTTTGCTTAATTGGGCTCAAATTTATTTTATTAAACTTCATATAGCTTTACCCTTTTACTCGTATGTGGTGGTTTGTCTATCTGTGACCACGTATTTATAACGTTTAAGGTCACCCTTCGAAAATAATAATAAAGAAAAGATGCTAGCATTACTAATAGGATGGACTCGCCATTTTCGTAGGTCTTCTGTCACGAATCGCTATCAATCCGATGTGCCCAAATCATTTTTTTTTTCTTTTTTGCTAGATAGCTACTTGGAAACAAAGAATTGGGTATGAGATAAAATAAAGTACTATACAATAAAGCAACCCCTAATGGTTTTCTTTGTGGTTTCATGTTACAGTTGGGTGCACAAAAGGTTTTGCCTTTCATAAGCTTTCCACCACCTTGCGGTCTTTCACAGAACTGCTTTGCAGGAAATTTCATGTAGTGAAACCACGATGTGATTATGATCCACCCCGTAGCGCGAGATTCCGGAATACTTTTGACAACCGGGGGCTCTTTAACGCGCATCCTTTGCCCGGCACATAAGCGCTTTTCCATATTGTCTCCATCAGAAAGTGACCGCCGCGAACGGGGTCAAATTCGCGATATCGCTACAAGCAGCAAAACGCTATAGCCACTGAGGCACCATGGCGTGTGAGAGGAAATACTGGTTGGTCAACAAGAGCCTAGGTCCCGCTCACTACTTGTACAGGGCAAATGAAAAGATCAGGAATGATGAGGAGAAATAGAATTAAGGTAGAAAAGGACGAACCATCCGGGCACCAATAAGAAATTGCAAGGCCCACAGGTGTCACCACATTATGGGGAAGAACATAAATGAGCAAGGAGGTTTTATTTCTACAGCAACAAGAACATGTTATATACAAACGCTAAAAGAAGTCGTACTTCCAAGCTTAAGGATAGCTTATTGCGCTGTCGTGAAATTGTCATTTGGTTTTGCTTGCCTAAATGCGTTGAATCTCAACAAAGACGGAAAAATGCTGTAACTCATTCAGCTAAAGGTATCTAACCATGGAAAATGTTGTAAAGTCAATATGATCACTAGCATAATTCATCTTTATGGGCCTTTCATAAAGGATCACATCAGTCGCTTTCTTTTCGGACGACAAATTAGAGAATTTCTAAGTCTTCCTAGTAAACACGCCATCTACTTTGACATATTAACATAGGTACCAAATGACGTACGAATACAAGCAGGAGATAATATACCGTGGTCAATAATCGAGGTTGTTTGGTAGATCTTAACATGTTTTGACGTTAGTACGCAGCTCACCTTCACCCACTATACCAGGCTAAGGCGGCTCCATACATAGGCACCATTTCGGTGCCTATGTATGTTTTCGATGTTCTTTTCTGTAACCTTTTTACTGCCGCCTTGTAGAGGGGGCTGCGGGCTCCTGTCAAGCTGCCGTTTGTTCGTGCAGCTTTTACCTGCAGCCTCCTCCATCTTGCTTGATGGGAAATAAACATTATTATTATTTATTATTTATTTATTTATTTAGCTGCACACACAAGCTGTGGCAAGGGTTCTGCCATTGATCAGAGTAACACCCAGCACAAATAATAAAAAATTCTGCACAACATTCTGCGCAAAAATGCGGCCTGAAGTATAGTACATTGACTCGTAACTGTCTGAATTTAAATCACAGTGCTGTTGCTTTTCATCAGAAATTGTCCCCGGAAAAGTAGCCTCTCCTACGTAGAAAAGCGCCCATACTATTAACTCTAAATATTTCATATCTCTGCAACGCAACACAAAGCTTTAGCTTAGCCATTGGGAACAAAATGATCTTTTGCTCTTCAAACGCTTTTTTTCTTTCTTGTTTTCTTTATATCTTCTTTTTCGCAATCTCATTTCTTGGCGAACCCGCGCCTTTGTGTGCAGTCTCGCTGAACTAAGAAGCATGAAGTAGCTTACATTCACAGTAGCACGCTTATAACGTTATAAGGAAGGATAGAACAGCCACACAAAAGTGGTACCTTTTCAACTAATGAAGCTGTTCATCTAATTTGGCTCCTCAGGTTGACTCTTCTCAGTGCTGGCACGGATCAAAAGCAATGGCAAAAAATTGTTCTGCAGCGACGGAGGTAACTAATCTTCGCTAACTAATCTCGCACAGCCCAAAGCATTTAGGCCAAGGCCATTATATGAAAGCTACATGTACAGATATATCAAAGTTGAATTGGAAGCTAGACTGATCATGAGGTCATTCTTCCTAAGTGGAAAAGGGCGGCAACGCATTGCCACATTGCCGTAGGCGATGTAGGTCTAACGGGGTGGCCAAATTTTCAGTGCATAAATAACAAAACGCGAAAACGTTTCTATTTTTCATGAAGGATGATTCTTGGTAAGTGCAATTGCGCAATGACTTCTTCAATATCCCGATATAGTTAGGTCCCAGTAATTACTAGTTGTACAGAACAGGAGCAATCGAATGAAAAGTTCACATTTTCAGTCAAGAAAAAAACCAAACAATGGGAGAAACAGTAAAGCTGTGGACTAATTAACTTTTCTCAGACATCACATAATTGGGTCAGCTTGAAGCCCACAATAAACGACCAGCCGGAAACTGAAATGTCGATGTGAATAATCGCCAGGGATTAATAACTTCTGCTTTATTTCTTCTTAGACTGATAAAATTGACCATAGAGTAGATTGCCAATACTTGACTGATAGACCTGTCTATGTTTATGGCGGCCCGTGCATTTAGCAATAATAACTGAGCGCGCAAGCCGAAGAAAACTCGACATATCTAAATATCAGAGCAACAGTTTTACCCATCCAATAAATTAATCATTTTAAGACGAATATAGAAGTGAATGGTACCATTCACTTCTATATATTATTTAGCGTGGACTGGTACCAGTTCACGCTAAAGAACCACCTTGGGTTCTTTAGCGTGGACCTAAATTGAAGTGAACGGGTCTTTTCTGACTTCGCCCTCATCGAATCGCGGTCGGAATTCGAGCCCGCAACTTCATTCATAGTAACCCAACCCCACAGCCACTAAGAAACCGCGGTGGGTTATTATAGGGGAGCACCATCGAGCAGTGCTGTCAAACGGGATCTAAAGCACTGGTGATCATTGGAAGGTGCGCACCGCAGCTTCACGCACGTTGCTATCACGGACTCCGCTGTTCACGTTTAATTTGACGCCTATAGCCCACAACAATTTTTGTCGCGCATGCAGTCTGATTACACAAGGGCTTGGCGAAAACATGCGCAACCGAGAGAACCAGTGATAACATATGAGAGGTTTCCTCTGCACAAAGGCGCATCTTGCGCTGGGTGATAGCTCTGAACATTTGTTAGCCGGTAAAGGATTGTCACCGAAAATATAATACACGTGGCAATAGAGGCAAACCGGCAAGTGTACGGGTGAGCGAATACCTAAATCTTCTATATGTTACAGACAACAAGCGAAGTCAAAGTTGTCGCACACGAAAGCACGTGCGGGTGCTCTAATTTCTTCCGAATGTTAAACAGACTGATATCTAGTTAACCTCCATGCCTTTCCTCTTTATCCCTCTCTCTCACTCTCTCCCCCTCCATAAACAACATATACAAAAAACATCAGCTAGCTCTGTTAATGCGACACACCACGTATAGCGATGAAAGCAAGTACTCCTTTAGGATACCTATTGTGCGGGGTGTCGTGTTTGACTGATGAGTTATTTGATTATGATTGATTTGTGAGAATTGTTGATTCATCGACGTTGAACAAAAATGATCTTTTTATTTTAGATGGTAATATTATTACACAGCTAGGTGTCTTACGAATCAAATTTCATGGATCAGCCTATATGTAGCCGACTGTCGAAGTTTCTGCAGCACGGAATCTTGAGAAGACATGAAATTTCTGAAAACATTCTAAAATTAACTAGTTATGACCCATGGCTACACTGCGAAGCTATGATGCGGGTAGCGCGAAAATATTAATCTAGAAAACATTCGCATGCTGCACGTAATAACCGATTAAAAACGCAAGCGCTCTGTTTTCCTGCCTCCAGTTACGCCGTCGCCATAGACTACATTCCTTTCCACTTTACCACGCTAATTAACAAAGTACCATATTACAACGAAGCTGCATATGGCCAGGCGATTCTTCCGTCCGTCCGTCCGTCCGTCCATCTGTCGCCTGTACACCGAAAACTCGTCTGGCGCAACCCCATGCGCATACGTCAAAAAGAAAAGAAAAATAGAGGCATGTGATTGGCTGCACCAGTAGTGACACTGTTGCTCCCCATCGCATGCGAGCGTGAGCGCAGAAGTTTCTTCCCGGCTGCGAAATGGGTAGGCCACGCTTCATACGCACTTCCGAGGAGTAGGCAGCTTTCTATCACCAACGGCGCAAGCAGAACCGGGAACGAGCTCGTCTACGCCGCACCGATGCTGCAGCCCAGACACAAGAACAGCCTCCTGCAGGCGAGCACAAGCAGCAACTCCGTACCGAGGATCTGGCAGGCTACTAAGTGGTCGTTTAATGAACCATCGGGATTAACCCAGCGATAAACACCGGCGCCTCACGTTTAAGCTTTGTTGGTTAACCAACTGTACAGAGTGCTTGTGCAGGGATTTTCTAGCGAAGCTTTAGCTTCTTCCCACTACTTTGATGTCCTTTTCTAAGCCCCACCAAGATGCTGCGAGCGCAGTTTACATGTCCACATTGACTCTGAGTGGAAGCTGTCACTCGATGAACAAAGAATTGTGTGCACGATGGTTAGTTTCGAACCCGTTTCCACAAGGAAAGGAGTCGAATTCTGTGGCCAAGAAATTACGACGCTTTTTTTGTTCTCCAAGTGTTTAGTTAGTGACTGCAAAAAACGGCGTATAAAATCGCCATTACGCAGTTTGCATACTGGAGAACTTCGGCCAGGGTCCCAGAATCTTAGCTTCTGAGAAGGGTGTACCCTGTGATCGTCTATTACTCATACGTAGAACGTCTCGGTAGGAATTGTAGGATAGACAATGGCACAAAATTTTTTCTACAGTCTCATCCCATATGCAAGCGTTGCATAGGGCGCTATGGGGCCATTTCGATCAAGAATATATAAGCGTTTGTGAACGCGACGCCCAGCCATAGGCCGCCCACTAAAGTTAGGGAAAATCCGGGAGGCAGGCGACGTAGCATGTCAGAGTTCAATGAATATAGAGTTTGTTCAGTCTGGTGAATTACAGTGTCAAAGTGCAATGCAACCCTCAAGGAAGCTGCCACACTGCATCATTTTTTGACAACGGTATTGGTACCCACTGATCTTGCTGTTAAACCGAGCCTAGTGTTTCATCTGTTTATTCAGCCCCCGCAGAACGGTATAACATGCATACAAATTCAGGAGAGCCCGCACATATTGCAGCGAAGGTATTACGGCGGCTCCAACCGAGGTCGAAAACTCTAACCGTAAATGCTGAACGGGCAGCACTTCAACATTGTCGCGCATATTTGAAGAACCAGAAGCTGTAGTGTGCTAAAGCTTTTGTGATTTGCTGGCAATAACAAGATTACGTGGACAAAAACCGACAGACCGGCTGCTTCGAGAGAAATAGGATGTTATTTCTGCACAGTTCGCACAAATTTGATGTCCTTCATTTTTTAATCTTTTCTTCACGATATACGATATCGACTAGTCAATGATACGATCGCTGCTGGAATATACTTGTTAATGCACTCTCCGGCCAGTGCTGTTGTTAGAAAGTGCAACGATGTCACTGTTCTTCAAAGAAAATATAAATTTAAGTTATATCCGAGAGACCGTCATATGCAAAATTATTTTGGTGTAGCGCGCATAAGCTAGCGATTGCAGCCCCATTACCACAGCAGCCCCCTTAATGCTTTCTTACACTCTTAAACAGTCTTTGTGCGGCAAAGCCTACAGCAACTCATGCTCGGGATGCACGTATTCGCAAAAGCGTGCGGTGACACCTCGCCGCTCTCCATGGCTCGTCTCCCGTCCCTCCCTTGCTCTTTGAAATGAACGCGTCTTTGCTAGTGGCCACCTAGCGGACTCCTCGTGAAGTGAACGTATTACGAACCCTCTTTGGCCGCCGGACGGGCCACGCCACCAGACTTTCATTCAGGCGGCAGTCGCCGCTACTACGCGCGGTGTGGAGCTCGGCCACTCCCTTTCTAAGTGGCTTGCCAGCCGACCGCGTCTGCCGACATGTCAATACCGACCACGGAAGCGTTTCTTGCTAGTCTTTATCGTCGGAGCGTGTTTATCGCCGGTTTCTCCGGCGGTAAATGTCAGCAACGTCCACGCCTATCGTAAGGACTGCTCGGACGTGATCGTGCTTTTGTTTTTCATTTACTCCATTGTCTGTGACTACGCTCCCTAAATTCGCCTTCGGCGCCACAGCTTCTGTAGACCCGTGCACTTCCATACTCGTAATACTGATCCTCTTCCACAGCCTCGAAGAGTGTGGGCAAGAAATATTTTTGTCTGTACTTGCGTCTAATGGGAAATGCACGTTTTATGATTCAGGTTTAGTTTAATTAATTTAGGAATAGTGGAAGAGGTCGAGGTAGTGGGCAGGTGCTTCGACGACGCAAATGGCGCAGAGGAAGCCTAATTCAGATACATCATTATTTAGTAGCGCTACAATCTAGGATGAGCAAACGAGCCATTCAATCAAACATTTTATTGAACCGGACTAAGTCCATTGTCGTGAATATAAAAAAAAAACATGGTTACTGCCAGAGTTCCCTTACATTATTTTGCGCTAAAGCATACTTACTGAGTGATCGTTACTTACAGTCTGCTAAATGTTACTCTTGGTTTAAACTTTATCTTTCTCGACTGCGGTGCCAAGAACGGAAACTGCAGTCGAGGAAGGCAGGGACTGAGTCGGTGTTATGAAATTAGAAAATTTTCACGCATAGGATGGGGTCATCTGGCGCAAGACAGGACTACCTGGGGCTCGCCGGGTCTTACAATGGACATGAATAGGTTGATGATAAGTTTGATTATCGCACTGATATCATACGGCCACGTAACCACGTTCTTCCGTGAAGGAATGTATTTATTCCATTGTAATAGACGCTGTTAGACTGGACTGATCTCACCTGATTATTTTTCTCATGCGTGTATTACCTTTAACAACAAATTTTTAACTGAATATAAAGGAACAATTAAAAATTTCGAGATTATTTTTTTCTAATACAGTGAAGCTAAGGAATCATCGCAAATATTTTATGAGGAGCATATATTGCAGTGACAGTAAACGTTGAATTGAATGTACGTGCACCCGCCGTGGTTGCTCAGTGGCTATGGTGTTAGGCTCCTGAGCACGAGGTCGTGGGATCGAATCCCGGCTACGGCGGCCGCATTTCGATGGGGGCGAAATGCGAAAACACCCGTGTACTTAGATTTAGGTGCACGTTAAAGAACACCAGGTGGCCGAAATTTCCGTAGTCCCCCACTACGGCGTGCCTCATAATCAGAAAGTGGTTTTGGCACGTAAAACCCCATAATCTTTTCTCTAATGTACGCGCTGCATTATTTATGATGACCTTTAACTTATGCCAATTCTGTGTGCCGTTGCAATCATAGTACAAATTTCAAGTCACACCTTTATCTTGTCCCTCAAATCAGAAATATTTCCTACAGCACTGAACAATGTAATAGTTTCGGTTATGTTTAATATTGGTGACAATACCAAATTGACCAACTGTCATCCATTGCAGGGCCACCATGTATTCGTGAAAGCATTTCTGAACTTGAACTTTGAACTTTATTTGTATCTATACAACGTACAGATAGCAGGGGCACAGACAAAAAGCCATAAAATCGGCTTGACTAGGTCTGTGTCCCTTATTGGTTTCTTTGGCACCACGTAGCAATGCGTGCACAAGTACAAGATGAACAATAAAAAATATAAACAATATGTGGGTGAATGGGACTATTTATACAAAGTTACTTCGCACTGCGGCCAAAAAATTGACATGAATGCAGATATAGTATTGTCATACAAGTTACGAAAAACACGAACAGGAAAACAACAAAATGCAGACATAGTGAATCCCTTTTCATTTACGGGTAACATTCACAGAAATACAAAACTAAATAGGTCACTGTGCAATTACAACTTAGAACACGTATACATCAGAACAAAACACAAAGAAAAACACTAAGCATTCACATGAATGCCAATATGAGTGGCAAGTTTGGCCACCCAATTGAAATGATAATAAGTAGGGTGATTAATGAAAAGAGTTAAGTAGAGATGGTAGTTCATGGCGCAGCATTTGATTCCCGTAGTTAGTTCTTGAGTGCGGAATATGCCAAGTTTCTCTGTGGCGTGTACTGAAACTGCTTGTATTTAGTGTTAGCCTTGAGAAGTGCACAAGAAAATGAGTGCTACCTTTTCTTTCTGTAAAAAAGCGTTTCAGCAAAATTGTATTGTAGACCGATTTTATCGGCGCCATATCTAATTGACAAAAAAGAGGATCAGTATGCGCATCGAAAGAAGAGGTTGAAATTGCACGGATGGCTTTCTTTTGCAATAAATATAGAATGTTGATGTTACTGCTAGTCGTGTTGCCCCATACGAGGTGACTATAGTTAACATGAGATAAGAAAAAAGAATTATAAAGTAGGAACTTCACTCTTAATGGTAAAAGGAAGCGTAATCTTATCAGTATTTCAACAACACGTGCAAGTTTGTTAGCAATAATGTTGACATGGTCATTCCACAGCATATTCTCTTGGAATATGACAACTAAGCTTTTAACCGATGGTACTATGTCTATGAAAGATGTGCCTATTTTTAGATGTCCGTCAATACTGTGCCTCTTGTTTTTCGGCTGGAAAAGCACGCCTTTTGTTTTGGTAGTAATAATAGTTAATGAGTTGAATAAGCTCCACTTGTTTATTTGGGCTAGTGTATCAATAGCAACACATAGTAATTCTTTCACGTCCTTAGAAGTTATGAACAAACTAGTGTCGTCGGCATAGATAACAAATTGGACGTTGGTATTGATATTAGTTATGTCATTTATATACAGGTTAAACAATAGTGGTCCTAGTATGCTTCCTTGAGGAACTCCAGCGAATATAGGCAAATTTTTTGAACAGTTGTTACCTACGACAACGGTCTGATACCTGTACTGCAAATAACTTCTAATTAAGTTCAGGAAAGTTCCCCTAAAGCCATAAATGTCAAGTTTTGTTAGTAGAGTGTAGTGATTAAGGGTGTCAAAAGCCTTCGAAAAATCAATAAAGACACCGAGAGTAAGTAAATTGTCTTCAAAGCCTCGTAAAATTGTCTCTTTTTGCATCAGTAAAGCTATTTCTGTTGAACAACCTTTTCTAAACCCATACTGGTAATCTGTAATTACATTGTGTTTTTTACAAAAAGAGGTTACTCTGGTATTAATCAATTTCTCAAGACATTTAGAAAAAATGGGCAGGATCGATATCGGCCTATAATTTGAGAGGTCGTTTCTGTCGGCAGATTTGAAAAGGGCTGTTACCTTCGCTATTTGCATGCGCCGAGGAAATATACCATTCGCCAATGAAAGATTGTACACGTGCTCTAAGACAGGACAGATTAGGTCTAGAACATGCTTAGCTGGGCGATAATACTAGACTGATAATACTAGACTAATTGACATGTTCTTCCGGGGGACCTTCAGCTTAGGTTTACTAAAGACAAATACACAAAGTTAGCTTAGTATTACAAAAATAAAAACTAATAATAGACAACATTGAATAACACAAAGAAACACGTGGACTATTTTTATTTATTAAGAAAACATTTTATTTGTTGAATGATTAGGCATTTATTTTGAAGGTTCCAAAATATGACATGCATGCCATTTTTCTTTACTTTTTCATTCGGGTGTTGTTTCTTGTGTCGATGCGTGAAAGTCCAATACGCGCTTAATACAATGTGGCGATTTTCAGGAGAGCCGTTTAGGACTATGTTTTAAATGTATACGTCAGCGACATTGTTAACACAGCAAACTTACGCTTTATACGCACAAGACGCTAGTACTTATTTCAGTGGCTCTGAGAGGAGGAGCTGCTAAATACAGAGAATGCCGTTCTGAGTGCGTTTGATGTTTGGAGGGTAGCAAATTTTACACTAGTAAAAAAAAACAATAATATTTATACGATACGTTCCGTTTCATCTCCTCGGCAAAAAGTCTAAATCGGGAAAGCTAAATTATCGTGTAAATATGTTTGTAGATAGCTTAAAATTTCGGGTATGCCATTATTCAAAATATAATATTACTATTGTCCCACTATCATTATCTGTTTCAATATTTTGAAGACTTGCGATGCAGTACTCGAACAGTTATTCGACGATCACGACGCTCTACGAGCACGTCGTGACATACTGTTCCCTGGCTTCATTGCTGTCATTTTCATGGTGCACCACATTGGTAAAAGTATTAACCAACAGCTTCCCTCTGTCCCGTAGATCAAATTGCAAACGGCATTGCATGCCTTCATAAAATTAGGTTAATGTGTCTCATTGTTTACACAACATAGTCGACACGGTCGCAAACTTTATATTTCACTTTCTTGAATCATAAGAAAGCAGATGTTAAATTAGGTATTCAGAGATCGTTTTTAGCCAATTTGTGTATTTGATTACGAAATCTCACAATTTTATTGCTCCAATTTCAACTTCTCGGAAGTAGGGTCTTTGATGAGACCGATTGACCAAATAAGGTACATCACGCCGAAACTATTTTTTTTATCCAAATTTCGGTGTAAATTTCCGTTTAAACTGGAATGCAGCCACTAAGCAATATTGCAATTCTAACACAAGTACTGACATTCGCCATGGCAGCCACGTTAAAAAATTAGGTTCATTATGCTCTTAGGCCTGCTAAATAACAAGCGTAAGATTTTAGCTAGAATCGGTTACATGGATCATGCATTATTACGTTTATTGAATACAACGTTCTTCCTATTGTCCTTCATTGTAAATACAGAATATGATATTTTCCGATATTTCTTGGGATAAGTACAACCGAACATCTCGAGTTCTTTCTAAAGTGAAGTGCGAACATCCATGTATTTTTACAAGAGAGGCGAATGCATGGTTAGTTCCGTGCGCAAGGAGCAGATGCTACAAATTATATTGCCTACTTTGGTAAATAGGTTTAATTCTTTTCACTATGCCAAACTTCCTTTCTCTCACTTCCTTTCTGCTATACTGTGACGTAGTGGTCACGGTGAAGAAGGCAGCGAAACTGTGAGTGAGGAAACTAGCGTTTTATTTGGTGAACCTGTGCCCTCAAAAGCAGGCTACGCTCAAAGAACAACGATAGCGGCGAACACAGTCGGCGATCGTGGAAAATCTGATCAGCGGATCAAGCGCGTCGGTTTTACATCAAAGGTTCCAGAGTAATCGCTGGTTCCCGCGTGTCTTCTAGAAAGTTCTACACCATTCGCGTCGCGCATACATCAAATCAGGTTACACAAGGTTCAGTGACAACAGACACAGGATAGAACTATCGTTAACATTCGAGAAACTTCCGATACATGCAGGCGCGTCTCGCGGTGTGCAATAACATTTGTTAGGCGGTGAAACGTGGTCACATGATGAAGATAAGTAAGTACATGTGTGAATATTGTATTAAAGGTAACCAGCATTATTGTATTTTAAAATGAAATTTGTTTACAGTTTCCCATTCTATCTTGTGAGCTTCGGTCTTATATATCTCACGCACCAATGTATCCTTCGTCTTTCACGGTTTAAATGTTACTTCGTCAACGGGGGCTGACGTAAATGTTGCCTGCATGCAGACGCTAAATATATCAATAGAAATTCTTTTCCGAGCTCGAGTGTAGTCAAGCTGACCCGCTGCGGTTACTTAGTGGCTATGGTGTTAGGCTGCTAAGTATGAGGTCGCGGCATCGAATCCCGGCCACGGCGGCCGCATTTTGATTGGCACGAAATGCAAAAACACCAGTATATTCAGGTTAAGATGCGCTGTTTAAATAACCCCAGGTAGCCGAAATTTCCGGAGTCCCTCCACTACGGTGTGCTTCATAATCAGATCATGGTTTTGGCATTTACAACGCCACAATTTATTTCTATAGTAAAGCTGCTTTGCTGTGGACCAGGCGACTAAGGCGAACCAGTCATCCATTCATTTCTGCTGACAATAAGGTAATAAACTTGGGAAACTATTTGTATTTTAGTGCAGAAATGCGTGAAAGCTTAAAGAATTGTAAACGTGTTTCCGCTTAGACATATCGGATATGTGCGTTACCTCCCGTAAAATCAACTTGCAAAATAGTCCTATGCCGTTTGACCCGAGCCAATTTAATTCCTTCATTTCGACAAGCCATCTCAATCTCTGCTGCCCTCGACAGCATTCTTTCCCCTTTGCACATAATACGTTACTTTCAATGTTGCCGTTTGTTCTGCTCGTTTCAAAATCTGCCCAGTTCTGCTTGTTCTATAATATCAAATATAATGCCATAGTCACATTCATTGTACCATCTTTATGTACCATGTGGGAATAAATAATTATTATTTAATCCATTTCTCATTTTGTGGCCCCTTTCATTGGCTCGTATTAAGTGCACAGTTTCTATGCAGACACCGCAAAAACGTAGCCAAAGATGGATTGAAAGAAACAACAACGAAAATGAAATCAATACAGAATAATTGTAAAGAATAACAAGGTTCAATTTATGCAGTGCTGCTTTTCTCTGAGCAGTGCCGCCAGCTGTACTGATTCAATATCGCTAGACGATGAAAGGGCCTCATTAGAGATGTTCCCATTAAAAAAGGATTTCTTTGTAGCAGCCAACCGAAAGTCATTTGGAAGGGGCAGGTCTATCCCCCAGTGTACTATAGCTAATGAGCCAACATACAACCTAGAAAATGGCTTGCTTCGTTATTATTATTACTCGGCATGTATTTCAAAGGCATATTAATAAATAAATGGTGTACTAGTGTTAGTGATGCCAAAATGTTTGAGCAAGGTTAACAAAGGACCCTAATAACATCTACTGCCGTATTGCCGCAGAAACTGGTCGTGCGGCCAAGCCTTGGTGACTTCGTAGTCTTGCGACAGTGCGGAAGCTTTTGTAGTGGCGCCGCATCTGTCAATGATAGCGCCGACGCAGGTTACATGCAGCGTGCTGACGTGCCAGGATGCACGATCGCTCACTCGTTCGATTTTTGGAAGAATGGTGGCAGTTGCGGTTTTTGGACGCTCATACGCGTCACATGCGAAACTTACCGTGCGCAATAGTGATTTGGCGGCGCTCGTGGGAGTGAATAGCAATAGTTTATTGCAGCAAGAGAAATAGGCTTGTGGCACGTTTTCTTCACGATAAACTTGGCATTATATGGGTTTAGCGTGTTCGATTTCCCGATAAATGCACGTGAGCTGGGCGTTTGGCCGTGTGGGCGGAGGTGTAAGCGTGAGTGGCCTGCATAGTGCAGCCATCTGGTGGTGAAGAGTTCAACCAGCGAAACGCAGAGCTAATATAGCCGTAACCAGGTGCGTTATACTTTGCTGCTGGTGTAAATTCTCGGAAGCAGCTTAATCATAGACACGTTGTCTTTTTCAAGGTTTAAAACCTTTTACACTTGGTTACAGCAAAGCTAGTTCTGTGTTTCTCTGGTTGAGCTATATGTCACCAGGTTACCGCGCAAGCCACTCGCTTTTACACCTCGGCCCATCCAGCAAAACGCCCAGCTCGCCTGAGTTCACCAGAATACGGCACACGCTAAAACTGTTTATTGTGACAGAAATATTTCCTCGCGAAATAAACTTTTGGGTTACTCTTAACTGTTAAGAATTCAAGTTTAGAAGTAAAAAAATGAAAAGTACAATATAAGTACAGCTGCCTAGAGAGGCTGATTTATCCTTCTGTGTGATGTACCTGTTTCAGGTGGTCAGCAGGAGAAAGATTTAGGGGGTTCGTGAAACACCCGTCGAGCTTGATAAAAAAATAGTCCGCGGATAGCATACTGCTGTGAACATGTCAGCCTAATTTTTCAGTCGTGTGCTGTGCGTGGAGCTTGCAATTGGAGCGCGCTGTCACCTCTTTTAGAGCGAAGCTTTCTTTGCCTATTCCTTCGAGTTTCCCACTGCTCCTGCTGCTGTATGGCACAACGCGTAGGTGGGTGGTTCAGAGAGTGTGCATATATGACAGGAGCAATCAATAATCCCACCAGGAAGAAATATGACGTGGTTGAGAGAAAAAAAAAAACTAAACGGTCAATGTGCTCAAATTCAAAGCCATTTGAGCAGTTTCTTATAATAATTTCTTGCACAATTGTTCACTTACAGTTTATTTTGCCGTTACTTCCAAAGGACATTAGTCGATCGAGTGAAAGATAATTCTCCGATGATTACAATACTTCCTAATGCAAAATTTGAGCGCGGCTCTGGACGCGGTTTCATTTCGCGTGTCAATATTGTGTATTATGATTATACAGCTAGACGTTTTATTTTAAGAACAGAACGTGGTCAGTAGCGTAGCTGACGCGGACAACCTGTCTAGTGCGGCACATTGCAAACGGAGCAAACCGTGGCGCTATTTCTTCACTAATCGGGACATCGCGAGAGGCAGCGCGTCGGTGACAGGTAGGCGAGATTCACAGAAGCTGCTGTGCAGCTCATGCAGCGCTTTCTTTACATACAGACGACGCGTGCTACTCCATCGCTATATCGTAGCCATCATCGCCGCACAGCCCTTCTTGATCGGCACTACACTTTTCTTCGCACGCTTTTGTTCCAACAACGATGAGAGCAGGCCTCTCTTCGTCGCGGCGAAATCGTGCCACCATTGTCAGCGGTGACATGACCTAAGGAAGCGCCACATCGAGCCTTACTCGTAGCCGCTCGCCGTAGCCCCTTGCAGGAGTGGTGATCCCAGTCACGCACACTGGTACCGTGGAATGGACCTCAGCAGCTGATGCCGCGGGCGAGCGTAGCCTTCCCCCACAGAACACCTATCCACACCTCACGCCACCCTGGTCATCGCTCGGAAGCGCATATGAGATCGTCCACGCGGCTGAAGTAGCCATGGCAGCCGGCAACTTAGCCCAGGCCGTCTCCCCTCGTTCCTCCTCCAATTTCTTCCTCGCGCACTCTTCTCGCGCACACAACGTATAACGCCGAGGCACGCTGGCGCTCCACGGAGCAACGGGCGCCTAAGATCTGCGCTCTAAAAGAAAGGCTTCCAAAGTTACCAGTTCCAACACGCTATGTTCTTAGGTGGCCACTTTCGGCACGAGAAGAACAAAGCGAGCTCATTACAAGGTAAAATAGCACGCAACTGTTCCTATTTCCAACGACGGTCTGGAGTCATCAAGATGCCACTTGTTATTTGCACCATGGCTGCAATGATGCGCAAATTCCGGCATGTATAGCTTGCCGTCCCCAGCCATGTCTCCACTCAAGGTCGTTTTCTCATAATCGTTCCGAAGTGGCACTACAGGACAAGGGAGCAGAAAAGAAAGCTCATACGTATCAGGACAGTGGGATGCTGAAGCAAACTCTGTATATAGTTAGGGCACGAACTATATAGGTGGTGCTATTGGTGTGCTCATTAAAAGTTGAATTGGCACAAATTGTACACCGCGCGATTTTGAAGATCGTTGTGCTTTGAAATTCAATGAATGCGACATAGTTTCTCCTCCATCCAAGCAATGTCACTATTGTGAAGTGGAAACTCTTTCAGCGTTTTCCTATTTCGGCCACAACAGCATCGACTCTTTCGCTACTTTCCATTCTAGACGCTGTCCTTTCCTTGGAGAGCGTTCTGCATTTTCGTTTCCAGCGGTTCTGTTTTCCTTAGGCTTTTCTCCCGCTTTCGACTCTCATTGCCATAGGAAACTTATTTCGCCCATTATCGACCCTCTGTCGCACTACCATTTCCCCACTTCTAAGTTCCCTTAAAACTTTGATTTAAATCAGGCCGTGGGTTCTTCCGTAGATAAACTACTTTATTTTCTACGGTCTTCCTTAGGCTTTGCGTATTCTTAATTCATTTTCCATAGCGAAACCTGTTTGCAGCCTTGCAGTCACGTTTACAGTTCCGTATTCTCGTTCCTTTTCTTGCCTTAACTTAGTCTGCCGCTAAGTCTTTATCTTTCCTCATTTTTTTCTATTCCAAATAAATTTAATAATGGTCGAGTGCGTCTGATCGCAGCTTTGATTCAATCCTGCGCAATAATCTTGATTTTATAGAAGCAAAGAATAGAAGGAACTTTCATTTTGAACTCGGGAATCTTGTGAGCGCTGGCTCCTTTTATTTAGTTTCGATAAAGGGGCCGCTTTGCATTCAACAACTGAATGAAAGCCAACAACTGATAGCTTGATAAAAGGATCTGTTCTTGCATTTTGGTTCGACTTCCTTTGGCTTTCTCGTTGAGCAGTTGCATTTATTTCATGTGTATTTTTGTTTCTTTATCATAGACTTCTGCCTTAGAAATATTTAAAGAAGTTATGCGAAAAGCTGCATCTCCTAATTTGTTCTAGCTTCCCTGTTTCTTTTTGTGCGACCATTATATTTTTATTTTCCGCATATTTAAAAAAATTCTTGCTGCTAAACATACTTCTTGTCACCAACCTTCCCCCTCAGTATTAACATTGCTTATAATGAAGCGCGTTCTCTTGGCAACTTCTGCGCAGGCTGGAGTCCAACGGATAGGTTGAAAGCAGCACAGTTCCGGCAACTTCATCTCGCTTCTTAGGAATATTGTACTGTACCTAAACAAATAATAACGACATACGTATCCCTGTAGCTGAGTCAAAACGCTAAAAGTAAAGATTAGTTCATAGATCACGAGAGAGAAAGCTAGTCCGGACAGCAAAAAGAAAACCCGTCGCTTTTGTAAACACTCGTTTGTCAGCTTCTTGATGAGGCGGCTCCCCGTAGTCGTCGCCCATTTTCCGTAAATATTTCCGGCACAGGAACGAGCAATCTTAATTGAAGCTCACTGTTCGCCTGAGTATCCAGCCCCTAAATGATATGCGTGCGACGAACATAGTGTATGCCTTGTAATTTTCTGAATAATGTCAGTGTTTTAGCGCTATCCATGCATAAACTGAAACTATTTGCATGCCCTTTTGCTTCTTTTTCTTATTATTGAAATAAAAATAAAACAGACGAGTTGCCATCGTTTGCTGGCAACGGCTACCCCTCTTTACTTGGTTAATATTATAGGAATAAAGAAATGAGGTCTTGCATTAGGCGATACCTATGTAAAACAGCAGAACGTGTAGCAGCACGAATTATAAATGTCTCCGTTGTTTGTTTCTTTATTTTTCTACTGATTAAGAAGACAGCGTTTAATTTCCAATCTTACCTGCGTGAACACTTGTACTTTGCACGAGACAATTACAGGCACCTCGGGGTTTGAAATGTATCTCCCTTGAGCTGTGCAATCTAAAAAAAAAAAGCATTCCAGGGTTTCGCATACAAAAATATTAGGCACGCCATAGCCCGGGACTTCGCATTTATTTGACCACCTGAGGTTCCTTAATGTTTCCTTAACGGTTCCTTAACAATTCAATGTGCACGAGCGTTTTTGAATTCCATCGCGATTAGAATGCGGCCACCGCGACCGGGATTGAACCCGCAACCTCGGCAGCACAACGCTATAGCCGCTGAGCTATGCTCTCTCGATGTTCAAGACGTGTCGCCTTAGGACCTAATATCAATTCATATTCCGATCGTAATCCAGTTCGTTTAGCAACAAATGCATGGTGTTATTATTTGCTACTCATTAGAAAGAAGGGGGCAAACGACTTCACGCATTCTTAGCAGTAAATAATATGTTGAGACAACCAATGCACTAAGCGACCGTTCTCGTTATAAGCGTGACCATTCACGCCAAGCGCCAGACAAATTAGTGACAGACTTCGAGATGACTTTGTACTATCGTGACGGGAAGCCTAAGTATATGAAGCGGCTGGTGGTGGTGGTGTTGGCGTAACATAAGACAAACGCACACACGGAAGGTCACACGTTTTCTTTCTTCTTTTTTTGAAACGTGCATATTTACTTCGCCTTGAATTTTGAGCAACCGAGCATACAAAAACGGCATAAGAAGAGGACTACCTCAGCTCTGCCTTCTTTCTTTTCTCTTCTCTTCTTCTGAACTCGTGCTGTGTTCCTCTGTTCCGAATTCAGCGGGATCAACCAACAATCTCAAATTACCACGCTACCATTCGGTTACGACAATTCAAGGTGAAATTGTTAACTCGGGAAGTTCTGTGTAGTAGTACGTAGCAGTTAGTATAAAAACAACATTATTGCATATTCCAAAAGAGACCTCGATGTTCCACCTTGACATGCATGCACGGTAATTATAGATCTTGAGAACGCGGCACATCTCTCACATGCATGCCGCTTTAGTTACAGTGCCGTCTTCAGCAAAGCCATTGAATAGCTTTCCCTTTGGACACAGCACCAACAAACGAACAAACATTAAATAGCATCGGCACCACATAAGTGACGGAGTGTGGTGAATAGGAGGAGGAGTAAAATTTACTGAAGAGAAAGGAGGAAAAGTTGGCCTGGAGAGCGTGTCACCAGCCTGCGGGAGATACAAGGAAAGGTAGGTGATTATGTTATGGCAAAATGAGCTGCTATATATATATATATATATATATATATATATATATATACGTTGTCTAATACGCGGATCCGCGCTATACACGCAATACGCGCAAGAGTAATCTTTTACACACAAAACGTTATCGCACAAACACATTTCGCACTGCCTGCACGTCTCACTGGTTCTAGGGGCCATCGTCTAAGCCAATCTCAGATTCAAGAGTGAATTTATGGTATACGTTGGACGTGGTCAACTGTTCTCCACATTCCTAAAATATTTTCTTTTAAAAAGCGGCGGGAATCCAAGCAGTCAACGCTAGACTTAACTGTTCTTCGCCCAGCCGCATATTGAGGGAATACGCGAAGTACGTATCATGGGAAGGTATCGGTAAGTGTGCCCAACACCAAACCGTATTCGATGGAATAGTGTTTGCGGGCCTCGCCGCAACCAAAGTGGAAGCCAGAATCGCAAACCAGCGTCAAGTCCGTGGAAGCGGTCTTGCCGACGTTCGGGATTGTCCCGTTATCGCGCCATAGAGGTTCTGATGGAGTTATGGAGCAAGGTGTCGATGTCATACTGTGAAAAATGAGCTTTTCTAGTCTTCCTGTCAGTGTGCCTTTCTCGCCTCCGCGTCAGCTTGTTAAGTTCCGGCTATTCCACAATGGCTAGAAATCCACTGCAGCCCGATGGTATGCCCGTTTGAGACGCCTCAGCAAGCACAGACATGATATCGTCAACCAGAGGACTATATGCCGTTTTGTGATTGATATAATCGTTGATGAGTTGCGGCGCTCATTTTGAGTCACGGAACACTGTCCATTAATCGAGGCTTTCTTGCAGTATGCAGCGCACTGCTTCTAGAACTCCGGTCTACTCAGCTGCTGTAGAGGGCGTTCTGTTTCCTATATAGCTTGAACTGTTGCGCGATCTCCATTCCAGGTACCGTGTAAGCCGTCCTGGAAGAGGTCTGTGTTACAGAGCCATCTGCAAAAACATGTTCGGTATATCCGTACATGTAAGCAATGTAGGATAACGCGAGATGCTTGAGCCCATCAAGCGGCATTTTCCACGTATTCGTTATACCGGGAATGGAGAGACTCACAGATGGCTTTGCCATCGTACAGAGGGGAACTTCCCGTATGTCATGCGGTTCGAAGTCCGACGGCAGTAAATCTTGCCGCGACAACGCGGCTTCTGAGTAGGTGGCGACAGGCCGTATGCTTGTGACGTTCGTCAGTGGATGATTCCTGTGTCTAGTCAGTAGCCTTCGATGCACTCGCAATGGCTCATGTTGCAGATAAACTCGAGCTGTGCACGTGCGTGTTTCTGCAATAGTGCCCTAAGTAGGAGCACATGCTGGTAGTCCTAGGCAAATTATTAGTGCGCGAGCCTGAGAACTGTCAAGTGTGCGTATGGCAGATGTACTAATCCGAGAAAGTACAGGCGCACTCGAGTGGAGGTAGCCAACAAAAAGTGCCTCGTCGAGTTGCAAAAGAGGTAATTTGGATGCCCCCCCACGATTTTCCCAGCATATGTCCCTTGACTTTAGTAGAGCTGTTTAGCTTTTTTTTATGCAAAGATGTGCTTCGACCAAGTTAGGTCACCTTCGATGGTGACTCTGAGAAACTTGTAGTGGGTTACCGAAGGTGCAATCTTCCCATGAATCTTAACGGGGTAACACGTCATTGACTTCCGTGTAAATGCCATGGCTACACTCTTTGTTGGTGAGAGATGTAGTCCACGTATGTTTAGGTATGTCGACGTTATTCACACTACACGCTGTAGCTTGCTTAGTACTTACAAGCGCGTTAAGTTAGTGGTCCATATGCAGACGCCATCTGCATACACAGAGACCGAGACTCTCCCGGCGAGTTCTTTGTCGAGTCCAACGAGAACGACTATAGATTAACTGAGGCCCAGTACACCTCCTTGAGGCACCCCACGATAGAATCGATGTTTCCTTGTATCACCGTCTAGAGTTGTCAGGTGCATATATCTCTCTTGAAGATAGCTGGCCATCCCCTGATGCATACGGCCACCGATGCCATATTCTTCAAGGGCATTTAGAATTTCATCATGTGGAACATTGTCAAAAGGACCTTTCATATCAAGAAAGACAGCAGCCTTCAATGGACGGTGACGTTTGGTTGCCTGTCTGTTTGTTTGTTTATTTATTTATACTGTCAGTCCAAGAATGGACCATTACAGGAGTGGATAGAAATACAACAAAGATACAAAATATTGGCACATGTAGAACAAAAAACAATACAATAGCAGTATCTGTAAAAAATGACATGCCCAAGACAAAACAGTCGCAGTATGCGCATTAGTAACAGAAACAGTTGCTATGACGCATTCATATCCGGGAAAATAAGATTGTCCAAACCAGCAGTAAAAGCACTGACGGAGGAACATTTGACAAGTGGATTCGGTAATTCATTCCATTCTTTCATCACCCTTGGAAAAAAACAATACTTGAATATATCATTCCGTGTAACTGGCGGCTGTATGTATAAACTGTACTTGAGTTTGGAGCGTTGATATAGTGAAATTATACAGAAATCAGTGAAATTAAGTTTAACCTGGTTATTAATAATTAGGTATAAAAATTTCAGTCGGTCATACTTAGTCCTTAGTTCTAAAGCGGAGAAGTTTGCACGTCTGCATAGTTCAGTAGGAGAGTGCGCGCGCTGATACTTATTAAATATGAATCTGGAGGCGAGTCGTTGAACTCTGTCCAATTTATGACGGTTGGTTACAGTGTGTGGGTCCCATACAATCTTAGCGTATTAAATAATTGGCCTTGCTAATATCTTATATGCCAAGCTATTCACTTCAGGAGCTGCGCTGTGCAGTCTTCGCCTGAGACCCAATAAGACTTTCTTTGCCCTGCTACACACCTGATAGATATGCGCATTCCACCTCAAGCCTTGACTAAATATTAGTCCTGGATATTCATATTCTCTTATTCTTTTTACTTCTTGTGGACCGATGCTGTAATTGTACCGCAAAGTCACCTTCTTTCTTGTTATGGTCATACAAACTTATTTTACTGGGTTTAGTGACATTTACCATTCATTACACCATTTTATTATTCTTTGTAAATTGCTGTTAAGGTCTAATTGGTCACTTAAAGATTCGATCTTATTGTAGATAACCCAGTCGTCTGCGAACGACCTTAGTGGAACAGTTATATAAGAAGGCAAATCATTAATAAATATAAGAAATGAAAGAGTACCCAAGACACTGCCTTGGGGTACTCCAGAAAAAGCCGGTTTGGACATGAATTTAATTTTATTTATTTCGACATACTGCTCACGAGACTGAAGGGAGGATGTAAACCACTTAGTAATATTTGTATTTCTAAATATTTCATTCATTTTTAGCAGGAGTTTAGGATACTTTATCAAACGCTTTGGCGAAGGCTAAGAACATTTCGTCGACCTGTCCTCAACAATTTGTTGTTTGTGAAAAATCGTGAACGGTTTGAACAAGCTGCGTTATTGTAGAAAACCTCTTGCGAAACCCTGTTGTTTCTGATGCTCAACAGTGATTACTAGGTCAACAACGCTGTTGATTGGTGATCTGCCCTTTCGGATACCTGTAATTGCGTCTTGATATATATTACGCTTCTCCAAAAAAACACTCATGGTGCGTCACAACCATGAGTTGCATGGTTTTTCAAATGAAACCGACAAGCGCCACAGACCTGTGCGTCTTGTGTGTGTCTTGTCCGGATTCATTAATGCCACGATCCTGCTTGTATTCCAGTGTGCAGGCACAGTTCCCGAGGACAAAGAAAGATCTTATAAAGCGAGAAGCACTTGAGTCGCTCGAGGGCCTAGATGGCGCAAGGTAGAATGGGTAATGCTACCAGGCCTAGGAGCACTTGAGTACCTTGAAGAAGCAATCGCTGCACGCAGTCTTGCAGCGTGAATGATAGGTCGAGACGATCAGCCATTTTGGAGCAGCGCACCTGAATAGTGAAGCTACCGCTGTTGTAGAGCTGGAGAGGTGCATGCAAAAATCTTCCGTGATCTCCTTCTCACTGCGCGTCTAGATAATAGCGAAAGCTCGGGAGGGACGTAGTTGTTGAGGATAAGATGGTAGGTCTCGTACAACATGCCATATCGTGGACAACGGTTTTCTTTAGCCTATACTGGTGGAAAAGGACCTCCAACTTTGTCTGTCTAGCTTGCCTAAATATTTTTGAATTTCTGTTTGCGCACGGCGTGACATGTTCAAATCTGATATCAATTTAGTTCGCCTGTATATCCTCTCGGCGCGACGTGGGATTGCCCGCAGCTCTTCATGTATAACACCAATGGATGCTCTTGAATTTGATGTTGGGATGATGCGTGTTGTTGAGTGCATTGATGGTGCAGTGCCCTCTTCAATCTTTTTCGGGAAAATATCACAGTCGCAGGTTTTTTCCAGCTTCTTTTGAAAAGTATCCTAGCCAGTGCGTGTCTCATGAGAACTTGGGAGTCTTATAAACCATCTGAGTTGTACATAAGTAGATAGGTGATTATTGCCATACGTTTCAGCATCTGTGCACCAGGCAGCAGAAGACGAAATAGATCGTGAAGGGATAACTAAATTGAAACAGCTGCTGTGCGTGGTGCCTCGAAAAAATGCTGGTGAGCCGTCGCTCAGGATGTCAAGACCCTTGCTGCTTGTGAAGTCAAGAAGTTGTCTTCCTCGAATGTTTACGACGCTGCTACCCCAAATATGGTAGTGCGAGTTGAATTCACTTTTGATAACATGACGTCCTTGGCTGGAGTCAATAACAAGTTTCAGGTGGCCGAAGTCAAGTCTTCCCCTGGGAGAAGCATAGCCACCGATTATCGAGATTATCCGGCGCTTTAGCTTCAGTATTATAGAAACATACTCGTTGCTGTTGTGCACTGGAACTTGGTTTAGCGAATAGGTGAGGTCAAATCATAGGCATACTAAAACTTTGCTAAGATTGCGACTTGTCTCAGACGCGAATTGTTCGTATACAGAGAGTCTGAATGTCGATGTCGTATTCGACACGCATATCACAATAACTGGAAATCGATGCTTGAGCACTCTCTGTTTACAAACTCTGAGGCAACCCCGTATATCCTGGGCGTTCCACTGAAATAATCCGGAACGGCTGATCCTTTCCTGCAGTGATAACATTGAAGTTGATGATGCCATAGTATGGTATAGTAAAATTTTATTCTGCTCTTTCGGAACGCGCGTCAGCACGTAGCTGGCCGTTCCCACGTCGGAACAGGAAGGCCGTGGTGTTTGCTAGCTTTTATATAGCAGCAAGGACTGGTTCTAGTACGTCGAGAATTTGCAACGCTGCCTTGGCAACGGGTGTTTTAATTCCTATACCAGCGTTCGGAAAGAACAAACCAACTGTGCAAGCATTGCTTTGATTTGCCCATCCGATGATGAAGTTTCACGTTCATGCTGGCGGTCCGGCTGCACTTCCGTACTCCGCAATGGCAGGGAAGGCCATATAGTAGTGTTATTGATGTTCAGAAGAGCAGACATGGCTAAAGGTGGCCTTGGCGATTGAGGAATAGTAGCAGCTCGCGACTTTTCAGGGAGTACAGGTTGTCCTGTTCTCAATGCTGACCTCCTCCTGTGGTTACGTGAGTGCCAGTGGCAGCGGTGTAGCTTGGTAGCCGCTTCTCTGTGTGTTGATCGATCTCATACTGTTTTTTAGCACGAACATCTCATTCTTTAATTTCGGGCAATCCTTCGAGGTTGTCTCAGGCATATGTAACAGTGTACGTCTGTGATATGGAGAGTTATGGACAGTTGTGTGATATGGACAGTTACGTTGGTAGATCGCCATCATCACTATCTGCATCCACATCGTAGATCGCACAGGCGGGGGTGCTGCCACCGTGTACGACGAATGAGCGTACAACTATAATTAGTAGTTGAGTTACAGCTTTGAAAGTGCTGAGTGTGGTTCGTGTAGTCACATCAATTACATCTCGGATTAATTCGGTCCTCTGATTTGCCCTGGAGCCGGCCTCTCGAGATAGGCAGTGAGAGTTTGCCTATTGAGGGAATAGATGTTGCATGTAGCAGCGACGGGTATGTAGGCGATTGTGTACGCTTGCTGTGAGGGTGGCTTAATGTAGTCAAGCTCACTCGAGCTTGAAGTTCTGCGAAGTTTCCTCTTCAACCGGCGATTTGTGGCCTCGGTATATCCACCATAGGATTCCATGTAGTTCCCGCCAGAGCAGCTCGATGACCATCGCAGAGTCCCGCTCAGATGGTCGGGCGCAGCAGACCGACTTGCAGCTTGGAGGCCAGCCCCAAACCTCTGCGGCAGACTGGGCGGTACGTCCGTCGTTGCTTTTGATACTGTACCGCACGGAAGCGTCGGTACGAACAAGTTTATCTGAAAAACTAGAGCGAAACAGGAATATCAGCTGATCAAGAACTCGTCTTCGTCTTCCTCAGAATGTGGTGAGGCTGACAGAATACATCAGAGGTGCCTCGATACAAGCCACCCACCATTCAAAATGCATCACGGCCCACGCCTTAGTGGAATTGATTCCTGGATGGCGGGTTCCATTTTCACAAGACAGATGAGAAGAAAAAAAACGCCTATTTCTGCATACTTTATTGTCGGTTTTGGATTGAAACGAGATAGCTTGGAACTTTACTTGGAAAACAGAACATGCATCTAAAAGTGTGATGCCTCAAACTGATATGCAATGGGAGGGCTGTGATTAGGAGTGAAATGCTCTTATAATTTCGGCGTTGTAACCAGCTGTGTTATTGCCATTGTCTCAAAGCGTAAAAGTTCCCGCGTGCGAGTGTGAGGATGGTGTGGTACAACAGCGGGAACCTCCACTGATGCAATTCTGTTGTAATGGTGAGACGGAATTTTTTTTTATACCGGCCACACAGAGCACTTTGCTTTCGGCGCTAACTCGCTTTAATGAGAAAAAATTTTAAAAATATCGCACCCAAAAAATAAAGCGCAGCCTTGGGCAAATGGAACCTATGCCAGAGAGCACTGTAAACGTGCAGTTTTTGTCTTATTCTAAATACGTCCTTTTGCGCGTTGAATACACTGTTTGTTAACGAAGTCGTAAATTTGGTGATCAAACTGTGCCCTACTAGATTATGAATGAAAGTTGGCTTGCTCCCGGCAAACAAAGCATCGACACAAACAGCAGGGTGCCATGGTGCTGCTTCCTCTTAAAAGGGGCGCAAACCAGGAAGCGGCCGGATTCAAATTAAACCTATCTTCAAGGGAATAGCAAAGACTACGTCATTCAATCGTGGTATTCTTTTGGACTGGCCTATTTTTTGTTCAGAGCAGGTACTGCTTTTTATGCTTTGATGAGACCCTCATTTAGGGTGTGGTTCGTCCGTCGTCAAAACTTGGAGACACAGCCGCCGTTAACATACTGAGGCACATTTAACCAAAATTCCTCCAATCTAGTTAGCCCGGTGGCTGGCCATTCTATCACTGCACGCTATGATTAGGTTGCAGGAGCATCTCCCATGAAGTCTAAGTATATATACAGGGCCAGAAATTTAAAGCCAGGTTCGCTAGTAGATTTGTACTTTGCTAGCTAACTTGTGGAACGAGAACTAGTTCGACGGACGAAGTCGTTATAGCAGTGCCCTTCATCATAAAGGGATCATCCAAAAGAAAATTCACATAGCCAGATTACTTCTTTTTTTTTTTAATGCGAGGATAAATGCCTCAGGGCATACAAGGGTATGTGATGGGGGTGAATAAGGACAGATGACTTCTATTTGAAGAAGAAGGTTGAACAAAGATGCAGATCCCACGCAGTGTGGTAATCAGTATAAATGAGGCTTTCACTAGTGTTTGCGAGCAAGTTGATTTAGTACAGCGACAATATGCAAGTGCAGAGCACAAAGTAATACCGAAAAACACGCGAAGCTCTTTGAAGATTGAAAGTGCTCCGCGATTTATTTTCTTTTGTTTATTTACCAAAGTTCCCACGACGCATTCGATAGGCATTACAGTTGAGCGGGAGGGATTACATAAAAGAAAGATACACAATACATACATAAGATTGAAACGCGATACTCGGCCGGCATGGCTGCTGGCGCTCTTTGCGCCATCAGTGAGCCCTGGCTGATCGCTGGGAGGCCAAATGCATTCACAATGTGCCAACAAGGCTCTCGCTGTCATTGAATACTATAATTCATCAGTTCGATGCCTGCAGAACGCTCTGCTGGCTCAAAAAGCGCCTGCTGTCATGCGGGCTGTGCAGTGCACTAGTAGAATCGCTGAGCACGGGACTTGTAAAAGAACAGGCAACGTGAAATTAGGAATCATCCATGGCCACTTCGGCAGCTTCAAGAATGACAACACTACAACGAAGAAAGAGACTGCGCAGTGTGGATATTATCTGCGCACCAAAAAAATAACAACTAGAAATGTGAGTAGCTAAGAAAATGTAACATGAGCTTCCTTGTATCCATTCAAGACTAGTGGTACTCCTTCGAACTAGAAAACAGTCTGGACGGGAATCTGGAAATAGCTGGAGAGCTGTCCATCTCTCTGCCACAGGGAAAGAGTAAGCATGCTAAAGAAGAAGAGAAAGAAAGACAGGAAAGATGCCGTCATTATGCGCCACTCGTATCCGCCCTTTCAATAGGCATTCAGTAGTGAACCAAAGCCCTCCGAGTATTTCTACGAGTTTTAAGATTCGGCTAAACGTTGCGAATTGAATAATGGACTGCTAAATGATTTTGTTGACGTTTTGTACCGCATGTCCTGCGTCAATTTGCCCCGCTGCGCTTTTGGCACCTGTGTTAGCACTGTAGTCTAAAGGTTCTGTTTTCCACACAATCCACATTTACTACATCGCTGATTCACCGTTACGTGCGTTGAATACTGCCTGGTAAGCTTGTTCAAGTTCCTTGTACCTCCAGGATTCAGCATATTAATGGCAACAACGATAACGACTAAGTATGGGACAGAGACATGTCAGAGGCATAGACGCTGTATTTAGGGATGCCATATGCCAGCGTTCGTAGTAAGGAAGGTTCTGGTAAGAAGCGCGGCTGGCGATTTCATGATAGGCTTCTGTATGTGAATTCGTACGACAGTGCGACTTTATTAACAATCTTAAAACATAGTATGGCTGTGCAACACAACCACCGCTCTGCCAACGTGGGTGATCAGCCGATTAAATGAATCGATGTTAGAGTATTTCGTTGTTGCCGACTAGATAACGTTTTTTAGCCCCCATTTCACTTAGGCTCTAGTGGGCTCAAGAACGAATAAAAGAGCTGAAGGTCGTGAAACGTTGTGACGTGCTTCTGCAGTTAGCGTTTAAAGGCGCAGGCATTTTAGTCCTTTTTAAAGCAAATCTTTCGTAGCATCATTCTCGCACTTTGGTGTCCGTTTCTTCTAACCTCTCTTGACTGTAAAAATCCACATTGACGGCCGAGAGTTTCGTATCGGCTAATATAGTGGCTAATCTGCACCGCTTATCATTCGCCACATCACTGCCTCTCATTAGTGTCTAATGAGGCTCGGTCGACTGTGGTGTTTGACTAAAGGTTGTGCGCTACATGTTTTCTTAGTTGACTCACGTGATTTGTGAGGCATGCGCATGATGAGAAGCTATATAAACGCGCGAAAATCCACACCAGGTCTATCGCAGTTGAAAGAGCAGCTGCGTTTTACAAATTATTGAGAAAAAAAGTGCCCTACGCTATTGCTAAGATGGAAAGAGGCAATTGATGTCATAAGATGCACATAAAAGAGACTGCGGAAAGCTATTGCTCAGCTGGTAATGGTGCCCTCACTGATCATCCAGGCAGCTGTAGAAGAAGCAAACAAAGAACCCGATACCATGGACACATCTTATTCTGTATATAAGGACACCTGCACATTGTACGTACCGTGTGGTCGTGTTTCAATGCTCCGTTATTTCTAACTAAGAAGGATTCGCTTAAATGGAAAGACAAGCGGGGTTCTGTTCTGCGTAATTTTTGTTTTGTGCACGGCTTCAAACTAGTTCACTGAACGCGAGTGGGCAGCGCAGCCTGCAATTCTGCTAAGATCGTCGCTCATCTACAGCGTTGAAACTAATGAAGTAAGGGTCCTTAAATATTGCAATTTGAATTTTTTTTCTCCAACTGAAGGTGGTGAAAGTTCTTTTTTTACCCGCAAAAGATATGCACAATCTGCAACCCAATATGTGCCTGACTCGCGGCCGATTAGGTTTTTAAAAATGTGAGCCCATGTAACTCGTGCTGTCTGTCTATTGTATATTGTAAGCATGAAAGGTAATACTAGCTTACTAATAAATCCTTACGCAGTCAATAATTTTACGGTAGCGCCATGCTGTTTAGTAGTGAGTTGTGCGTGGTGCCATAGTATTCTCTGTCAAGAAATTTCGCACACGTAAATAAAGGCGACTTTCCACAGTTCCACGAATATATACTTGTACTTTATCTCAGAGTCATGTGCATATTAACTGTTGGTTCTGCAGAAGGAATTTATGCCGTAAGCAAAAATGATGCCCTTAGGGCTTACCGTGCGCGGGAGCTCACCTGTGATGGAGGAGCCGGCAGTGAAGAAAACGATGGGGATGAAATGAAAAAAAAAAAATATGCGTCACAATTTGTGCCTCTATACGTCTTCTGTGGTGACGTCCATCCTCAAATGAGCTGATAGAATTCAGCTGGTGCTAAAATTTCATGTGCGGCACACTTAATCGGCCACAGAAAATTGATTGGAATTCCAAGCACACCGTTGCCTTCTATTGACAGCGATAATGACATGTCTCATATTAAATTTTCAGAACTTAGAACTTAAAAAAAAATAGCTTCACGATGACGAGTGCGCTTGTGGTTTTGCTGGCCCGTTGGAGGGTCACTGACAACACTTCTGAGAAGGGAGACCACGAGACTCAGTGCGATTGGTGAAGGATAACCGGTGATGCAGGATGGTTTCCCTTGTGGTCCACAAAACAAAGGTGAATAAAAAAAAGAACAAAAAAGAAGTGCTAATCTGAATATTTCAAAAAGACCGTTAGCTTTGGCTTCTTGTATTTTGCACGTTATGATGTGCTGGCCAGTTTGGTGTAGCGCATTATGCAGTTAATCGGAAACCGTATGTTATTATACCTACTGCTTCATTCCTAGTTTATATATTGACATTTATCTCACGGAATGCAATAGAGTGGCCTGAATAAAGGCAAACTATACCATAGAATGCTTGCTAGTATTTAAAGATATTACTTGTGTTTGTCGGTGTACTGCTAACACTCATAGTTGTTCCATACTGATAACGTTAAGCGGCAGTATTGCATGCTCACATTTTTAATGATAAATAAAAACATTTGGAGTTCGATGGTACTTTCTGGAGATCTTGAAAAGAATAAAATTTAAAGAGGTCCCGCTTCTGGCTTCCAATGTGATTGCGAGTTCTTCAGACCATTCCTCTCATCTTTGGTGGCGTCCTCGGACGCTGAGTTCCGGTTAAGTAGTTGCAATAGCTTGAAAAAGCTGTTACCCTTGTAGTGACCATAATGCCGAGAGAGAGACTAGAGAATAAACATTTTTTATTGGGTGAATGCAGCTGTCGAGAAGCATCCTCATTCCACAATGCCTTGAGCTCGGGCCGCGTCCTGGGCCCTCGCAATCAGCCGTTGCTGATCCTAGAGGTCGGAGCTGGCCAAGGCTCTCTCCCAAACTCGTTGGTGTGGTAAGGGTTTGGAGGATTTAATGGTGCCGCTCTGCAACCCCCTACTGTGTGCCTGAGGGATCCGGGCTCCGCGCAGAAGCGGCATTGCGGAGAGAATTGTGTAGGCGCTATGAGGTGATTTCTGGCTGGTGGGGGGGTGTTAACCTGTAGAGCTCGGGGGAATCGCTCCTACTCTCTAGGTAGCGACTTGTGTGGAGGTGCATATGTTCTGCGGGTTAGCTTGTAGTGTTGTGTGATGTCTTGGTACAAGACTAGACGGTGCATGCGCACGGGTTCAGATTCCTCGGCGTCGGCTCGGTGGGTCAAATCTCGAGCCACGTGGTTGGCGACCTCATTGCCAGGAATGTCGTAATGAGCTGGCGCACAGATGATCATGGCTGATCTCGTTGGCGGCTTTTGATTGATGCTCTGGAGCGTAGTGGTATGAATTCTGCCGTTAGTAAAGTTGCGGAACGATGGTTATTTATATATACCATATTTCTTCTTTTTTTAATATTCCTTTATGCACCGCTGTTTTTTAACAAGAAAAATATGTACTTGAGTATAAGCTAATGGTGCCAGGAAACGCACTCAGTAGGACAATAACTTAAAGCAATTACATTAAGTTGAAAATGGCGTCACTGCGAATGTCGTTGGGTTGGTACGTATAACGCTTCTTTGTTGACATTAAAAGTCAATGAACTGTGCAATTATTGTTTCCTGTTCAAATATGAAAGAAGTATCAGTATCTTAAATCCGTAACGTCGTCCGTGCTGCTACGCTCTACTTTTGTTTTCTTCCATCCACCTGTACACAAGCAACCTTTTCCTGTAATCATCGCTATCTTGCTGTCTGATGAAGTCGAGAGTAATTACTTTATCAACAATCTGCCGCCCTCTCCTGTAAATAAATATTGCCTCTGTATAAGCTCACCTAATTATTTAAACGACATATTACCGCTTCGAGCAAAATTTCATGTCAACACTGAATCAAGAAATGTCGATGAAAGACATTTAACGTATCCAGGCTAACAG
This sequence comes from Dermacentor andersoni, assembly GCF_023375885.2. Lineage (NCBI taxonomy): Eukaryota > Metazoa > Arthropoda > Arachnida > Ixodida > Ixodidae > Dermacentor > Dermacentor andersoni. The sequence goes on from NC_092818.1 coordinate 117,358,426, forward strand.
TTCTGCGCTAAAACAAAATTTCATTGATGTCATTGGCATGTTATGTATGACTTACGAATCCAGTTCAATCTTGGCATTAAAAGCATCAAAGTTCCCTCTTCAGTCTTATACTGGGATTCTCAGTTCGAAAATTTCTTTTTTTTGACGAACCCTTGTGGTCCACGTACTTTTGACGAAGGGTGCACATCATCATCAGCATAATTACATCACCACCATCAAACTTAACGGCATCGGCATATACTCTTGCTGATAAGGCAATCTGATAAAAAGCAGAATCAAGAATTTTCACTGGTGAATCGTTCGGAAGTGTAATTTGCAACGCATCAATGGCTTACATTTTTTTCCACAGCCAATCTTCGTCCCAACACCGCTTTTGCTGGCGTTTGGATCTCTGCAGTGCCACGTAAGGTGGCCGCTAGAACAGGTGTGATATATTTGGCCGAGCATTGTAATTTTTAGACGCCTCCTCAAAAGGCAAACAGAGTGCTAGCCGTCGTTCTTCCATGTCTGGCCACCGCTTTCCGGAGCACATGCATGCCAGGCCGGCTTGGATGACGCAGGTAGGAGACGGGGAATCGCCGTTCCAGGCAGGCCGCTTATGCGTGCCTGTTTTGTTCAAAGTGTTAATTTAGAAAGGCAGCACAGAGAGAAGGGGGAATATAGGAAGCAAGGTGGTCCGAAAAAAAAAAAGAAACGAGGTTTGTGTGTAGAGAGTGAGGCGTAGTCACGTGTAGGTGCGGGGGGGGGGGGGGGAAGGGGTCTTGCTCTTTATGTCGTCCAGCGAACGGGCTGCCGTTCCCGACCGGCAGCATTTAGCGGGTCTGTGATATGAACAGAGCGCAAAGCGGAGAGGGGGGAGGGGTATGGACGGCAGAAACCCGTGCACACATTGGGGGAACCTTCAGCCGCGATTAATTAAGCACCGAGCGTGGCTCGAGTAACGGGCACAACACAGGCAGGCGTCCTTATATTTTAGGGCTTTAGTGTTTATGCTTGGTAGGGAGGGAAATGGTAGCGGTGAGGCTTGGATAGACATTTCGCTGTGCCGCTTATATTGCCCAGACGCACAATGCCGTGGTTTCAGTGCGCCCCCGCTGGGACAACGATGTGAACCGTACATGTTCGACGAGGAGAAAACATTTCCTTTGCGAATGACACGCGGCTCAAAATTTGGCGACTTTTTCACACCTCGTCGACGAACGGTCCTACAGATTGCCTTGACATGAATACAGGCGTGCCTTTATGTGCACTGGCAATTAGGCCTCACAGAATATTCGCTTTCAAGGCAGCCTTTCAAGCGATGAGAAAGACTGAAATATGTAACAAGCATGACGACGCTCATCCTCTCGCACATGCGACTTCATTAGCGGTGTATGATGAGCTGGCAGCCTACTCAACTTATTTTGCCCGTCTTTCTGACAAAAGTATCCCTGCCCTTTTATCACGTCAAGATCGTTTCGCTACCATCTTCTTTGGGGTTACAATGGAAATGTTCATGAATGCCGACTTGGGCGCCTGCGAAGCAAAACATGATTTAATTCACAGTGTCATTGACTATGCACGGAAACACACAAGCGCATTAGATGTATAAAAAATCTCAAAATATGGTCTAGCTTCGCACGATCACCTTGTTAGAGTACCGTTGCAATGACCAAAGATGGCTTCTCCCGGCACTGTGGAAAAATGGTGCTGAAAGAGACGCTCCTGACCGCCACTGCTGCTTCTGCTGCTTGAGTCTTTTGGGAATGGATGGTCGCGGAAGGCGAACGAGAGCTGGTGCTACAGTTGAATGGCAGCGCCACCTGCGCGAACGAATGTGTCTGAGCCAACATACTGAGAAGCAAAACGCCCGCCGGCGGTGCGGCTGTGTCCAGAATGTTTCTGTATCGAAAACATAGCTGCTGCTTTGTGCCATTGTTCTGCTTTATTTTGTTCTCAGCAGAGCTACCCTGGTGCTCTATTCTTTCAGCTCTATTCTTAAAGTTCCCGTGTTGTTCACCGCACTTCAGACAGCACGTGTTCAATATACAAGTGAGGACGTCTTTTATCAAGCCCTTAAGACGAACAGCCTGGTTTTGGGTAACTAAACAAGCTTACGCAACTTACATTGCAGTCGATGCCTGTCATTAATCTTGCCGTTTCTGTCTCATTCCTGTATTGTTATGTGGTCTGGCTACTCTGGCCAGAGCGATGAGTATAAAAACGAGCACGCGACAATAAACACCAGTCTTGCCATGTCAGCCTCACGCTGTTAGTCGCCAATCGAAACATGGTGTCAGGGTGGCTCGCCGCAGATAAGGGGCGTGTGCGCAGTGTACTCGTCGTCCAACTCTGCCCGAAAACCGAGATGGCAAAGTTTCCGTCACCTTACCGACTCTTCTTCTCGTAGAAAGATCGACATCTGGGCGAGTTGGTACTGGTTGAATATCTTGAAGGGACTCGTCATCTCGTATAACGCCGCCCAAAATAGGAAAAAGTCCAAGCAGCGCATCCAAATTTAAGACGACGGGCAAGGACCCCATGACGAGTGCGGAAAAATCTGCTGTATTCCGAAACGTTGCGGGCCAGGAGGCCATTGATGTGTACAACACATTTCGGCTAGCTCTAGTAGAACAAGAAGACTACAGCGCCATCGCGCCAAAATTCGAGGAGTACTGCACTTATCAGCACAATGAAATGTACGAAAGGAATGTTTTCCATTCGCACCTGCAATTGCATGATGAAACATTCGCACAATCCTTGAAAGACGTGCAGTTAACGGCGCGGACGTGCACCTCTGGAGACCTAAGGGATTCAATCGTGCGTTACCAACTCGTTCATGGTATGAAACACAAGAAGCTCAGATCCCTCATCATAAGGGAAAATGATTTGAGCTCCCCCAAGGCTATAGATTTTTGCAAAGCCTCTGAGCTTGCAGCCAACCAAAACCAAGTGTGGGACAAGGAAGAACGATCAGCAAAGGCGTGTATCGTAGAGAAACGCGATCGAAGCAAAGATCAGAAAAGGTCCACCTGTCGATGCACCTATTGCAACAGATTCCATCCAGCTAGGAAGTGTCCAGCGTAGAAAAGACGTGTGAAAGCTGCGGTAAGCAGAACAGTTTTGCCGTTTGCTGCAGAGAGATAAAATTTAATGAATTTGACCGAGCAGCAAACTAAGAATACGACGACTCTGAGCATGACTTCCAGATTCTGGCTGTGCAGATCAGTGGCGTGGCAAGTACGGTGGGTCGTGACTGGACTATTTATGCAACAATGGGCACGCAAGATGTGACATTCAACGTCGACACTAGTGCACAGGCGAACTTGCTGCCTCACTCTCTTTTCGCAAGGCTAAAAATAGCTGTGAGAGTATGCCCAATGAAGACAACGCTGACAAGCTACGAAAGAAATGTGACTGAGCATTTCGGCACAGCATCGTTGATACTTCGTCTTGGAAACAAGGAGCCGCGGGTTACCTTCTTCATATTTGAGAAAGGTGGGCAGGCGTTGTTGGGACTGCCAACCTGCGAGTGTTTCGGCCTGGTGACACGCCCCTCGCCATTTCAAGGCAGCCAAGCCCGGGAGAGCAGATAACGGTAGAATTACCGCAGTTGTTCAAAAGTCTTCACTGTGTCAAGCGTCGTTGCAGGATCCCAATAAAAGACAGAGCGAAGCCGGTAGCAGTGCCAGCAATACGAGTACCACACGCGAGACAGGCTCCTTTGCGCGATGAACTGGAGCGCATGGAGGACGAAGGCATGATCGTGAAGATGGAAGCACCAAGAGTGGGTGAGTCCACTAGTCATTGTTGAAATGAAGGGCGGAGGAATTCGCATCTGCGTGTATCCGCGGCACAAAAAAGAAAACGTCAAAGGAGAACGGTACGATCGAGCTTCCGAGAAGGGGATCTCGCATGCGAAGATCTCGCATGCGCATGGTTCTCGCATGCAGATGGTTCTCGCATGCGAAGGTTGTGAGCTTGTTCCCCCCCTGCGGCAAGTTGTTTTCTTTATCCGCTTTCATTTCCAATAATTTATCGCTTCTTTATTTCATTCTAAGCACAAGTAATTTACTCTATGTTGTCCTTGGTGTCAGTGTTTGGTGGCTTCTTATGATATGACTAATAAAAATTGGGCCCCTCGGTTAACCCCCTTTCTTCTCGTTTATCACATGTTTAGCGCGTAATATGCATGAGAGATCATGGCGAGGTTCCCACATTAGTTCCGCAATATTTCTATGAAGCATAAAGCTATTCAGAAAGCTCCTTGACAGTTTCAATGCAATAGCCACATAAATGCATCCTCAGTTCCACTCAGTAGCACATAGAGCAGCAACAAACTCACCAGCAAGAAAGCATCCCCTCATGAGGCAGCCCAGAAGTACGCCCGCTCCCCCCCGAGTACCTGTCCTCAGCTCACCCACTCGCTCGGGATTCCCGACCAAAAAAAAAAAAAGAAAAGAAAGACACACAAAAACACCAACATCGAGGCTATGGATAATGAGTAACATTTTATACGTGAGTGAAATAAAGCGCCCCCTTTTCACTTGCTCTTTCTCTTAATCTAGATTGTGTTTTGTATTTCCTGCCTAATTCTCTGACAATTATCCTACCTAATAATCCTAATTATCCTATTATGTAAGAGATGCTTTTTGGCTATTCAGTATCGTTTGTATATCTTGATATTTTTCGCGGTATCATTTGGTACCCTGTGCGTCTCACCGTGCCCAGCTCCTACCACTTGCCGGCGAATTCGCTCTTCACTCCAAGTAACGTGGCACAGCTGCTGCGCCACATACACTTCCATACCACAAATTTCTTGTACAAGATTGTCAAACTGTATATGGCTGACAGAAATAGAGTATAGTGAAAAGGTGGCGAATCCTAAGTCGTTTACAAATTCCTTAAAGAAATAAAAAGATCACGGCAGAACTAAGGACGGAAGCCAAAACAGAAAAAAAAGTTCGGAGTCGAATTATGGATCGAAAGTTGTAAAAATGAAAATGAGACGTAAAAATATTAAACTGCCCCCAGAACCAAAAAAATACAAGAAAGAACAAATTTCTTAAGGAGTGAAGCCTGCAAAATTGTAAGTGAACGGAAATGCGCCCAGCTCTTGGAAATACAGGAAAGTATGTGGGATTCTTTAGCCGCCAACTCTGTCAAATGGCTGGATAATACTTTGGCTTGTGGAACTATCTACTGATAGTACCTCTTCATGGGGAAACCAGGTACTTAAACCGTTCTCTTGATCGTTTCCAGTTTTGTTCCATGTTTTGGTGATGTGCATTCCTTTTTTATCTTTTTCTTGGTATCTCTTTCTCTTGTTTATATTCTAAGGGAAATTAGCTTTCGTGTTTGTCCCCGTATTTGCTATACATAACACCTGTTCTCACCGCCTCAATCTGGCATGTCTTGTAGTTCACTCATATTTCGAGCTAAGAACGTTCGAGGGGACCGACTTTTGGAGAGAGGCATTTTTCAGTTGGTTTGCATGGTTATGTATTCACGCAACAGCGCGATATGCCATATTGCGCAAATATCCACCCTTGTAGTCAGCAGCGGGACCAAATGATAGTATAAGAAATGGTCTACGACAAACAGTAAAACCACATAAGAAATATTCGAATTCATGTCAAATTTCTGAAGGAGCTAGGTTCCCTTAAACAAAACAAATTAATGCCTTTGTAGAGAATATGAGGTAGATTTCGGTTTGTGTGGGAATCGAACCCGGGCCTTCTGGACGAGAGACGAGCACGCTTCTATGATGCCATGGCGGCTCCACGGTTCCGGTTGACTAAAGGCACGTACACAACGCAAGCGCAGTGGCCAAGCGTGTTTTCAAAGTGGCTAGGCGGCTATAGTGCCCGCTGCTGATCCGACAGTCCGGGTTGTCTGGCTATATACCAGCACTGCCGCGGAGGCGGATCATCTCATAATTTCGCGGAAGTGCCGCCACATCGCGGTACTTCCCGTTTTTTCGCTCGTTTTCGTTATCTTTTTCGTCTTCTTCCATAGTCTTTCTTATAGTCAGCTTCCTTCTACCTTGGGTTACACTTGTTATACAGGACCGGGTACTGCTTGTTCGAGTGCCACAAAGAACACAGCTGGTTCAGACATGGTGGACGCCATTTTCATTGTCTCGGACGGATGTTTACATCGTTCACTCGCGCTTCCGCCATCTCGGATTCTCATTGGCTGCGACCAAAGCAACCAACCTTTATGCGCGGATAAGAATCGGTCTGTGCGCGATCCAGCCAAGCGGCCGTGGCCGCTGTGTAAGCTGAAGATCCGCGGCGGCTTTGCCGGATCCGCCTGCCCGCTTGCTCGCTCCGTCTTCGGTGTGAACGTGCCATGAATGTGTGTCTACTGCGTGCGTATCCATCTGGCTGACTAAACGTGTGACCTAGTGCGTTCGCCGTTAAGCACGGGAGGCCGCCGCCAATGGGTAGAAAGTGACGCCACGTCACGAGTGTATAAAATGAGTGTATCAAATAAAAACTCAGTTCCCTTCCACTCTGTGAAGAAGGATGACCAACGAAGCTGTGTTTGTGGGCACCTTAATGGCGAACTGCACCTCTGCCGTGGGTTGGCCTGTCATTGCACTATCTTCGGGATCGGCGCGCGTATGGAGAGCGATTAAAGCCTCCTTCACGTACGCCGCGGGTCGGCCCAGCATTGCATTGTCTTCGGGATCGGCCCACGTATGGGGAGTTATGTTTGTATACACACGGGCACGATCCTGGGGGAACTAGCCCTCGACAGCTTCGCTCTAATTCGCTGTAAGATTGATTGCACCTTTTTGTTTCTTAACTAATTAATAATTAATTAATGACGACAACGAACGCAGGTGATTGATTGAAACATTTATTAGATAGGATGGCCCGTGGCCTAAGATAGGGGTAGGGGATCAGGTGAAAGGAAGGATACCTGCCTCCTTCGCAAAGGACAGCAAAGCGTTGATTCTTCTGGTGGCATCTGCTTGAGGTGCGACCCAGTCTTCGTACGATGCTACCTTTAGAGGTCGGGTGTGCTTGTCCCTGAGGATGGCTGTGGCAGGACAGGACCAGATCAACAGCCCAGGTTCTCATCCACAAAGCAAGAGCTAAGGCACCTATTACACCGGATGTTCTGAGCAAGTGGAGAAGAACACAAGTGGAATGCCCCAACTGCCCTGCGATCAACGACGAACGCAGGAGCAGTGGCATGAGCGCGTTCGTGCGGTAGCGCCTAGGGGCGCCAACGAGCCAGCTGTGGAAGAAAATGACGACGCTGGAGCAATCGTGATGATGATAGCTTTGTATTAAGACTCGCAGCGGACCAACCGACCGATTGGCAGCAAAAGAACAAGGCAAAATTGAGGTTCCATGCCTGCGCACAACACGATTCCGGGGGAAGTAGGCTTCACAGCTTCGCCGCAAAAGTTTGGAGGAAGCTTAAGCTTCGCCTTTAGGAGTGGAACGCGATAGCATTGAAATATACCTGACTTTTTCACGCTTCCCGGCAGCGGCACCTTATGTAAATATTTACCGGGAAACGCTGGCGGCGAACGCTATGCACGAAGGTGACCTTTCTGGTACAAACGCGGCCTCTTGCGAAGGTCGATCTCCAGTTGTTTCGCACTTTTAATATTGCTGTCAGAGAAGATCTAACGTAAAAGGTATGCGCTGTAGGTATTTCCTTTCATGACATTTGTTAGTGGGCTGCCATTCTCAAAATGCCGAGGAATAACTTTGTAAAGAATGAAAGACAACGTCTGAGCGACTTGGGTAATATAAGAGTGGTTGGGTATGCGTGGTCCGGAATGATTTTCGCCGAGACGATGGTTGACGCTGGACGCAGGACGCCGCCGGCAGACTTTCGGCGACACAGGATCCTTAACACTATTGCGTTAAAAGCATTAATGCCCAACTGAATGCTGCTGCGCGCTCCTTCGAGTTATGAACTCCTCTTGGCCAAGCGAGTGCGTTGAGACGCTTGGCCCATTTTCATTTCGCCTTACTGAGGCGCAGCTAAAACGCAGGCGAAAGCTTGGGCGGACAAGGAACGCGCAAGAAAAAAAGTTTCACCAAAGCGACGAATTCTTTTGCATTCCCACACGTAAGTTGTCTAAAGACTCTGCCGATTTTCTTTTTATTCACGATGGTCTGTTTGTTTTGTTTCCTTACAAGTAACATTTTCGTCATTGCTTAATTTAAATGTTAGTTAAGACGTAGTGGCCAGAAAGATGGATCCTAAGCTCCATGCTTAGCACTAGAGGGAGCAGAAAAATAGCAACGCAGACAATCATGTAGGAAGTGGCTAACGATTATTGGCGTCCTGATGGCAGGCCAACAAGAACACCTGACGTTTTGCTGCAGGAGACGGATATCAATACCACGTGGTTCCAAGAGTGGATCCTTTGTCGGGGTCTGCATTAGATCAGCCCCCCGCGCTAATTTCATTGGGCCTATCTTTTGCTGGCCTGGTCGCGCCCATCTCTCTGATAGCATACTACAAGTACACAAAGTCGGCTTCAAGCGCAGGAATACGTAGACGCTTACACTTGCCTGCACCCTGGGGAGTCTGATGCCCACATGTCTCTTTCGTTTAGCGGTGGTTTTACTTTCGTTGCTTGCCGCTTAGATGCTCCATTTACTGGAAGCCGTGTTGTACATGGAATGAGAAGAACAAGCCGAGGCTGAAGAGAAGACCGGTAGGTATAGGTCAGTATAGGTAGACCAACTGACCGATTGGCAGCAAAAGAACAAGGCAAAATTGAGGTTGCATGCCTGCGCACAACTCCCTTCGCTCATAGGTTCAACGAGGATTAGAGGTAGCTATCGTGAGTACCTGTCGGGCGTGTTATATCGACCGACGAGAGGAAACAATTGCCCACCGAAGCAAATTGAGCTTTGAGGTCCCCAGAAGCGAATTCAACCGCTCTCTTTCTCTAGATTTATTGATTTTGTCTAGGGATGCTCCTGCAAACGGCCACCACGTACAGATAAACATGCTCCCACACGTTTGCCAGATACGCCGACGCACACAAACGCACGCAAATATATTTCTCTCGCTTTCGCACACACAGACATATCCACAGGAAAACGTGCAGTTAAGAAGGTTCGCACACAAACAAAGGACATATGCACATTTTTTAATCAAACAGTCAAATAAGGATGCTAGTACACCCACAGAATTAAGTTCATAAGTGAACGAACAAACGTAATGTCTTCTGATTTCTTACCAGGGCCGAACATCATGCAAACTGAAGTGCCCACGGGCCAGCCTTCCCTTTCCTCACCGATCACTAAGACACTCGCCAATTTGGCTTTTTAAAATAAGCCGCAGTCTTTCTTGTCAAATCTTGATTCTCCTTTTAGTAAACAAGTTTACTCCAATGCATGAGAACTTTTAATTGATAACCTTGAATGATCTATTAGAACGTCTAATGGTGCAGACGGGATATGGCGATGTGCAGTCTCTAATAGCACTAAGTTAATTTACCTGTTGTATTCGTTGGCTTCCCAATGATCTCTTTTTCTCGTTCTCTTATCTCTACTCCCCACAACGACCTTTCGCAGCTTTCACGCTCGTGTTTATTTTCACCGGTCCTTATTCATTTATCTTTGCTTCTTCCATCTACGCTGACGTACTCCTTGTTATTTCTGATGGTTCCCGTAGTACACCAGCGTTTTTCTCTTTACAATGCTCACTTTCGTGTCTTTCCTTTTCTCATGTGATTTGACACACGGCGACGGGATGCTGAACGTGATTTACCAGTTATCGGCCTGTTCGCATATCACGCGGGCGCTTTCGCGAAGTTCTTATAAAAGTTCTATTTTGTGACTTGATATGGAACTACATTTCTGGCATGTGATCGTAGAGAGGATACATTATGGGAGCTCTTCGCCTACATTCTCCCAAGAGGCACTTTTATGCTACTCCTAAATTATCATCCTTTACGAGAACGCCAACTACCGCTGTAACTTAGCATTGAAATTAATGCATCAGCAATGTGAAGCTGCTATATAACGTCACAGGCTAACCTGAAGGATGTTTTTAACCAAGGGTAACGGATGAACGGATACTTCCCAAGAACAGAATATAATCAGCCCTGAAAGACAAGAAATTGTCATCCAAAGAAATTTCCAGCGTGACACCCTAATTGCCTTACTCAAAGTCGTGTTAAATTGCGCATACTAAATATACCAAAAAAGTCGAATATAAAGAAAGCTGGTAGGATATATTCAATGAGAAAGCAACATCATAACCGTCTTTATCCACCACATGAATTGTACAATAATAACATCGGCTAGACTGAGGTGGCATACAACTCTATTCTCTAGGCTAAAAGGAAGTATCGCCACACTATGCTAGTAAGCGTATTGTGCGGCGTGCCTGACTGAGCGAAAACTGTAAGTCACAGGCGACGTTGCCTGAATGTTGAGAGAGCAAAATTAATTTTGCACGGGTGAGACACCTAGCATAAAGAACCAGGGAAAACACCTGGAAGGCGGGAGATGCGAGTTCAAGACGATGAGCAAAACGAGAAAAAGGTGAAAGCCGGAGTCAACGTTTCCACAAGTGGACTTGCCTTCTTCAAGGTGATGTCGCCTCGAAAAAGCCAAGTCTATTTCTTGAAAGATTGGATCCGGCTTTCACCTTGTTCTCGTTTTGCTCACGAGCATAAAGAGCGTAACGCGTAAATAGATATTCTGGATGTCACAACAAGAACGGAAATGTTGTCGGATGGGCACGGAGACAACGACTTGCGGGACAAATGCGGCTAATAGAGCCCTTGTCATCTCTGCAACATAAATACAGTATTAACAGAAAACACACGGCTATTAATAAAGTCCGAAGTTTATGTATATGAACTTGCAGGATACAAACAAGTGCCATTTCAGATGTTTATCGCGAAGCTCTCGTCCATACTCGTCCATCCCTTCGTGCAGGTGTGCTTACATGCTCAAGCACCGAAGCCATATCATCTTAGGTGAATATTACGGACAGGTATGTGCTAATTCTAAGCGATGAAATAACGAAAATCTCCATATGTGGAACTTATAGCACCACATATAGAGATTCCAGCTGGTTTTTATAATTTTACGTTGACGTTTGAAAATTGAGCGTGGAATTTAAGTAGATTGATCTTAATTGTGTTTTTATGCTTTTGTAAGAAAACTTATATAAGTTATCAGCCGCCCATGAATGCCTAGAATGCTTCGTAGCTTGAAAACTATCAAGAAGCACAAAAGTTTATTTCGTGAAAGCTAAGGAAAGCAGAGTTTCTTTCTTTTTTGTACGAACTCATTTCATTTTATTGCTTGTCCAAACATACAAACGTTAGAAATAATTCCTGTCAGTTGTGAGCTCAAGCGAAGGTAGAGGGTGCGAGAAACACAATAGTGAATGTGCACATGAAAAAAAAAAGAAAACACAACGCGGCTTGGAATAGGGCAATATGCCATCGGAATAGCTTTGTAACCGATGCTGCCAATAATAAAACAATGTTTCATGGTCAAAGCACACGCACGAAATGAAGGCAACAAAAAAAAAGAGAAAAAGCTGCGGTGACAGATATAGGCTTCATAAAGCGAACAACGCAGGTAAATCAAGAGAGGAATCGAGCGACTCCCACAAAAGGTCCCGCTTCGTCTTAATCGCGCGTTGATGAACTACGTTCGAGACGAGCGCACGCCTGTGCGAGGACACAAGTAGATCCATCTGTGCCGTTGTCTCGTATCCGCTTTGAGTAGAAGTCCTGACGATGGGAGGAGTAGTTGGCGGTTGTACTTGTTTAGTTTTTCTCGCACCACCCCTCCCGAGGAAAACTTTCGTCGTGGCGTGCCGCTCTCGATATAGGGAACAGACGTTGTTCGCAGCAGACGTATTGCCTGCTCTTTTGTTCCTGATTTCGTTCGACGAGTAATTCACGCAATGAACAGTGTCTTAGCTCTGCGAGTGTGCCCATTGCCATATAACGCACATGCACCCGCACGCGCAATGCTACTTTTAGCCTAATAGTAGTCCACGCATGGCCGGTACACCAATTCTGCTCAATCAGAGTGCAATGAAACTGATAACAAAACGAAGGCTAAGGCGCCAGTTATATTATGAATCACACTTACGTAAGAAACGGTTTGCGAATCCTGGCCCTGGTTTTTCTGCCGGATACTTGTCCATACCTGTGTCATCAGTGCACGCATGCATTCCTTTAGAAAGTGGAAGGTGGACCGGGTTGATAGCTGGACAAGCACAGATGAAAATAACAGAGTACAGATGGTTGGCCTAAATGACATCTTGCTGAAGACCAACTGGATTCATTGGCGATATAGCACTTGGGTGAGAAAGAAACGCGCTACAATTACTTCGCACCTCTCTGAGCTTCAGGACCCGCGCCCTAAACAGTCTTCACCACATTGCAAATTGTTTTTCCGGAACGCGCTCGACACACGTCCTGCCTCTTTGAGAAGTGACGTGCAACTCGGTGAGTGCAGAACACAACCGTCAGTTGTACTATATATATATATATATATATATATATATATATATATATATATATATATATATATATATACTTAAAGAAAGGATCCGGTAAATCCGGGTATCCGGTTTCCCACACTTCACACACATACTTTCTTCCGCTTTCCATATATACACGAAAAGAAGTGCTGAGACCTCCGACCCCGAAAGAGTGGTCTTGGAGTCGTCCGGGAAAACTGCTTGAAGATCGATGGTTGGATTTCGATGAACGATGCGTCAACTGCGAATAGTGCCAGAGAGCTGTACCCACATTATCGTGCTCCATATTTTGTGGTCTGCCCTATACCCTGAAAGTGTACGCGAGGAAGAACCCCTTTTAGTGACTGAGCACGTGCTGGTGGGCGAGTTGGTTATACATGATTACAACGAAGGCGTGAAATAAAACAACGGACGAAAGAAGGAGACACGATACAACCATCCGCGCCTACGCGGTTGTCTCCTTTCTCCTCCCTTCGTCCGTTGTTTTATTTGGCGCCTTCGTTGTAATCATGTTAAACCCTTTTAGTGTATGCGAGCAAGGACTGTAGATGGACAAGGCCTGCGTGCTGATTTGCTCACTGATATGTAGCGAAATAGTGAATGACTTGTTGGCAGACTTCAAATGTTTACAGTACCTGCCACACACACTCTCTCTCTTTCTTTGTCTCTCTTTTCTTGCTGAATAAAGCTTGTAAATCCAGAGCATCCCTGCCACTTTATAGCGAGGCAGTCAAGTGGATAAAATCGGGGTCAGGTGAAACGCAGACCGAACAGAGAGGCTGAACTCCGGCCGCTTGGCTCGCATAAACCGCAGAGCAAGGCTCTCGTCACCAGCTGGTGAAAATAGATGCCCATGAGCGTGGAGCGGGTCACGTCAAAACAATTACTACTGAATACAATTTTTGTAGCCCTTTTCTGTTGCCTTTATGCATACGAGTTAGCTCCACTAGCGGGCACCATGCTATTATTGGTACATAGGCGCACAGAAGTGAGAGGAAATGACACCAATTCCGGCACTAGAAATTAAATTCTGAGTCATAAAATGTTAAAACCCGCAAAAACTAAAGACCACTTAATACAGCTGCGTCTTGTTAAGGCTTCGAATCTGCTGTCCATCACTTTCTCTGCTAACGTCGCCAGTGGCATTACCAGCAATGCCAACGTCATTCGCGGTTTTCATCTCATAATGATAATGTCGCAATATCTGTCATGATGTTTTTGCCGCTTTCACCTGCTTATATACTCGTGTGTTCGGAACACAGCTTATTTCATGCTAATAGCATTCTTCGTATTGTCAGACCAGTTTCCTCGCGGCTAACATAGCCATCATTATTGGCTGATCCCGAAGGCAATGCAGTGTGAAATTTAGGCCGATGCCGAAGATAGTAAAGTTTAAAAATCTGGGCCGTTCCGCTGGGTATGTGACCCTGGGTGTGTGCCGCTCATCAGTCAACCTCTTTGATGTTAATTTGGGTACGTGCCATGGGCTATGGGCCACGTGTGCCACTTGGAATGTGCAACTAGGTATTCGCGGATTCGCAGTGGCGCCACTTTCAAAACCGATTCCACAGTACAGCGTCAATTTCATGGTTTCTAATATTTGCGTAGCTACGGGTGGTGAGATTCTTCGCTGGCGGACAAAGCAAGCTACAAAGAATTCCCGCGAAAATTTCTAATGCACGCACTATAAGCGTTCACCTGGCCCCGTTTAAAACCAGATGGCACACGCTTTTCTCAGGGGCACACACACCCGTTGCTCTGCTTTCTTGTCGTTCATGACTTTTACTACTAATGCTGGGGTGCTTAAGTTGTTATTCAGTGGTGCTTGGGTAGCAGCACAACGCACCGTGGGAGTCCCCAGCTAGGGCAATCTTTCGCGCTTCTAAGTTATTTCCTATTCAAATCAAGGTATAAAGTTTGTAAACAGGGATAAGGTGCCTCAGAAAGGCTTGCCAACGTTTCGATAGGAGGACCTATCTTCGTCAACGGCGGCTTCGTATTCCACGGCATGTTAGTTATAAAGGGTTAGTGCAGTGACCTCACGTGCGGGTGTTGTCGCTGGCGGCTGGTTTTAAAGGGAGATACTTCAGAGGTAACGAGCGCTGTCGTCCGGCGTCTGTGAGCTTCGTTTCCAAGACGAGCGGACAAGAGCGGGAGAGTGGAAACGCGGGGAGAAAAGAAAAGAAAAAGAAGCAGAAAAAAAGAACAACAAAGAGAAAAAAATTTAATAAAGACGGGGGCGAGGAGGCGCGTTGGGGAGGAGAGAGGTTAGGAAGCATTCAGAGGTGTCGTTGGCGGCATGTTCTTGTGGCATTAGAAGAGCCGGTCAGGCGGTCAGTGCGAGAATAACACTAAAGACAAAAAAAAAAAGAAAAAGCATGAGTTGAAAGAGTGACTTGAGTAGCATAGCAGCAATACGTCGAGTAATATTGAAGTAGTTAAGATGGCGACAAGGAGTCTGTGGTGCAATGTATGGGGTGACTGAAAGGCAGCGGCATGGTATATCAAGGGGCATTGCCCCAGTCGCTCAACGTAGGTGTCGTTACGGCGGCATCCAGAAATGGTGATACCCTGGGCTGAGGAGCCGAAGAAGGCATATTGACTTCGGAATGTGTTGGTGAGGGTGTTTCAAAAAATGTATAAAAAAAAGGGAAAAGAAAAGAGGGGGGAACCGAAACCGGAATAACAAATAGCAGCGTGACGTGCGCAGAAGCGGCCGGGGGCAAGTGTATATGAGAGAAGGGGGTCGTACAGTTGATATAAACGTAAAAACCTGAAAAAGTATATAAATTGTGTAGTAGGCACGAAAAAATTTTCGAAATGGAAGAGTAGGGGAGGTTAAGAAATAAGGTTAGGTGGTGGCATAATGTGTTTTGTGTCTTGGTTGATGATATGAGAATTTCAGATTTAAGCTACCGCTTTTAAAGATTCTAAGTTGTCACGTACCAAATTAATTCCCGTCGGGTGTAGGCAATTAAACTTGTGTATGAGGTACGATTCCGTATATTTCCTTTCCTGAAGGGAACGGAAATTTGTTTGTGGTATATAGAGCCTTGCTTTGTCAAATATATGACCGGTGTGCACTTGTGAAATCGGATGAATTCTACTGAGCTAATGTCAGGTCGTGTACAAGTGCGGCAAGTTTTTTTGCTGCGTCGGCTCTCGAAAGGGGAATGGCGACGCAGTTGACGCCGTCATGGGCAGATCGGGCAGCTGCGTCTGCTCGATCATTGCCATGTATGCCACAGTGACTAGGCCACCAGTGATATATGATATTGTGTCCCTCGTCAACTATTGGATGGTGTACTTCTCTTATCTCTGCGACGAGCTGCTCATGTGATCCATGGCGCAGTGCTGAGAGCACACTCTGTAAGGCTGCCTTGGAATCACAGAAGACTGACCATGCATGGGGTGGTTCCTCCTGAATGAAATGCTGCTTTATATTACACTTCACTCTGTGCATCAACGACAGCTGATGCACAGAGTGAAGTGTAATATAAAGCAGCTCGTGTATACTTAAATGAAGTTCGGCTAATGAGTGGAAACATATTACTTTCATGAGGTAAAAACCACTACTTTAAAGGCAGCTCCAGTGTAAAAAATATGTTACATCTAGAGGAGTGAGTTCGATATCACTCAAGAGCTTTGTTAATCGTCTCGGTATGCTCCAGAATACAATTGGCGACGTATGAGACCTCATCTTCGCACAGACGTAATAGTTTCTCTGCCAGGCAAGAAGTTAACGTGCACAAAAAAAAATCACTGTACAAGCACTCCATACGGATGGTTAACCAGCGAAGCTGAAACGGTCGGGCCCGGTGTTTATCACTGGTTTATACCCGACGGTTCATTAAACGACGGCTTGGCAGGCTGCCGGATCCTCAGTACGTAGTTGCTGCTTGCGCTCGGCTGCAGGAGCCTGTTCTTGTGCCCGAGCTACAGCATCGACACGGCGTAGACGGGTTCGTTCCCTATTCTGCTCGCGGCGTTGCTGATCCAAAGCTGCCTGCTCCTCAGAAGTAGGATATGACGCGTGGCCTACCCATTTCGGAGGCAAACAGTAACTGCTGTGCGCGCGCTCGGATGCGACGGAGAGCAACGTCAACGCTACTGGTGTAGCCAATCTCACACTTCTTTCTCTGACTATTAATGCAATTTCTGTAAAACCTCACGCGTCAGCGAACTTGCCGCAATTTCCTTGTTTCCTTCCTTCCTCTCTCTCCCTGTGATCTTTGCTTTCCCCTTTCCCATTCCCCCGGTGTAGGGTAGCCAACCGGACGTCATTCTGGTTAACCTCCCTGCCTTCTTCTTTTCTCTTTCCCCCTCCTTTTTTCTTTTTCGCGCATGCGCATGGAGTTGCGCAGGAGGAGTTTTCGGCATACAGACGACAGAGAGACGGGCCTAGCTATATACATTTTCGCTGTAAAAATAAGCGAGCCATTCCATTCTGCGTAGGTGGATCACCAGCGAACAGTTGAAAATCACTACTACAACTGCTGAGGGTAGTATGCAATGCTTTATGGTTTTAGAGCAAGGGTAGTGGTGCTATGTCAGAATGATAGTAGGAATGGGGGTAATCGTATTCTCGACAGCACGCCACCACCCATAGCAGTGCTGTAACAACATTGAAATTTGTTGCTAGGCTGCTTATTTATATACGAAAGGCTGGGACGTCACCCCCTCTCCTGTCGGAAGCGTGGCAGCTTGCGCAACAGTAATATTTACGGGGAAACGTGCGGGGTGCGCTGCGTGCTTCGCATTGCTATCAAGAGCGCCTTATCATCAAATATGTGGTTCGGATGCTTTTTTACTTTTTCTTCATTGAAACGTATGACATTCTGTATGTTGTCTGCAGTGATTCCAAAGAATGTAAGCACCATTCGCTTCACTTTGCTGAGTGCTTGTACCAACACACGCACGCACTCGCACATAAGCGCACACGATCACACATACGCACACGCGCGCACACTCATGTACACGCGCGCACACACGGCCACACACACGCGTACACGCGCACACACACGCGTGCATACGTACACGCGCGCACATGCGCGCACACACGCGCACCCGCAAATACGCGCATTGGCGCACATGCGCGCACACACACACACGGACACACGCACACACGCGTACACGGACAGGCGCGCACATACGCACACGCGCGCAAACATGCACAGATGCAAATACGCAGGCTGGCGCACACGCGCACACACAGCAATACCCACACTGGCGCACACGCGCATACGCGCACGCGCGCACACGCGAACGCACATACGCACTCACGCGAACTGGCACATTGGGGCACACGCACACTGACGCAGACGCACGCGCGCGCGCACACGCAGGCGGACATGCGCACAGGCACGCGCGTGCACACACCCGCATGCGCGCTCACATGCAAGTACGCATACTGTGTGCAGGCGCACACACACGCATACGCGCACGCACACGCGTACACACTGGTACACACACGCAAATGCGCACACTGGTGCACACGCTCACACGCACACTGGCACAAATCCGCACAATGGCGCCCACAGTCGCACACGAACACATGCAGACACGCGCACGAACGGGCGCACTGGCGCAGATACGCACACACGCACACAAGGAAATACGCACCCTGACGCACACACGCACACGCGTGCACACATGCACTCACGCGCACACACGGCCACGCGAACGCGCGGACGAGCGCCCACAGACACAAACGCGCGCACACACGCACTCACGCAGACGCGCGCACACCCACACGCGCACGCAGACGCATACACGCAGACGCACACACACGCAAATACCCACTCTGGCGCACATGCGCACACCGGAACACACACGCACACGCGCGTACACAGACAGGCGCGCACATACGCGCACGCGTGCACACACGCACATACGCATATACGATCGCTTGCGCATACGCACACAGTAATACCCAAACTGGCGCACACGCGCATACACGCACACGCGCACACGCGCGCATACACACACGCGCACACACACACACACACACGAACACACACGCGCGCACACGCACACACGCACTCACATGCAAATACGCATACTGGTGCGCACGAGCACACACACACACGCACACAGTGGCCCGGGTACGCACGCTGGTGCACACACGTAATCATGCAAATGCGCGCAAATTCACACACACACACTGGCGCAAATACGCATACTGGCACACATGCACACACGAGCACATGCACACAACCAAACGCACACATATACGCACACACGCGCACACTGGCGCACACGCACACACGCAGATACGCACACGGCGCACGCAAGCACACACGCGCACACACGGAAACACGCAACTAGACGCATACACGCACCCACGTCCACACACACACGCAAATACGCCTAATGGTGGACACGCGCACTCACGCGCTGATGCATATACGCCCACTGGCGCACACGCGTACACACGCACACCCACACACACGCCCGCACACGCACACGCGCGCCCACAGACGCGAATACGCACACAGGTGCACACGCGTACACATGCTCGCACGCACATACGCACACACGCGCAATCGCGCGCACACGCATACACGTGTACACACCCACACGCGCGCACATGAACGTGCACACTCACACGCACATGCGCGCGCACACCTGCACTGGCGCAGATACGCACACTGAGGCACACGCGCTTATACGCACACTAGCACACGCACACACGCGCTTACGCACACTGGCACAGACACACGCTCACAAGCAAATACGCACACTGGCGCACACCCACACACACGCGCGCACACACGAACAAGGACGTGCGCACACGCAGACACGCAAATTGGCACATTAGTGCACACGCACACACAAGCACACTGGTGTACAGGCACGCACGCGCACGCATGCACACAAGCACGCGTGCGCACGCATACGCGCGCACACATGCAAATACGCATACTGGTGCGCACGCGCACACACGCAAATGCGCACTCCGCTGCGCACGCGCACATGCACACACGCACACTGGCGCGCACGTACACACACGAACACAAGCACATACGCAAATACGCACACTGGCAGATACCAGCACGCGCATGCGCTCGCGCACACACACGCACACACGCGCGCACTGACACAGATACGCACACTGGCGCGTGTCAGTGTGCGTATCTGTGCAGTGCGTACTGGTGCACACGCGCACACGCGTAGTGCCAGTGCCAGTGCGCGCCAGTGCGTATCTGTGCCAGTGAGTACTGGCGCACACGCGCACACACGCACACGCACGCACAAACACGCAAATACGTAAACGCGCGTACACACACACAAGCATGCCCACTGGCGCACACGCGCACACATGCCCACACGTACACGCGTGCACAGACACGCACACGTGCGGACACGCCAAAACGCTCACTGGTGCGCACGCGCACCCACGTCCACACGCACACACGCGAGCCCACATGCGCACACACGCAAGCCCTCATACACGTGCACACGCACATGTACGCACGCACAATCACACGCACACGCGTGCACACACACAACGCGCGCGCAGAAGGACACTGGCGCATATACGCACACTGGCGCACACACGCAAATATGCACACTGGCGCGCCTACGCCCACACGCACACACACGTGCGCACCCGCATGCGCGCACACGCACCCGCGCGCACGCCCGCGCAATCGCAAATACGCACACTGGCGCACACGCGCACGCACTCGCACACGCGCATACACGCACAGAAGCACGCGCGCGCACACGCTCGCACGCGCACACACGCGCGCACGCATATACGCACACTTGCGCACGCTCGCACACAAGCACACTGGCGCACACGCGCCTACACGCACACACGCGCACATGCACATGCGCGCTCACGCGCACACGTACGCACACACGCATATTGACACATTGGTGCACACGCACACACACGCAACTGGCGCAAATACGCACACTGGCGCACACACTTGCACGCGCACGCGCGCACACGCACGCAAGCACACATGCGTACACGCATACGCGCCCTCACATGCAAATACGCATACTGGTGCGCACGAGCACGCACGCGCGCACACTTTCGTGCAAGGACGCAAACTGGCACACACAGGGAAATGCGCACACGCACACACGTACACACACGAACACATGCACACGCGCACACCCACACACAGGCAAATATTCACACTGGCGCACACACGCACACGCACTGGTGCAGATACGCACATGCGCACACACGCCCGCACGGTAATACGGACCCTGACGCGCACACGTACCCACGCCCACACGCAAGTACGCGCGCTGGCGCACACGCGTATGCACGCAGACACGCACACACCACATACCCACAAGCGCACACGCACACACGCGCTCACATACGCACACTGGCACACACGCGTACACATGCCCGCACGCACCCACGCACGCACCCACGAATACGCACGCCTGCGCTGACGCGCGCACGCGCACACACGCACACACGCACGCGCGCACACGCGTACACACGCACACTGGCGAAAATACGCACACTGAGACACACGCGCTTTTACGTACACTCGTACAAGCACACACACGTACACGCGCAGATAAGCACACACGCAGTCGCGCACACGTGTTTACGCATACTGGCGCACATCCTAATCGGCGCACACACTGGCGCACCCACACACACACATGCGCACACACCACACATGCGCAGGCATGCACGCACGTAATCACGCACAGAGGCGCCGGCACGCACACGCACTCTGGCACAGATACGCACACTGGCGCACACGCACGCACGCGCGCACGCGCTTATACGCACACTCGCTGACGCACACGGACGCACAAGCATGCGCGTGCGCGCACTTACGCACACTGGCGCACAAACACACTCACAAGCAAATACGCACACTGGCGCGCACACCACACACGCGCTCGCATGCACCCACGCACACGCCCACACACACAAATACGCACACCGGCGCACACACGCACGCGCGCTCTGGCACGGATACGCACACTGGCGCAAACACGCACACGCGACCGTACGCACACTAACGCTCACGCGCACCCCCGCTCACACGCGCACACACGCACGCACACGCGCCCACACGCATACCCACACACATTCTCACACACGCACATGCACGCACGCATACGCACGTTCACACAGGAGCACAAGCGCACACACACTTGTGCCTACACACAAGCACACACGCGCACTCACACACATTCAGATACGCACACTGGCGCACATGCGCACACACGCACACACGCACATACAGTGATATATACATACATATATACATACATATATATATATATATATATATATATATATATATATACACCCACACACCCACACACACACATATATATACATATATATATATATATGTGTGTGTGTGTGTGAACGGAACCTCAGCGGTTTACAGCTTCGCTGCAAAAATTAGTACAAGTACAGCCCAGCCTAATCATCGCCTTGTCCTGTCTTTGTTCCTTCCTGCGTGCCGTCACTATTGGGTCTTCATCTATTGAAAGCTAATACACTGACCTGTCCGAACTCATTTGACAGGCGGCGAATCGTAACAGCCTACACTGAAATCTCGCTTGCAGTCTAGCTCTTGAAATAATGAGATTACCTACTGAAAAGCTGCGTCTTTTGTAATACACGAATTTTGTAATCATCTTCGTTCGCAAAGCCAAAGCATGCTCTACGCTCCAAATTATGCTCTATATCTAGCAAATCAGTTGTGCGTCATATCGCAAGGTGGATGGAGATTCATGAAAGAAAATATTGTGATGCACCCGTATGTAGCACGAAGCTACAAAAAAAGACCCATATGTGTTTCTAAGAAAAAAGACTTCGTAGATGACGAAAACTTAGTCCCAGTCCTGGTATGCATGACTTTCCTTTGTAGCTTCGTGCTACATACGGGTGGATAACAACATTTCTTTTATTGAACCTCCCTCCACCTTGCGGGATTAGGCACACCTGATTTGCCAGATATAGAACTTCTCTGATGGTAACGAGGACATCGTAACGGCCACGGAGACAGTAGCATGACAGTGATGCTGAAAGGAATAGGACAAACACAGCAAACCCACTGTCTTTTGCTGAAAGAAATGTCCTCTTTCGCTCCTAAGCAGAATGCTTTGTGCGAGTTGATCTCCAGCCAACTAGCTGAAATGTTTTCGCATGAAATAAAGTGGTAGATATACCGGGAGAGGTAATCTGGTTGTTGTGTGGAGGAAGAGACGTGGCATGACAAGTAACAGACGGCGCCCAGAGCCTGGTAAAGCCGTAATCCCGAGAGGCATATAGATATGCAGCGCCGCCTACACATGTGCACTGTGCGAGGTGGCAAGCTCGCCTGGCAATGCTATTACGTCAAAAGATCTCTTTACTGGCTCGTAAAACAACGTCGGCCTTTCGGGGTTAGCGCCTCTCTTATACATAAATAGAAGAAACAGCCTAAAATAACGTTCGATGACCGCCACCGGAGTCGATTAAAATATAAGGGGCTTGTACTGGGAGGCGCCGCGCTCTGGTTCCCTTATCGTCCTTTCAGCTTGCAGCGCAGGCTCTCGTAAAACGGTTAAGCCGCCGTATGAGAGGGAGACAGAGACTGTGAAGGGGAAGAAGCGCCATTTTATGCAACCCTTTAGGGAGGACGACTCGGCGCCAGGCAGGAACATAGGTCCTGCAAAGGAAAAAGGGTGAGAGCAGTGAAATGGCGCGTCTCGTCGGCGGGGATCAGCGTTGCGGGCAAGGTCAGAGCGAAACTCGCTGCTCCGGGACCGGGGCTTTAAACTGGAGTATGCCCCCTCGAGATACGCCGCCTGTAGACGTCGTACACATATTTCGTCCTTCAAGGCTTCTCCTCTCAGAGCCGATACTGTGAAGCACTTTGTAGCGCGTTTCGCATCGTTGTCTATGTCGGTGTTAATGCAATGGAAGTGTGAAACTGCATCGGGCGGGCCGTTACATTAACGTTACTCGTGCGATTCGTGAGGTTTAGAAGAAGAAGAAGCAACAGTTTATCCTGCATAGTGCTATACAGTATGGTTCACATCATCATCTTGATCTTTAGCATATGCGGCTCAGTAGGCATCTATAGCGTAAAGGCTGTCATAAACTGCAGTCCAAGCCAAAAAGCAAAAATAAATAATCTTTGATATGTGCTCTATAGCACACATATAAAATACAATATGATGGAGCAATATTTGATGGAACAACATTTGGATGTTTTCTTATGTACCTTGGCATTTCATTTCAGAGTTTTACCCCGAGAAATTATAAAGAACGTTGACCCGGTTATGACTTCTCGACTAGTTGAATTTATTATCTTCACTTGGTCTAGTACCCCTGTAAGGAGTGATAAATATTGCTGAGAGATTTGAATTGTTCGTGGTTAGTACTGCGTGGATTAATATAGCTGTGTTAAAGTCCCGAGTTTGAATAATTGGCGTTGTACCAGTGCAATGAGTTGTGCAGATAGCGCGTCCTTAGCGATTCGCATCACACGTTTCTGAATTATGATTAAAGAATCAGTGGACAAGGCAAAGTTGAAACCACATGATGTTGTACAATGTGCTAAATGAGAATGAGAAATGCTGACATAAATGAGACGCAATGTTTGAGGAGTGAAATGATTGCGCAGTTTTAATACGGTATAACAAAAAGAAAGCTAGTTTTAGAAAGTTGCTGACAATGTGGTGCCCAGTGCAATGACAAGTCTAGAGTCATTCCTAGATATTTGTAAAACTAATTTTTTCGATTTGTGTGCCTTCGAAGTACAAGTTGCAATTATTAAGATTTGTTTTTCGCTTCAGCGAATATACTATATACCCGGCCTCTTTGGAGTTTAAAACAAGGTTTAAAACAAGCGAAGCCATTTGTTTCCAGTAGTGACTGTCTCAGAATAATTAGAGCTGTATCATCGTTGTACAAGATAAAATGAGAAAATCTGAGTGTCTAGAATAATCGGTAATAAAGAGAGGGAAGGGTATTCGGCCTAGTAACAACCGTTGCGGAGCTCCGCTCATTCTCACGCTCTTTAGTTGGAATTCTTTGTCTCTAGCTGTCACGTATTGCTTACGATTTATTCAATAGCTACGCAAAAAGTTAAGCGCTTGCGCTATAAATTGATAATGTTCTAATTCATACAGTAGCTTACGGTCATTTACCGAGTCAAGCGTTTTTCCAGTATCTATGAATATGCCGAGTACGAAGAAGTTATTTTAGGCTTTGCTTACAATTTCGGTTAGGTAGCCTACGGCAGTTTGACAGAGCGACTCTAGCTGGAAAACCGCATTGTGCATTTGAAAGTATGAAGGATCTGTCGAAAAATTGTGGGACGAGCTTTGCAATCAGTTTTTTGAAGACTGTAATTCTACATAATAAAATAGTTGTCCGACGATAGTTTGCCAAGTCCTTTCGGTTACCTGCTTCTATTGCTTGTATTGCGGTTACCTGTATTGCTGCCACGCTTTAGATGTTGAGCTAATAGCAATACGTACCCGACTGAAAGGATTTATTGGACGAGTTTGGGAGCACTAGACCCAAGATGGTGACATTATCTTCGTGTAAGCTTACATGGGTATACCATCGTGAAGCATGACCACATTTGACAGTGTAAGTTTGACAGTATATGTAATTCACGCCATTGTTATTTCTGAGCAAAAAATGTGTTAATTTGAAGAGGAAGTAAAACTGAAACAAACCTTGAATCATGGTAACGCAGGTTGCCTGTAATAACAAACTAGCCAGTAAATGATTTGGCAATATCTGCATCAGTAGCGCCTAATGGGTCACTGTCTGTCAGTATATCGCACGGTTTCGCTGATTTTACGAAAGAAGGAACTATTCGTTTATAGTTTCCCTTTGTTTTTATATTTATAGTACTATTTCTTCTTACACTTACACAACAATGAAAGAGAGAGGATGTGTCATCATGATCATCATCATCATCAGCCTGGTTATGTCCACTGCAGGGCAAAGGCCTCTCCCATACTTCTCCAACTACCCCGGTCATGTACTAATTGTGGCCATGTTGTCCCTGCAAACTTCTTAATCTCATCCGATCACCTAACTTTCTGCCGCCCTCTGCTACGCTTTCCTTCCCTCGGAATCCATTCCGTAACTCTTAATGACCATCGGTTATCTTCCCTCCTCATTACGTGTCCTGCCCATGCCAATTTCTTTTTCTTGATTTCAACTAAGATATCATTAACTCGCGTTTGTTCCCTCACCCAATTTGCTGTTTTCTTATCCCTTAACCTTATACCAATCATTCTTCCTTTCATTGCTCATTGCGTCGTCCTCAATTTAAGTAGAACCCTTTTCGTAAGCCTCCAGGTTTCTGCCCCGTACGTGAGTACTGGTAAGACACAGCTGTTATAAACTTTTCTCTTGAGGGATAATGGCAACCTGCTGTTCATGATCTGAGAGTGCCTGCCAAACGCACCCCAGCCCATTCTTCTTCTTCTGATTATTTCAGTCTCATGATCCGGATCCGCAGTCACTACCTGTCCTAAGTATATATATTCCCTTACCACTACCGGTGCCTCAATACCTATTGTAAACTGCTGTTCCCTTCCGAGACTGTTAAACATTACTTTAGTTTTCTGCAGATTAATTTTTAGACCCAGACCCAGAGGATGCGTAACGTTTTGCAATGAACACGGTGATAATCACTGTGTTTGGTTTGTTTAAGGTTATTGAGCCAATGTTCATTTTGTTTAATCACCAAGAATATTGCGTCCGTCATTCAGGAAGAGAGAGAGGGATTGAGAAGTTGCTGGCTCTACGTCAGTTTGTACTTCGTTTAACACAGCTGGAATGTAATACATTCGAGAATTCCTCATGTGATCAGTTGAGGCTGGCGTGATTGATATTTTGAAACCTTCATTTTTTACAAAAAGCTTATAATTTCCAGGTAATCCCACCCTTCTGCTGAGCGAGTTATTTGAATGTTGACGCTGAAGTTATTTATGGGTACATGAACACAGGTTGGGGAATGGTCCGCTATACTTTCTAGAATGACTCCGGAAATGACTCCGAATGGCGTTCTACTTTGAGGAGCAAAGAGAGAGGCAGAAAATGATTAAAAGAAAGGTGGACAGGACAGGGAGGTGATCTAGATGTAGGGTTGGTTGGCTACCTTGTACTGGAACAAGTCTAAGGGGCTAGAAACAAAAAAGGAGAGGCGGGCGCCCAAAAGGAAATCACCGTGCACAATACAGCGATAGGAGGTAGCAGCCTCAAACCTAATCATGGAGACCCGCGGAACTTACGAACTTGAAAAGCGCGGATACGTACAGTGATCTGCGTGTCGTGGTAAAGTACGCGGTAGTGCCATTTTTTCTACAGGTTGGCATACCACCTTGGTTTTCATTGCAGGCACATTTGTGACCTAAACACATGCATAAATATTTAATTATGGTGACTGATTGGATATGCCGCTGCTTTCTAGGTGAAGATACTGGCAGCACTAATTAACAACCGTATTCATCACATATTCGGCATAGCTACTATTCGAGTATTCTTTGTGGATGCCGTGGAAAAAGATGCTTGGCTGGGGCAATTATTTATCCTAATTGCTTATCAGTTAAACAAGGCGCATGGCGGTACGATAATCTATTGTTCAAAACATGGGAATACTGCCGTTTGTTTTCTTCTAGTGTTTTTAACCATGCTTTTAGCCTATAGGTGACGTCGGGCCAGCATCAAGAATACTTGTGCAGCCGCCTCAATTCCTTATATCGACAATTCTTATCATCCTCCTCCCCCTTACCTCAAAAAGAACTATATAATAGAAGAGTGCATGGCTTGGAAATCGCATCGGGATGCTGTAGAGTTTTTGTTATGACTGACGATAAGATTCCCACATTAACCCACCCAGTACATTTTGCCAAAACTGCAGGCGTTGCAAAAGATTAAACGTCACACATGACGAGGTCCGGTTCGAGAACTAATCGAGGGGGAGACGGGAGCAAAGCACAGGTGAGCTGGGCAAGCGCGGTCTCCGGCACTGCTACTCAATCGCCTAAAGTTAAAGGGTCCGCCCTAGAACAGGAAATGACACAGATTAGAAACATGTTAGAACAGATTACCCGAGAGAATGCAACGCTTAAAGATGAGATCAAGCAGCTTAGGGCAGAAAACGCGAAGCTTCAGCAACAAAAGAATGTCAACGCACCCTCCGCCAGTACGACGCCGACGCGTAGTCGGGCTCCAACGCCCGTTCCCACGCAAGCGAACGGAGAAGCACCACCACACAAAAGGAGGGCGCAAGAAACGGCTGAAGAAAAGAGTGTATTTGCAATCAGCGAGGTTATGGGAACGTTTAAAGGAATGTTCGATGGGTTACAGCAACAAATCACAAACATGTATTTAGAGATTAAACAACGATTCGATGGATTAGAGAATAGAGTAGCGGCACTAGAAAGCACACCAAAGGATATTAGGCCGGCAGGCGCAGGACCGGTTAAAAGCAAACCGTATAGCAGGCCGAATGCGGTAGAAAATAGCAAGGCCACCGGGGAAGAACAGATAAATCAACATGGCGCCGCGTAACCAATACGCGATTTGGCAATGGAACTGCCGCGGGTATCGTCGCAAGCGAGGAAACCTGCAGCAGTTCGTAACAAGTAAGGAGGCGCCAGATGTCATTGCCCTGCAGGAAACCGGGGGGATCGCAAAATTATCGGGGTATAAATCGTACAGTGCTTCCGACGAGAAGGCAACCGTCACGACGCTGATACACAGAAACCTCTCGGCTGTCGAGCACGATACCGGTGTGCGCGGCATAGACCACGTCCTGATTGAAATAATCCCCTCCCGTAAAGAAGAGGGAAGTCTATTTATTCTGAACATATATAGTCCACCCCGGCACAAGCACAAATTCGGCCCACTCTTCCGCAAAGTGTTGAGCGTAGCGCAGAAGCAGGCACTAGTCGTGGTCGGCGATTTTAACGCGCCACACGCGGCTTGGGGATACAGGATAGAGATCATTAAGGGCCGAAGCCTATGGGCAGACGCTCAGCCCGAAGGACTAACGCTCATAACTGACCCTCAGACACCAACCAGAATAGGAAACAGCGTAACCAACGACACGACACCAGATCTAACATTTACGAAGAATCTAGCAGTTTCTCAATGGACAAACATGCAGGAAAGCTTAGGTAGTGACCACTACATCGTCGTAACAACGGTACAAGCAGGCCCAAGGAAAAAGAGGGGGAGAGAACTCAAGCTAGTAGAATGGGACTCTTTCCGCAAAATCCGACAAGATGATGCGGAAGACACTATAACGGACATTGAGAAATGGGCAGAGAAACTGCAAGAAAACATTAAACGAGCTACCAAAACTGTTTCAGAGGAGGCTGGTATAGAGGAGATGGATAGCAGATTATTGCACACGTGGGAAGCGAAAGGTAGCATGCTGAAAAGATGGAAAAAGCAAAAACATAATCGGAAATTAAGGAAGAGAATTGTAGAATTAAACAAGGAAATCGAGATATATGCAAATAGGTTAACCCAACAGAAGTGGGAAGCCACGTGCGACTTGATGGAAAGGCAGATAGGAATGTCCAAGACCTGGAACATTCTCCGATGTCTCTTGGACCCCGGAAGTACAAAAACCATACAAAGACACAATCTACAGAAGGTTATACACAGCTACAACGGCACAGAAGAAGAGCTCTTTCGAGAGCTCCAAAAGATGTACGTTGGAGATGCGGAGAGAGAACTACTTCCGGATTACCTAGGTAACGAGAATCCTGATCTTGATACCCCTATTACGGAGGCAGAAGTCAGATATGAACTCATCAGGCTCAACTCGAAATCTGCACCAGGACCTGATGGGATAAGCAACAAAACACTCAGGAACCTCGACGATGTATCCATCCGAGCTCTCACGGACTACATGAATAACTGCTGGGAGCAAGGCAGCATTCCAAGTCAATGGAAATCAGCCCAAATCATTTTTATACCAAAGCCTGGAAAGAAACCACAACTGACGAACTTAAGGCCGATATCACTGACATCCTGCGTCGGTAAACTCATGGAACATGTGGTTCTCACACGTCTCACGAGATACATGGATGATGGAGGACTTTACCCACATACCATGGTTGGATTTCGACCAAAGTTATCGACGCAGGATGTTATGCTCAAACTAAAACATCAGATCATAGATGCGGGTGAGAAAAGTCTAGACACTAAGGCAATACTACGTCTCGATCTAACTAAGGCCTTTGACACCGTCACGCACAAGGCCATACTACAAAATCTCCAAAAGCTGGATGTAGGACATAAAACATACGCGTACATCAAAGACTTCTTGACAGCTCGTACCGCAAAGATTTCAATTGGAGAATCCAAATCGGACGCGCTCAAGCTAGGTAATAGGGGTACCCCGCAGGGTTCAGTCCTATCTCCCTTTCTATTCAACGTGGCAATGATCGGTCTTCCTGCGAGACTTGACAAGATAGAAGGACTCGGACACAGCCTCTACGCGGACGACATCACCCTTTGGGTGGCGGGTGGAAGCGATGGGCATGTGGAAGAGATCCTTCAAACAGCAGTAAACACGGTAGAAGACTACTTCAAAGACAAGGGACTGAGATGCTCCTCACAAAAATCAGAACTTCTGCTCTATAGGCCCACATGCCGGGGTCGAAAAAGCATTAGGGAAAGGCCGGGCATTGTGGTCACAGTAGAAGGCACCACGATACCGATAGTGGAGAGCCTGAGAATACTGGGACTCCGCATATCCGAAAACGGCCATAACGGAGAAACCATTAGACTACTTGACAATAGTGTTCAACAAACAATCAGACTAATAAAGCGGATATCCAACAGGCACTATGGCATGAAAGAGCACAATCTCATCCGATTAATAGAAACATTCGTAATCAGTCGCATTGTATATGCGGTTCCTTACCTCAAGCTCTACGCTGCGGAGAAAACCAAGATAGACTGCATTATTAGAAGGGCGTATAAGCAAGCCTTGGGACTTCCGGCAAATACGTCAAACGAAAAATTCTTGGCGCTCGGCGTGCACAACACATTAGACGAACTTATTGAGGCCCAGAGAGTAGCGCAGTATGAAAGGCTTACACAGAGTTTGACGGGGAGACACATCTTAGATGACATCGGAATAACCTACGAAGCACAGCACGGAGTGCGGAGAGACATCCCAAGGAAAATGAGGGAACATCTATCAATACCCCCACTCCCCAGAAACATGCACCCGGAGTTTCACCAAGATCGAAGAAACGCACGAGCGAGAGCTCTCCACAAAAGATTCCGTAGTGCCAGGGACGTGGTCTATGTGGACGCGGCGGAGTACGCAAACGGACATAGTATGTCCATAGTTGCTACGAGTCTAGAGGGTGACTGCAGAGTTAGTGGGATGGTAAAAACATGGAAGGCAGAGGTGGCGGAGGAAGCTGCCTTAGCACTGGCAATAGCCTCCACGGAAGCTAACATCGTAGTAAGCGACTGCAAGACAGCCGTCAAGAACTATGCAAAGGGAAGAATCTCGCCGGAAGCACTGAGAATTTTAAACAACTTTCGTGAAGATCGCGACATCCACATTATTTGGGCACCCGCACACTCCTCCCTTCCCGGGAACGAAATAGCGCACAACCTGGCTCGAGAACTGACAGGCCGAGCAGGTGACACGCAACAAATACTGGGAACGGAGAGAGACCGGATGACCAGCTTTAACGAGATCACCAAACACTATAAATTGGGAAGGGCCCATTTCCCCCCGGCACACTCCTCGTTAAATAGACGGCAAGCGACGGCATGGCGCCTCTTACAAACAGATACTTATCCGAACCCGGTGGCCTACCACCGCTACTACCCGGACCTTTACACGGATAGATGTAGATTCTGTGAAGAAAGGGCGGACCTACAACATATTGTTTGGGCTTGTCCTCGTGCACCCATACAGAATAAAATAATTAAGACCAGAGAGCAGTGGGAGACCGCGTTGCTCAGCTGTGCACCGGAAGACCAACTCAAGGCAATCCAGCAGGCCGAAGATGCCGCCAGGGCCCAAGGGCTCGAGGCCGTCATTTAGGTAGAGGCCTAGGTCTCAAATCTGCTGTGCACAAATAAAGTTTATTCCTCCTCCTCCTCCTCACACATGACGGAACGTTCTGGTGTAATTTTGGTAGTGAGAAATACCTTGCGTGTTACCGTCTGGCTGGAAGGCTATATAAAGGACACACCGACCTGTCTGTGGGCCTGCCCTGGGAACTCCGCGCGGGGATTTTATCGCATACGTTGCCACAGCTTCCGCGCTATCGGAGTATTGGTTCCATTATGACAGATGACTAAACGGCCTAATAATTAGTAACGTCTGTGGAGTTCCGATGCGAATGGCTTCCGACGATATTTGAATACTCAGAGGTACAGCACCAGCAGCAGACTTGGGCGCACATAGTGCCCAATTTAGAACTCACGAAACTTATGATCTCCGAGTGGCCAGCGAGTAATCACGAAAGCCACGGACCTGCTTCCAGAACGCATACAAATACCACAGCAGATCTCGCCATTACCGGCGCGGGGCAGCAACTACCAGGAATAACTATCAGCAATAAATAAGCTCAAGTTTGAATGTTCCGATAAGCACCCTATTAACTTCGTACACACCCTTGATCTTGATATTTTCTCGCCAGCGTATGCACGCTTGACACAATGTGTACAAGCCGTCTCCAGACGTAAAACCGTTTGCAAATATATTCCGACATTTCTAGAAAGCATGCCTGTGCGCGTGCTGTGTGCTTCAGATATAGCTGGCTTTATTATTTCATTCACACTAACGCCGTGACGTCTGCAAAGTCTGCTCGAAATGCTTGCAGAGTAGCCGACATGTTAGCATATTTTCTTAAAATGAGGAATAAATAATGAATAAATATTTAATATATAAATAATTATTGCCGCCCGCCGATTAGATTGCACAGCAGGGCTGAGGGTATAAATCTAGCAAACGGGGTTGCAAATGTGGAAACCGTATGGTAAAATACAAAAATTGTGACGCAGTAAGGCTCCCCAGGTAAGAGAAAGAAAACAAGGAAAAAATAGGGCACGCAAGCGCAAAGAAACAACATAAGAACAACGGAGAAAAAAAAAAAAAAGAAACGTCAGGGCCTCGATTTGTTCAGTATCAACTTAGCCAGTGACACTTAGGGAAAAAAAAAGTTTATTATATGAGTGAAATTCCCTAGGCGTATGCGTGTACGTAACGTTAAAGATAGGCCACCACGCGGTACACGATGCTTACAACCTGGAGGCTAATTTTGTTAGGATCAGAACGTCCGCCTAACTACTCACTAGATATTGTTTTCTCGCTTATGTTCCGTTCCTTTCTCCGTCGTAAAAAAAAGCCTGCCGTCGAGCAGTTTCATGAGCAAGAAAGTATACGGTAAATCAGCATCCATAGACATGTGCGATGTCGACAG
Source organism: Dermacentor andersoni (assembly GCF_023375885.2). NCBI lineage: Eukaryota > Metazoa > Arthropoda > Arachnida > Ixodida > Ixodidae > Dermacentor > Dermacentor andersoni. The sequence goes on from NC_092818.1 coordinate 117,391,345, forward strand.
ACTGTGCAATGAGTTCCACGAAGGTCCACGTTCAGCAAACACAATTTTCAAGAGTGCACGCATCAAGCTAATCCGTCCTCCCTGGCTTTCCTACCACATTGCTTGCTTCATTTCGTAATTTGCCCATCTGTCGTGTAACAGTGGCTACTCTGTCTTCTCTTCGCGAGGTCTATCTTTGTGGGTCACGTAACGTTGGTCGGAGACACCAGGTGCCACAGTGTTCATTTGCTTACAAATGTGGCGGGGGCGGGGTGGGGGGGGGGGGAGGAGGCATGATGGCGGCGCGGATACTGCAACAGCACATTTTGTCATTGATTATTGCGTATCCACTCACTTTCCTTCGTTTTCGAAACCTCTGGGGGTCTCACCCAGTCACCGGCGAGCTAAAGGGTAAGTTATTAAGGATGCACACACTCAAACATTGCAAGATGATGTGGTTGAATTTGATTGCAAGGGGCATGGCCATCTGATTATGACATTGGGTGAGTAGTCAACGAGAAGAAAGGGGGTTAACAGAGGGGCCCGATCTTTATTAGTCATATCATAAGAAGCCAACAAACACTGACACCAAGAAAAACACAGGGGCAATGACTTGTCCTTAATAAATGAAATAAAGAAACGATAAATGAATGGAAAATTCAAGTGGATGAAAAAACAACTTGCCGCACGTGGGAACTGAACCCGCCTTCGCATGCGAAGGTTGTGGGTTCGGTTCTCACCTGCGGCAAGTTGTTTTTTCACCCACTTTAGTTTTCCGTTAATTTATCGTTTCTATATTTCATTTATTAAGCACAAGTCATTTCCCCTATGTTGTCCTTGGTCTCAGTGTTTGTTGGCCTGTTATGATTGGGTGAGTAGGTCATATTATATTATAGTTGCAAAAGCTCTCTTCCTACAGCACAAACGAACATGCTATGAACGACTGTTTTTTTGAGCTTGTTCTTTTGTTTGTGTCCTGTCCATATTCTGTTCTTGGAAGTTTAATCACGGCACGATTACTGCACTAGTTCCCGAAGAGAAGCTGAGTGACACATTGTGCTGGCAATTATCGGCATGTACAATATGCGCAATTGAAGGAAAAGTGGAAGAATATGTAGGGTTCTATTAGATTCATTAGATTGCTCTTGTCATTATTTTTTTATTCTGCGGCGGAATGGGATAAGTGTGGAGGAAGGGTATAGGTAAATAGAGCCGGTAGTTCTATAAAATGGGTTTAGGGAATGCTACTGTTAAGCTGTCTGTCTTTCAAGAAGCGCATGAAAGTGACACAATAATGTTATCACCTCCGGCATACTCCAACGCTATGATAATAATCGGCATACTTCATTGTAAGCTTTATTTTTGCGTATCCTGTGGCATAATACATATATAAATATATATATATATATATATATATATATATATATATATATATATATATATATATATATATATATATATATATATATATATATGAATAAAGGGAAAATCAGACATCCACCCGTTTGTAGCAATTGCTACAAAGGAAACCCATACGGGTTCCTCGAAAGAAAAGCCTCATAGTTGAAGAAAAATTCGTCCTGGTCCGGGACTCGAACCCGGGACCACCGCCTTTCCGGGGCAGCCGCTCTTCCATCGACAACACACGAGGCAAAGGCAAGGTTTGACGTAGTAGTTCTGGGGTAATATATATATATATATATATATATATCCAGAACGAGCGCCATCACTAAAAGGCTACTTTTTGACTTCCCCGCAAAGTGTGTTCAATTGCTAACTAAAATGTCGCAGCTTCGCCCGAAAGGCGAAGCAGAGATTGCGATTACAAAGTAAGCATAGTATTTTGTTTGTCATATGAACTTGCGAACATTCGCTTACTAACTAAATAAACAAGCACGATGTCACGCGCGCGCAGGTGAACATTAACACATCCTCGCCCAATGAAAGCGGAAAACTATAGCTGTCAAAACGCTGTACTCAGTAATCGCGGCAGTAGCAGAGAGCGGATTGAACTTCGTGCCTCTCTCGCTTCAACGCGAATGAAACGTCGAACACAGCGCATACGAAGCTACCGGCACTACGCAAACTCTGCAAACATCGCCGATCGCTTTGAATAGGAGGTCCGCGTGGGCGCGCACTAGGTCGCAGATCGCTTTCAAGATGCGGCATCCGCACAGCCGCACCGTAAGCAACAGCCACTGGAGAACCCTGCCCCCCCCCCCCCCCCACCTTCATCCCTTGCCTCACCCCCATGGCTCGCGTGCGACAGAAGAGGGCATGTTGCCACCCCCCTTCCTCGCACGCTTTCACTCCCATATACAGCATACGGCATGTGGTGACGATTTTATTGCCCTTGGAATTTATACGGAACCTCACGGTGACGTTGACGGTGACGGTGACGACAAAAAGCGCCTGCAGTGTCAATTTCTATCGCAATATAAGAAAAACAAATGTGAAACAATAGTCGGAATATGACAACGAGAAGCATGAACATCACCGAGACGGCGCGTGTTTAGGCATGAAGAATATTAAAATAATTACATCTTTTAAATTTATCTGTTGTCGGTCCTTGTGCTGAAAGCACTAAGCCGCTTATCCTGCTTGATTTCCACCACTTGTGCACCCACGCGCGCACTCACAAGGAAAGTGCACAAAAAAGACAGAAGAAAAAAGAAAGAAAGAAACAAGTGCTTGGTCTTCCGTGTTTTAGAGATAGATCGAGAGATTTCTTTTTACTATCGGTGTGTAAGAGAGCTTGACAGTATAGCTGATAGCGTCTGCTCCTACCTTTAGTCAAACCATAAGTTTCAGCGATATAGCTTTTCAAAAATTTTTGTGGATACTCTATGTAAAGTTTATAGATATCTATAGATATTCTATACATACTATATAACTTTCTATAGATATTTCTTTAGACTAGTTTATAGACAGTCTAAGGACTTATTGCATTACAGTTTCATAGGCTAGTCTACAGACTGACTATAGGTGGATTACAGTTTAATGAAAATTCCCTTTTGCAGACAGATGTCTGCAAATTGTCTATAGACAAAAGTGTATAGGCCTATATGGTTCTACTTATTGTAGACAGAAGTCTATGCAATATCTGTAGTCAAATGTATATGGACTAGCCATAGACTATTTCTATAAACCAGTCTATAGGCAGTCTAAGGACTTGCAGCCTTACACATTTTTAGACTAGTCTACAAAATGTCTGAGTCTATAGATCGACTATCGATGATCCATAGTTTAATGAGCATCCACTTCTTTTGACAAATGTGTGCAGAATGTCAATGGACAAAAATATATAAGCCTACATAGTTCGACCTTTGTAGACTGAAGTCTATGAGATGTCTATAGGCAAATGTTCATAGACATCCATAGCTTGATGAACTGGGTGCACATGCCTAATGGAGATATTAGTTACTTGCGTGCATGCATTTAACTGAATTCTGCTGCCATATCTCTGTTAAAAATTGGTTTAAATGATGTTGATTTTATATGCGGGGGAGGGGGGCAGGTACTCCAACTGCTTCTGATCTGCATTCATGCAGTAGTGCTAACGCCTAGCTAGCTGGGATCCTAATGGACATAGCTATGCTGTCATATGTTACCCTAAACAGAAAAACTCGATGAAATTTCACTCATGCGGAATCATGTAGTGCGACAATAAAAACAAGTTCACCAAAATAAATTACCTGCTTTTATTGTAAATAAATAATAATTATCTATTTAGTGAAATGCATGTGTTATGCAACAGAAGTTATTTAACACCTCCTTCCTTTTGAAAGCATGGTTGTCGCGCTTCTCTTGACCTTGGTGTCACAGGTGTGAAAGGTGCTGAAGATGTATGTTGCAAATAGCAAGTAAGCAGATGCGACAATGCGAGGGAAAACTGTTTAATTAGTATTCTTTTATTATGAATCGGTACCATTATATGGTGTCATCATGTTACAGTATGGCGGGCAATTAGGACAACCATAACGGCAGCTGGTGTCAGCAAGGGTACATTTCGTTTCATGACACGTTCATATGAATTTATCAAAAGAAAGAAATGCGAGAATCCCACAATATTTCTATAATGATTGCTGAAAAAAAGATACCCGGCTGGACTATGTGCAAAATTTTCGGCTGGGAATGCAACATACCCATGCAGAACGAACATGCTTGGAATAGTGACTGCAGTTTTGAACTTTCACGTTAGCGACTGCAATTTATTCCCGTTTAAAACAATCTGTAATGTCTTTCTTGCTCATACTTCGAGATGAATAAATTATTTATCACACGTTCAGTAAATGCACATGAATGGAGTGTGTTGATAAGGTTACTTATCAGCTAAAACGTATGAATGACACTGTGCACACTACGGAGTGCGCCCCTGCCGGAAATGGCTGTGTGCACGACGATGCAGCACCATCTAGGCAATGGCAATTCTAGAATTGGTGAAACTTATCTGTTTGTTTGTTTTTCGCACTTCTAAGCATGGAGATTGCGGTCTAAACTTATTTTTGTAAGGGATAGGCCAGCTTAAAGAAGCAAAGAAAAACAAAATAATAGCCAAAAAATGCTATTGTGCTTATTTTTCCGACAAAGGTAGAGAAAGCGTGTCACGCGTCACGGCAAACAAAAATAGCACAGAAAGTAATGACAATTTCTAAAAACAGAAACAGAACATAAAATTGTAGCATAGTTACTTTCAGTTCGCATTCAGTTGGTGCAAATATACAGTGCAGCGCAGGAGCTGGGCACGTAAGAATAGTTAATGCCGACCATACATCATTCTAGTTATTTTCAGATTTTGTTGTCCTTGTAAAGATTGATATTAAGGCGCAAGAACAAGAGGTATCACTTATTTTCCGAAAGGCAGAGATCGACTCTTAAGCTAGGATTTTTAGGACCTTTGATCATATGTCTGTCGGAGATATCATACTGGCTTACATGACCAAGAATTCGAGTATTGCGTGTGTGGCTAGGTTATGCGGAGACTCACTGCACAAGTGAACACGCAGTCGCAAGAACAGCGTTGCCGTTGCAGCATTAATTTATACTTCCCGAATTTCACTGCTTCTATCATGACTGTTGCTGACCAGCGAGGGTCATCGGACGCCTTATGAATACAAAAGATCTCGTAAGTGCAATCTGTCGTACTATATCCAGTGCTAATTTCACGCCCGTTCTATAAAATATAAGTAGGTAGAGAGCACAAGTTTGCAGAGTTTACTTCACAATGAAAGAGACGCTTGCTCTAAAGTCTCAATAATGCTTTGATTTCTTCTCCCACATAAAGATCTTTGGATGTGGAATTTATTGACACAAATTGCTAATGGCACATTATCGTAGAAACGCAGCGCGTACTCTATTGTAAATTCAAGGTCTAGTAAATCCCCTGCACAGCCAGACAACACGTTATCATTACTTTGCTTCAGAAGCTTTGTGCGCACATAACTATTTCTACTGTGGGAGCTAAATGCGAAAACACCCATGTACTTAGATAGGGGTGCACGTTAAAGAACCCCGGGTGGTCGAAATTTCCGGAGTCCTCCACTACGGAGTCCCTCATAATCCGAAAATGGTTTTGGCACGTAAAACCCCATAATTTAAATATTTCTCCTGCTGCAAGGGACTGAAACTGTACGCGTGCAGAAGAGTGTGGTGTGGGCACAAAGAGCTCCATTTTTGTTTCGTTTTGCGATATACTGATTAACCTAAGATATTGGGTAAATTCTTGCTTTGTCTAGTGTGCTGGTAAGCAGCAAACATAACGATTTGTGCACAAGCGCGTGAGAGGGGCTGGCATACACCGGGATACGTCATAGTTCTGAGGGGCTGCTACTCCGATTGTGGTCGCACGTGCAAGACACATAAGAAAAAAATGACGAAGAAATAACAACTTTGATAGCTGTTTATCAGATAAGAACCAATCAGCAGTTTCGAATAGGCCGAAAAATCGTACAGGCAGTTTCACACAACATGCAGTAAGCAAACGTTTTTAGTTAAGACACCAAACATTTATTACTGTTAATTTATTACTTTTGATCCAATATATAGCATATACAAATTAATTCTGGCTGGAAAACTTCTTTGGATGAAACAATAAAAAAATAAACTCACGACAATTATTCTGCCAATGACGTGTTTTCACCTTTTGCAAAATTGACCAGTGGGCGGCCAGCAGGTCCCATCAGCGCGCTGGCAACGCTTACGCAGACCTCTGGCGATTATCATAAGACGAAGAGATTGAGAAATGTGCGGTGGGAGAGTGGGTGACGGAAAAAAAGGACGCAGTTCTGCCCGAAAGGCGAATCATCCATTGCAATAGCAAATTAGTAGACAGCTATACGAAGTAAGGATAGTAGTATTATCGGCCATATTAATTTGGAAACATTCGCTCACAAAATGTATTAACAAGCATAGTGTCAGCGCACACAAGCAAATATGAACACATTACACTCGATGAGCGCGGAATCTCACTGTCATACCGCTGGTGTGAGCAAGCGAGGCAGCAGCAGGGAGCGAAGTGACCTTCGTGCAGTCTATCGCTTCAACGCAAGAACGGCTAGAACACAGCGCGGACAAACGTATGAGCCATATGAGCCGTCTGCAGATCCCTTTCAAAATACGGCAATCGTGACCGCGCTCTGCCGTGCGAAGTGCGCACTTGCTGGCGGAGTTGACGCCAGCCCTCCTCCCTCCCGCGCTGCCTCGCCGCTTTCTTCCATATATTGCGCGCGATACTGACCCGCGATCGGTAGTTCCCCTTGCGCCCGGTGGCTAAATGCGCAGTTGCTGCCGGAGCACAACGCCGACTCCATCCCCACGGCCTTTCGCGCGACGGATGACGGCAAGTTTGCTCTCCGTTTCCGCCTTTGCGCCCACCAGATCGAGCCGCGATCGTCGGCTTTCCTTGCGTACTTTCACTCGCACGTACAGCAAACGACGCGCGGCGACGGTGTTATCGCCCCTGAACCTTAGACAGAACATCACGCGGCGATGACGCCGGTGACGGCTGAAATGCGCCTGGAGTGCCCATACGATTGTTATCGCAATAAAAAAGAATGTTGAGTGAAAAAGCCATAGTCGCGATTAATTAAGCGTCGAGCTGCTTGCCCAATGGCCTACCACCGTGGCTGTCTCAACGGCCACGCCGGTCCTGCGTCACGTGCGTCAGAGCAGAGGATGAGGCAACGCCGGCGGAGCCGCTGGCGGCTGGTTTGACGCCAGCATCGCACAGTAGGCGTTGCGTGGACCATACAAAACAATATTTCACCCACGATTTTCGCAATGCGTAGGCTCGTAAAAACGGGAGTGCAGTAATATTGATGCGCTAAAACAGCGCTGCTTATTGTAAATCTAAGAATCCAGCCCAACGTATTTTCGCTCTGAAAACACAACGAAACAGGAACCGCCACAGTTTGGAGCGTACAATGAGCTCCATTTGTGAATAGTGTGGCTTTCTGTGGCCTGCGCAACGACTTGACTCGTCGATAATGTTCACGTATGACAGCCTATTTGCGAGCCGTATTGCATAGATGTGTAAAAAAATGTACGGAAACATGATTTTCTGATCATTAACGTGCCCCCAGTGCACAGGACACGGGCGCTTTTGCATTTCGCCCTCATCGAAAGGTGGCCGCCACGGCCGGAATTTGATGCCACGAACTCGTGGTTAGCAGCGCAACACCATAGCCGCTATGCCATCGCGGTGAGTGCTCAATGCTGATGTATTTCGCCCAAGGGCGTTCAAGGTCGGCCAAATGTGGTAATTTATATGCTGAGTTGCGCAAGCAAACCTGACGTCAAATTTACGTTAGCAAGACAGTCGTTAGAGCCCGCTGCATGTGAAATCGCGCCATGTTAATGGAAAGGTGCCTTTTCAAGGCATATGTGTCCTTTCTAAGAACAAGATGCTAGACTAGACAGCGCGTTGTCGACTATATCTAGCGCCGGCGGGGCATCAGGAAGCATTTCTACTGTTTTCGTCTCGCGGTTTCACCCTGACATTATATTTTTTTGCTTCCACATTTTTTCACCACAAAGTGCGCTTTTGAATGACCGGCTCTGAAATCGGCCTACGCTTTATCAACGAGCTGTGTGACATTACAGCTGAGCTCCTCAAATAAAAAAAAAAATCAAAACCGGATATTCCACTTTTCATTATCACGATTTCAAACGCGAAAGCGCAAAAATATCAATTACAACGAAGGTGCCAAATAACACAACGGATGACGGAAGGACCACGTAGGCGCGAAAATCTCATTTTCGTTAGTTGCAAGTTAATGCAAGGTGTACGTTAATTAATTAATGTAAGGTGAACGTTATAGGCGGCGTAGCTTCTCTGGTTAATGTTCGAACCGCAAGCGAAAACAGATTTGCTGAAAGAGAACAAGTGGCATTGCGGGCTCTTCAGTGGAACCATGACAGATTACTGTGCCGAAGAAAGAATAATGGATGCACCTTTAGAGCCCACGTGGAAAAGATGGTTCTCGAGATGCAATTTTAATCCAGCGGTGCTAACGGGGACAGAACGAAAGGAAAACAAAGAAGGTGAACGCTCCAAGCTTAATAAAAGAAGGGGATTATCAAATTCTTCGCTAGTAATGGCTGTTTGAAGGAACTCAGTGAAATATGAACGGTTGCCCGAATTTCTGGAATGCTCACTATGAAAAAGAAGAGTAAGACAAGCCTCACCGAAGGTAATAACAACCCAATGCTTTTATTTTGGTCGTAAATCTAGGAAATGAACACAGGTTTTCCAATGTTTAACTCTAGAAAATTTAAACGGGCTACTAAAAATGTTTTCCAAGCTTTTCTCTTCATGGATGTACTGTACTTGCAAATCCCTTCGATTTTTGCGCCATTCTCTGCATACAGTAATGGGTCTTCGGAAATTCATGTTTCACATATATTGTAATTGCATTTTCAGATATTATAGGCTTGAATGGTGGTTTTTTTGAGCAGTCTTTTAAAAGCTAGCACATGTTACGAGCGAGACATGTAATTTGCTTCATGAAGATCGGCATTCTCTTCCTCTGATGAAGTACGAATTGCCTACTCACGACGTGACACCGACTCTATGATCAAGGCACTCATGCGAGAGGTTACAAAGGATATCAACAGCGATAAGGTGCCTCTGAAAGGCTGGCCAACGTTTTCATAGGAGGACCCATCTTCGTCAAATCCGGCCTCGCCATCCTCGGCATGTTAGTTTTAAAGGGTTTTAAAGGGTGTTAGGTTAAAGGGTTTTAAAGTACAGTGACGTCACGTGCGCTTGTTGTTGGTAGCGGCTGGTTGTAAAGGGAGAGACTTCAAAGAGAATGAGTGTTGTCGCCTGACATCTGTGAGCGTGGTTCCTTAGATGAGGAGACAAGAGCGCGAGAGTGGGAAGGCGGTGAGAAAAGAAAAGAAAGGCGAGAAAGAAAAGGCACCAAGAGGGAAAAAAATAACAAGAAAAGAAAGACGTGTTGGAATGTGTCTTACTACTAAATTCTCAAACGCACTCTCAAACGTGAACAACATCCTCAGTAAATACTATCCAATTCTCACCCAGCCACGAGAAACTTTAGATTTTTCCCGATCAATCCAGAGTAGCCTACAGACGTAACTCTAACTTTAAAGATATTCTTGTGCAAGCCAAACTAAGAACAAATACGAAGTTGGGAACCGGTCCCTGTGGCCGCCCCAGGTGCTCTACATGCGACCATATTCAACCTACTACAGTTAAAAGTACAGCATCGAATCACGCACACAAGGTAACTTCGAGTTTCACCTGCCCATGAAGCAACGTAGTCTACTGTCTAGAATTTGCCGCTTGTTGCAAACAATACCTAGGTGATGCTGGACAACAACTTCATACAAGACTCAATGGTCATCGCGTGCATACAAAACACAAGTTACCTAAAGCAGTAGCCAGCCACTTCAATGAACGGGGTCCTATATTCGACAAAGTGAGGCTTTATATGCTACAAACACGTTTCCCTTCACTTCGCGAGAGGAAATATACGTAATCATAACTCATACACAAGTTTAATTGCCTACACCCGACGAGAATTAATTTGGCACGCGGTAACTTAGAATCTCTAAAAGCGGTAACTTAAATCTAAAATCCTCATTTCCGCAACCAAGGCACAAAACGCATTATGCCACCAGCTAACCTTAATTTTTAACCTCACCTATTCCTCCACTTGGAAAATTTTTTCCTGCCTACTACTCAATTTAATATACTCTCATGTTTATACGTGTATGTCAACAGTACGACCCCCTTTTCCCAAGTACACCTGCCCCTGCCCGCTTCTGCGCATGTCAATCCCCTATTTGTTATTCCAGTTTCGGTCCCCCCCTTTTTTTGTATATTTTTATTATATTTTTTTAAACACCACACCAACAGATTTCGAAGTCCCAGATGCCAGGATACCTATTTCGGCGCCTCAGCCACACAGGGTATCGCCACTTCTGTATACCGCCGTAACGACACCTACGCTGAGCTACTGGGGCTAACGTCCCTTGAGAGACCATGCCGCTGCTTTCCAGTTAACCCATGCATTTCACCCCAGACTCCTTGTTACCATCTTGACTCCTTCAAAATTAGTGAACGCATTGCTGCTACGCTACTACAGTCATTCGTTCAACTGATGTCTTTTTGGGTCTTTTTGTTACTCGCGCACTGACCGCAGCGCTGGATTAAGGCGGGGGGGGGGCGGCGCTAAGGGGGCTGCAGCCCATGGCGTCACCTCGGACAGTAGGAAAAGGGGGCCCATTTATTCTAACCTGCTTATTATATATAGAACCATGGGCAGCGGAACTTCGAGCCACATGTATGAAGCGAGAAAACCAGAATGAGCAGGTGGGGCCCCTCGCCTAACGTAACAGCATGCGTTAAGCCTGATCATTTTGGGAGAGCTTGTCGAGCTGCAAAAACAGGAATCCCTCTCCACCCCGGCGGGGCCCTCTTTCTTACGAAGCGAGGTGCGTTTGCTTGGAAGAGTTTTCGTGGTTTCCTATCAGTCCGTCTGTCCAGTGCTGTCTGGAGAGGAAGGGTAAGGCGGAAACACCTAAAACATGTCATGTGGGATGAGGACCTGAACACCTTTGCCCCTCGTCACCACCACGCCACCCTCCACGTCTCAAATAGTTCCGTTACTGTCCTTCTCATCGAAATGAAGTGCTGCAGTACCCAACAGTGCCTCCCATTGGACTTTTCTTTACCGTGATGGCAAGTTGGGCGGGGGAGGATGAGCCGATAGCAGATGATGATGAGTCTGATGGCAGAGTCTAGGCAGGAAAGGAAAGAAGACGTCACATGTGATTTTGTCCGCGTGCCGTGGGGCGTGGAATGTTCACTGTTCGGGCTAGGGTTGTGGAAGAGTGAAGGGGGAAGTTGGAGAGCTGGGCACAAAGGTCTGTCTCCAGGGCGCATTCTTGTCTAGTGGCTGCGCACCCTCGCTCGCGCTACGGGAAAAGTAGGTTACATTGGCCGCCGAACTTTCCAGAAAGAAGTAGAAAAAGATGACTCAGAGGCGACGGAGGGCGCGTAACTTCGCCCCCGCTAAGAGTCGCCCTCTCCCCTTCGTTCTCGCGCGCGGCGTCGACGGGGCGAAAAAAAATCGAGAACCTCCGAGAACAGACGATTGCTCCTAGCCAACAGGAAGGCGAGACCGGAACGGGAGAAGGAGTGAGTTTGTACGGAGAAGGAGGGAATTTGTACAAGGAACAATATGCGTATGTGAACGCCCGCTTTGGCGCTAGTAACAGAAAGACGCGGCGTGCTTCTATAAAATGAAGTTGATCGCGGGCTGCGATTCAGCCCCGAGCCGCCAGTTAAGCTTGCATGAGCCCGCCCGCTGAGGAGCTCCCGGGGTACGCACCACTCTCAGCCAGACACGGACCATCCAGGAAGTGTGCGCCAGTCATCGGAACGGGCACCGTTGGACACCTGCGGTCGTGTCGGACTGACGAAGTGCCTGGTGAACAATTAGCATCCATTCATGCGGAAATGCTTGGTCGGAAGCATCAAAGTGGTGCGTCTAAACTAAAGGCGAAGTTAGAAAGAGAAGAGCGTGAAAAGAAGCTACCAAAGATGACAAAATACCTACTGAATGCAGCTTCCGCGGAGCAGTATGATCGCTCTACCCATAGTCCGTGTCAAACTCCCAATAGTACCGACTGTGCTTCTTTGGAGGACTTACCAACTCCATCACCACGGTTTCCTTGCAAGAAGCAAGGTTTGACTCACCTTGGTTGTCTAGATCCTGTGAAAACGGTGCCGACCTCGGTGGTCCATATTTGTGAGCAACCGACCCTAAGCGAGCACTGTCCTGTTCCTGAGTCAGCAACGTCTATGCTACTCGGTCGGGCCCCTGCCACAGATCTCCAGGTGTCCGGTCCACCAAGCCCGATTTCTACTACTGCTGATCAACAGGTGCCAAACCTCCCCGATGAGCCTTCTACTGACGAGCACCAGGAAACAACATTCCAAGAACCGACTCACTTGTTTCCTGTTAGTTTGCCTTCAAATAATCATGTTCCCACCCACAAAGTGTGCCTCTGGAGGACGAATGAGACGGCTTCTCGTTGCGGCAACAGAGAAGTACAAACACCCCCGCAGCAAGAGGTACGTTGCGAGATTCTCCGAAGTGACCCTGCTGAGAGGCCGGACGTTATTACTGACAGCTTTCGGTGTGTATGCCTTGAGAAAGGGCGATTGTATTTTCAAAATCGGGCAGAAAATTTTCCGTCTTCCGAAAGGCAATACAAATCTCAGAAACGCTATATGTCACCTCAGTTGTCGTGCGAAAGGCTGTAAATGGGGAGGCGTACGGGCGACACTGGTTAATGTACTCGGAGTCCAAAGGTTCCGTTTACTGTTCCATGTGCAAACTATTTTCGATTTCAAGCAACCCCAGTGCTTTCACGACGCACAGCTTTTCTGATTGGAAAAGAGCAGAAGAAAAGTTTTGCGCACATGAAAATAGCGTCGAGCACGGTAACTACGTAGCAGCATGGCTCGCCCGCTCTAATTCGAGCAGCACAATTGACAAGGAGCTGGTTAAGCACCTTGTCACTGAGACCGCTTACTGGACAGAGGTGTTGAATCGCGTAGTCATTGTAGTTAAGCTTCTAGCTGAGCGCAACCTAGCGTTTAGGGGCAGTGAGGAGATTTTCGGTTCACCGAGAAATGACAATTATATGGAAGTGCTTGAGGCCATTGCCACGTTTGATCTATTTCTAGAGGAGCACATCAAACGCTACGAGAACAAAGGAAAAGGTCACCCATCGTATCTGTCAAAAACCATTTGTGATGAATTCATCGAGCATATAGCAAAGGCTGTCGAGGAACGTCTCGTTGACGAAGTGAAACGTGCAAAATACTTCTCTTTAATTGTTTATTCGACTCCAGACCTTACTCACATCAGCAAACAGAAGCGAAGGCTGCAACCAAGCACCGAAATAGATGGCCGAGAAGGGTAACTTGTCTGATCCGTTGCGAAACCTGCGGCGACACACGGAGAACTCAACGCTGGAAAGTGACCGTGAAAGAGAGCACAACCTTAATTGTCATTAATTCGCCAAAAGAAGGCCATAAAGAAGACGTTAAAAATAACAGGTGGCCCATGTGGAACTAACTGTGCAAATAAGTGTGGTTTTGGGGCGCTATATTAAAAGACCCATAAAGCACTAACTATCACAGAAGTACTTTGCGTCTAACGACGACAACTCTCAATATCTCATACCGTGAAAGCTGCCCAATGTCGTTCCTCGTACAACGTTTCTCGATAGAGTCTGGGAAGTGTGCGTTACAAGAAGTAGCGTTTGCCTAAACAAAGAAAAATGACACAATACTGGCAAAAGGTGCGTGAGAAAAAATGATGCGAAAAACGGAATGACCGAATGGTAGCGGTTTTCCGACCAATCACTGGCGAAGCGTAAGCTAGCCTCAGTCTCGATTTCTCATTCCTTCTAGATTGTAGTCGTACCTTTTCCTCCTTCCGCTATAATTTCACTTTCTGCAATGTATATTTGTTTACGTTTATGTGTTTGTAAGCCCAGTATTTTCGCTTACACTATTGCACTCAAATCCCTCTTTTTTGTGCACTTTGTTTCTCTTGTGTAAACTTTGTGTGGAAGTGGTTGTGGTGGTAGTAAGATAAATGACATAGGGCAATTCTGGAGAAAGAGTGCCACACACGACACGAAGTTGTCATCAACTAGAGCAGCAGCTGCCACTGAGGCCTAACCTGTAAGTTTTGTGAGTGCAATTTTTTTTTCTGAGGAGGCGGGGAGGGCAAACTTTGACCCTATAGGAAATTGCTTATGACCACAACTGTAATGCTTCTGCCTTTTGGTAACCACTAGAGTTCGCAAGATGTACATGAGGGCGTGGGTGATGCTTTGTCACTAGTGAAGTGTGGTATAACAGAGTATCGCCTTTTGGTATCCCGTTTTTGCCCCGTTTTTCAAGGCCGGTGAAAAACACGGACATTTTCATGCTTCGACGAAATTCTTTCGGTTCGGCTGTACCCGTAGAATCCAATAACTCTTCAGCAAAACGGAAAAGCAGTCAGTGATAGTATGATACACGAAATACTTAAAGACCTCACAAAGGCGAGCTAAGCGAAGCATGCAATAGCGTTGCAGTGGATACCAGGGCATTCTTGCATTCCTGGCGGCACGGCAGCCGATGAAGTAGCACCACAAGCACACCTCAAAGATGATGTGGTTCCGCTTCCAATATCAAAAAATGAATTACCCTGCATTATGAGGACTTCTCTTATGTGTGTAGAAATACATGGTTTGACCAGAATTCTGAGAGCTCGGATTTGTATCATATTGATCTGTTTATTTAATTCAGTTTCATTGTCATTAGACAGAAATATGGAAACTCTTATTCATCGATAAAGGCTACGCACTGCTTACACAATACTTTTCTTACACAGAATTGGTCATGCAGAAACCCCGAATGTGATTGTGAATTTGTAGAGGAAGATATAGATCACCTCCTTCTAGATTGCCCACATTACGACACACGTAGATGCCTACCTAAATCAAGCCTAAATACAATGGACCGAACACCTTTCATTTCAAAGAAACTTTTGGGTCCTTGTCCAACAACGGCCTTGCAGAAGAGCGTTTTAAAAGCATTAAAAACTTTTCTCGAAGACAATGAAATTGTTGGCCGTTAATAAGGCTTTTAATGATCCTTTCATTTCTATGTCGCTGTATATATGTATGTCTTTTTGGATTAAGTTATGCTGACTGTTCTGTTGTGACTATATGTGGTAATACACTTACACGATGTATGCGCCACCCGCTGAGTAGAGACTGCGTTATTAGGCGACAGCATCATTTGTATTTTTGAGCCTTTCTTCAGCCGAACTGTAGAATTATTTAACCTGTATATTGTATGTACCATGTATTTCTTACGTCATAATATTACTGTGAAAACGTTGCTTGGCAATTCTGGTGCTTGTATGAAAAGGTTATGTGATGTGGAATCTTGAACCCTGTATGTAGTACACTAGACCTATCGGAGAGCTAACAAGTAGCCGGTGCCATAAGCTGTGCGTCAGCATCTCCTTATATCAATGAAAAAGCTTTGTCCTGTGAGAGCATCCAAAAAAAGCAAGGATTTTTGCTGCCGTGGCTTTGGTTCGCAAATTAAGAGTTGTGTTATATATTTATGCTAAATACATTTACGGCGACACGGTCCTGTTCACTCTTTGTATTGAAGTTGTAATGAACTGGCCATGATAGCAGCGAATGCTGTTTTCTGTTCCCCTATCAACAACAAACATGTGTGTAGTTCACCAATTCCCATAAAAGTCAATTAACGCGGTTTTGTCAAAGGCGATTTTATCGGGATATAACGAACCTCACTTTAACAAAATTCGTGATGTAACCAACTATCTTCATTTTCCGATCATAGTTGCATTAAAAACCGTGTATTTCTTTTCGTGATTTAACAAACTGATCTCGTGACGCGGTTTCCATGTAAAAAAATTTTCGGCCATTTCGAGCATAAACTTGGAAGCCCCTGTGGCTAGTAAATCGACCAAAACACTATAAAGATGCCGTCCAAGCCAAACGTTACTTCAAGTGTCCTTCCGCATGAAATGTTGGAGCGGCAAAAAACGCAGTTAAAGCGCGCGTGCCAGGGCGCGGTAAGCAGGAAACACCGCTGCGCCACCTGTAGCGTTGGTAAACAATTGGCGGAGTCCGCGGAGCGTTCGGAGAAACACAACAGCTGACGATTACATCTGCGCGAGGGGGATGGGAACGGAGTGAACGAGCGGTAACGTGATCAAACACGCGCTAGGGGGAGGAAGGGGGGGAGGGGCGGTGTACGCACGCCACCTCCTCGCGCGCGTCCATTCGCGGGCCACTCGCCTTACTTTGGAAGTAATCTCACCGCGGCAAGTGTAAAGGCTGAGCCGAAAGATTTGGTGCCTTGATGCGCCATAGGTTCCCGCGTGTCTAGTGCTGGCGGTCACATAGTCACAAGTTTCTGAGACACAGTGCGACGCGTTCGCTCCCATTGTGACCACGACTTGGTGGTCATTGAGTGAGATCTGTTAACGTTTCTCTGAGCACGTTGACAATGATAAAGCTACGAGCCCTACTTCATGTATATTGACGTAATAGTTTTGTGGAAACCCGCAACCTCGTGTAGTTGTCTCTTCGCTATCGCCATCGATGCTCCGCCTTTCTGGCGAAACCGGCTACTCGTTAGCTCTTCAATGGGTCTAGCGTACAACATACTGGGTTCAAAATATTTCGGGCAGTAATTTTCAAAACGGAAACAATATTTAACTTCTAACAGTCAGGTTACCACACAGATGACTGGCGCAAGCTCGTTTCAATATGAAAATAAAGGTGGGTGAGTTGACCGAACTCAATGAGCGTCGCGCACCACTCTCGAATTGCTTAATATCAGCAATAGTAGTTCTATGACTAAAAAAAAAGCCCTTGATGAACGATGGGTTTGGAATTTTTGTATATCTACTGGCTAACTGTGTTTGTTAAACCAAACGAAAAAACCTTCGTTTCCTTTCAATGCTCAGTTTCAGCTAGTGTCGATATCACACTTTTGTCTCGCAGGTATAGAAGCTATTGAGAATATTGAGAAATTATTCGATGGTGTTGCTCTCTGCACTGTTTCTTATGATGCGGTCTAATGATAAAAAGTGAACAGATCCAACGCAATTCTCAAATCTAAATGATGCATAACTTTTTCAGCAAGCGAGGTAGCAGTAGAGCAGATGGCAGGTGCACGGCCTCGTCACGCGTAGCGGTTAACTTCATGTATTACAAGGACTAAGGCGATGCATGATGCTTGTCGAGGGTGAATTCACGTGCATGCGTAAACACACAGTGCCTTTCCTTCCTGTCTAGATCACCGCGTCTTTCCTACAGTATCGTTTCCGTCGACTCATGTTCGACAATATGGGGATATGTTTCTGTAAAATTCAATGCAACTCTGATCTGGGTATGGAGAGTATGGCGGTCATATTCTTTTGATAAGCCTTTGGTGCTACTCCAACAGGTGCGCAAATACAATATCCCCGTTTCCACTGGAAGACACTGATACCCCATTTCGTTTAATACGTTAGTGTAACGTCTTGTACACTAGTGCTGCGTTTAAAAAATTTGCGGTTATACATGTGAATAAGGACGTAAGTGTGCCTAAATCACTAAATACAACCCGTTTTCGCGCTATCCCTTTCTTTAACCGTCCTCGTAGGGTAGCAACGCTCATATTGTCACGTGGTGGTGACGTTAAGAACACAGTGGCAATACTGCGAAAGGCAAAACTAGATTTTATTGGGCGAACCTGTGCCCACAAAACAGGCTACACTTATAGCACAACGAAAGCGGCGAACACAGTCGGCGATCGTCGAAAATCTGATCAGCGAGGCAAGCGCGTCGGCTTTTATACAGCAGTCGGCGAATGTTCCAGACTAATTGTTCGGACCCGCGCGCCTTCCACAATGCCCTACACCATTCGCGTCACGCGATGAAATCAGATAACACAAGGTTCGGCGACAACAGACAGCCGGGTAGAAGCATCGATAACTTTCCAGAAACGTCGGATACATGCAGGCGCGTCCCGCGCTGTGCGATTACATTTGTTAGGTGGCGAAACGTGGTCGCCCGATAAAGATAAGTACACATGTCAATACCCCCCTCTTAAAAAGCATCGACCCGATGCTGCATACAAACGAAAGTAATAAAGAAAAACACCCGTAGCAAAGAAAACAATAAAATAAGGAAGTTCGTCAGCGTCCGTAAAAGGGTTTCAGACGCACCACGTGGACCACTTCAGATCGTGTGCGGCGCCGCTGTGAATGCGAAATTCCGTCTAGCACGACCTCATAGTCCAGTGCGCCAATACGTCGAATGACCTTGTAGGGTCCGAAAGAGCGGCGCAATAGTTTCTCACTCAGACCTCGTCGGCGTATCGGTGTCCAAACCCAAACACGGTCGCCGGGCTGGTACTCGACGAAGCGTCGTCGGAGGTTGTAGTGTCGGCTGTCGGTCCTCTGTTGGTTCTTGATCCGTAGGCGGGCGAGCTGTCGGGCTTCTTCGGCGCGCTGCAGATAGCTAGCGACGTCAACATTCTCTTCGTCAGTGACGTGGGGCAGCATGGCGTCGAGCGTCGTTGTCGGGTTTCTGCCGTAAACCAGCTTAAACGGCGTGATCTGTGTTGTTTCTTGCACTGCCGTGTTGTAAGCGAAGGTTACATACGGCAGGACCGCGTCCCACGTCTTGTGCTCGACGTCGACGTACATTGCTAGCATGTCGGCGAGGGTCTTGTTCAGGCGCTCCGTGAGACCATTCGTCTGTGGATGGTAGGCAGTTGTCCTCCTGTGGCTTGTCTGGCTATACTGCAGAATGGCCTGGGTGAGCTCTGCTGTAAAAGCCGTTCCTCTGTCGGTGATGAGGACTTCTGGAGCACCATGTCGCAGCAGGATGTTCTCGACGAAAAATTTCGCCACTTCGACTGCGCTGCCTTTTGGTAGAGCTTTAGTTTCAGCAAAGCGGGTGAGATAGTCCGTCGCCACGACGATCCACTTATTCCCGGATGCTGACATCGGAAACGGCCCCAACAAATCCATCCCAATCTGCTGGAATGGTCGGCGAGGAGGTTCGATCGGCTGTAGTAATCCTGCTGGTCTTGTCGGTGGTGTCTTGCGTCGTTGACAGTCTCGGCATGTCTTGACGTAACGGGCGACGTCGGCGGTCAGACGCGGCCAGTAATACCTTTCCTGTATTCTCGACAGCGTCCGGGAGAACCCCAGGTGCCCAGCGGTTGGATCGTCGTGTAGGGCGTGCAGTATTTCTGGACGCATCGCTGAGGGTACAACAAGAAGGTAGCTGGCGCGGACTGGTGTGAAGTTCTTCTTCACGAGCAGGTTGTTTTGTAGCGTGAACGAAGACAACCCGCGCTTAAATGCCCTAGGGACAACGACGGTGTTCCCTTCCAAATACTCGACGAGGCCTTTTAGCTCCGGGTCTGCTCGTTGCTGTTTAGTGAAGTCTTCCGCGCTTACTATCCCAAGGAAGGCGTCGTCGTCCTCGTCGTCTTGCGGCGGGGGATCGATGGGGGCGCGTGATAAGCAGTCGGCGTCGGAGTGTTTTCTTCCAGACTTGTATATTACCGTGACGTCATATTCTTGTAGTCTGAGGCTCCACCGCGCCAGCCGTCCTAAGTTAGCTAGCCAACACAACGCCTGGTGGTCGCTGACGACTTTGAATGGCCTGCCATAGAGGTAAGGGCGGAATTTAGCTTTAGCCCAAATGATGGCGAGGCATTCCTTTTCAGTCGTAGAATAATTGCTTTCCGCTTTTGACAGCGACCGGCTAGCATACGATATCACCCGTTCAAGTCCTTCTTTCCTCTGAACTAGGACGGCACCAAGGCCTAGGCTACTGGCGTCAGTGTGGATTTCGGTATCGGCGTCCTCGTCGAAGTGTGCAAGTACCGACGGCGACTGCATGCGTCGTTTGAGTTCTTGAAATGCCTTGGCCTGCGGCGTTTCCCACTTGAACTCGACATCACGTTTGGTTAGATGTGTTAGCGGCTGCGCGATGCGTGAAAAGTCCTTGACAAAGCGCCTATAGTAGGCACACATGCGAAGGAATCTGCGCACTGCCTTCTTGTCGGTTGGCTGCGGGAACTTTGCGATGGCAGCTGTCTTCTGTGGGTCGGGGCGTACTCCCGATTTGCTGATGACGTGGCCTAGAAACAAAAGCTCATCGTAAGCGAATCGGCACTTTTCCGGCTTCAGAGTGAGCCCTGATGACTTGATGGCCTCTAGTACTGTCGCAAGCCGCCTCGGGTGATCGTCGAAATTTCCGGCGAAGACGACGACGTCATCCAAGTAAACGAGACAGGTCTGCCACTTCAATCCTGCTAAAACCGTGTCCATCACGCGCTGGAACGTTGCAGGCGCCGAGCACAGTCCGAATGGCATAACCTTGAACTCGTAGAGGCCGTCTGGGGTGATGAAGGCCGTCTTTTCGCGATCTCTTTCGTCGACTTCTATTTGCCAATAGCCAGACTTGAGGTCCATTGACGAGAAGTATTTAGCGTTGCAGAGCCGATCCAGTGCGTCGTCTATCCGTGGGAGGGGGTATACGTCCTTCTTCGTGACCTTGTTCAGACGACGATAATCGACGCAGAAACGCAGGGTTCCGTCCTTTTTTTCCACCAAGACTACAGGAGATGCCCACGGGCTTTTGGACGGCTGGATGATGTCGTCGCGTAGCATTTCGTCGACTTGGTGCCTTATAGCTTCGCGTTCTCGCGTCGAAACTCGGTATGGGCTCTGGCGGAGAGGTCGAGCACCCTCTTCGGTTATTATGCGATGCTTTGCGACTGGGGTTCGTTGAATCCTTGATGACGTCGAAAAGCACTCTTTGTATCGTCGAAGTAGACTTCCGAGCTGTTGTTGCTTAATCGCGGGGAGACTTGGATTTATGTCGAAGTCTGGCTCGGGAACTAAGGTCGTCGGGGTAGATGCGGCGGAATCCGAGAGGACAAACGCATTACTGTTTTCCAGAATTTCCTCGATGTATGCGATCGTCGTGCCCTTGTTGATGTGCTTGAACTCTTGGCTGAAGTTTGTCAGCAACACTTTCGTGTTTCCTCCGTGCAGTCGAGCGATCCCTCTTGCGACGCAAACTTCACGGTCTAGCAGTAGACGTTGGTCACCTTCGATGACGCCTTCTACGTCAGCGGGTGTTTCGGTGCCGACCGAAATAACAATGCTGGAGCGAGGCGGGATGCTCACTTGATGTTCGAGCACACTCAAGGCGTGGTCACTACGAGGGCTCTCCGGCGGTATCGCATGATCTTCCGACAGCGTTATTGACTTCGACTTCAGGTCGATGACTGCGCCGTGTTGGTTGAGGAAGTCCATGCCGAGAATGACGTCTCGTGAACACTGTTGGAGGATAACGAAGGTGACAGGGTAAGTCCGGTCGTGAATGGTAATTCTTGCCGTGCACATTCCTGTCGGCGTAATCAGGTGTCCTGCAGCGGTCCGAATTTGAGGGCCTTCCCATGCAGTCTTAACCTTCTTCAACTGGACGGCGGTGTGTCCACTCATGACTGAGTAATCGGCGCCTGTGTCGACTAAGGCGGTGACTGCGTGGCCGTCTAGAAGCACGTCGAGGTCGGTGGTTCTTTGTCTTGCGTTGCAGTTGGGTCTTGGCGTCGGATCACGGCTGCGTCGTGTTGAACTGAAGCTGTTACGTCGCGTCGTTAAGTAGTCTTTCGTCGGTGTAGTCTTGGCTTCCTGACTTCCTCGGGACGGCGGCGTGTCGTTATTATGTCGTCGAGATGGTTTCTTCGGCGTCTTCGTCGGCGGCGGAGGATCTTCGTCAGTTCAACGAACAGCAACCGCACCTCCATCGGTTGCTGCCTTTAGTTTTCCGGATATGGGCTCGCTGACCGGCCCCGGGCTGGGCCAGTGTAAGGTCGGCGCTGCGGCGACAGGTAGCGGCCTGGTGATGGCGAACGCGACGGTCGTCGAGAGCTCCACTGAGTAGCGGCGAGGTAGTCGGCGATATCCCGGGGCGTTCACCTTGCTGCGGGCGCGGAGCGTTCACGCCGAAACCTCGCAGTCCCATCTCCCGGTATGGACATCGTCGGTAGACGTGACCCGCTTCTCCGCAGTGGTAGCAGAGCGGGCGGTGGTCAGGAGCGCGCCAAATGTCCGTCTTCCTCGCGTAGGTGCGCTGGACGACGGGTGGTCGTGCTGGCTGCGGCGGCGGCGGACGACGGAACTGCGGCGTGACAGCGCCCTGGCGCGGTCGTGGAGGGGGACCTTGACGGCGCGCGACGGCGGCGTAGGTCATCGCTTGCGGCTCAGGCTGCGGCGATTCAGGGGCTACTCCAAGTTGTTGTTGGAGCTCCTCACGCACGGCGTCGGCAATCGAAGCCACTTGAGGCTGTGATGATGGGAACAGCTTTTGTAGCTCGTCCCGCACGACAGCTCGGATAGTCTCGCGTAGGTCGTCGGTGGCCAGTGATTGAACCCCGGTGTAGTTTGTATAGTTCGCGCGGCGATCGAATTGCCGGTTCCGGATCTCGAGTGTCTTCTCAATGTTCGTCGCCTCACGAAGAAACTCTTCGACGGTCTTCGGTGGGCTTCTTACCATCCCGGCGAAAAGTTCCTCCTTTACACCACGCATCAGTAAGCGGACTTTCTTCTCCTCGGCCATATCCGGGTCGGCGTGGCGGAACAAACGGCTCATTTCTTCCGTAAAGATGGCGACGTTCTCGCTTGGCAGCTGCACTCGGGCGTCCAGCATAGCTTCAGCCCTTTCCTTGCGCACGACGCTTGTAAAGGTGCGTAGGAAGCCGGTACGGAACAGGTGCCACGTTGTCAAGGTCGATTCCCTGTTCTCAAACCAAGTTCTGGCGGTGTCTTCTAAGGCGAAGTAGACATGCCGCAGCTTCTCGTCGGAGTCCCAGTTGTTGAATGTTGCGATTCGTTCGTAGGTCTCCAGCCATGATTCCGGGTCTTCAGTCGCTGCTCCATGGAAGGTTGGTGGGTCCCGAGGTTGTTGTAGGATAACGGGGGACGCTGGGGCAGCCATTGGGGTTGTCTTGACCACGATCTTCTTTGTCGTCTCAGGTAGAAGTCCGTGCTCTGGGGGCAGTCCTTGCAGTCTGCGGCTAGCACGCTGGTCTTAGGCGATGTTGGTTCTGTCCTCGGGCTTCGGGCTTGGATCGCGGCTTTGCGGGGGCGTTCGGTACATGAACGCACAAGCACCTCCACCAGATGTCACGTGGTGGTGATGTTAAGAACACAGTGGCAATACTGCGAAAGGCAAAACTAGATTTTATTGGGCGAACCTGTGCCCACAAAACAAGCTACACTTATAGCACAACGAAAGCGGCGAACACAGTCGGTGATCGTCGAAAATCTGATCAGCGAGGCAAGCGCGTCGGCTTTTATACAGCAGTCGTCGAATGTTCCAGACTAATCATTCGGACCCGCGCGCCTTCCACAATGCTCTACACCATTCACGTCACGCGATGAAATCAGATAACACAACGTTCGGCGACAACAGACAGCCGGGTAGAAGCATCGATAATTTTCCAGAAACTTCGGATACATGCAGGCGCGTCCCGCGCTGTGCGATTACATTCGTTAGGTGGCGAAACGTGGTCGCCCGATAAAGATAAGTACACGTGTCAATATGGTTGAACAGCCTACGTCTCCCATGCTTTCTTTCTTTCTTTCTTTCTTTCTTTCTTTATTTTTCTTTCTTTCTCGATTGGCTCAAAGAACAACATATCAGACTACCTGAGCATGTATCACACAACTTTGTGTTAATGATAGGGTCATGGCGCAGAGCTCCGTATTTTCGCACTGCGATCACCAATAGCGCGAAAGCGGAAATGGCCGACCCATAAAAATAAAGTCCAAGAACCTCAAAAACATCGAGTCCTCGATAGAAGGCGCAAAGCAACATAAACACAGACAAACTGATAGAACTCTTCCTAACAGAAATGATCCGTGACGAGGATAGAGCAGGCAACGAAGAGGAAATTAAAGAAGACGGGAAGAATACAAGGGTTCAGGAGAGCACACTGCATGTGGTGCAAGTACCGAGAAACAGCTTTGTCGCAGAGCGTATATGCTGCGCAACAAACCCGGAAACACAGCGCGCCGCGTCTACGATGGGAGCCTCGGAGGCCGGCGCTCCTCAATCCAATCTCCGTTGTGCCCTTGGGAAAGAGCGCCGAAAACGACCTGCGGATGTCGGGCAATGTTTTCCACAAACAGGAAAGAATTGTATGCGGCCCGCCACAGTGGGCCACACGCACATGCTAGTATTGGGCACAAATTCGTCAGCCGATCAGCGAGCGCACAAACACCAGCATAAATATAGACAGCGAGGATCGATGGATATTAACGCCTCTTTTATCTACGTTTAGGGGGATAAGGGCACCTTTTTCTTATGCTCTTTTTATCCACTTATCTGCATCTCTGCTGTTTTCTCGTTCGTTATATTGATCAAAATGTTTGCTTCTTTTCTACTGTTCATGTTTATGAACGCTCCTTTCCGCTCTCTTTCTTCCTTCCAAATCAGCTGCAGCAGGCCGGTAAACTTTGCTTTGTCATGTTTGCGTTTGCTATACGAATTTCTCCAATCTGCATCATACAAGATTCTTGCGACCTTCTTAACGTCAGTCTCAGCATTAGGCAACTCCACCACGTCCGAGAAACTGCGTTCAGCGGGATGCTCCTCTGATTGTTTAATTATCATAAGCCGTTCCAGCAGGCAAACTTGACGCCACTGCGTCTATATTGGATGCAGAGGTGTTTCGCACCTCAAGCATGGCGGCAGTGCGAAGGAATGAGGATCGGCGTTACGTGCGAGGGCGCCGCCAAACAGAATATCGACTCTCGTTGGCAGATGCAGCAAGTTAAAAACAAAAAAAAAATAAATAAAAAGGAGAGACAGAAGAAGCAGGTGCGTGCCTTCTGCTCACGCTGTCTTCCTGCGTTTCGGGTAAAAACACATTCGCGAAGCCTCCAAGAGTGCCAGCAGCGTTGGAACACCCGTGAAAAGTTCCCCTTGGGTTATCTTCTGGGCTTACTGTTTAGTATATCATAGCGTATATTTATCTTTCTTACTGTATAAAGAAAGACAATAATAAACAAAGTACAGTTATACATCGCACTGTTTTGATAGCCAGGGGTTTCACAGCAATTGCTTCAAGGACTTCTGGCTCGCACTCATCGTCGTCAGCAACATCTGTGTTTATCGGGCCAAGTTGAAATCATCCCAGGCCTGCATAATTATTCCTTGTGTTGCAAACTGCCTTTGCAGGCGAGCAAGGCGTTTTTAAGTACATGTAGGGTGTACAAACATGCATACCTCCAACCTTTCAAAGTCCAAGTTCCGAATAATATGTGCTGAACACCTATTCTTTTGTCTCTCATTACCTATAACCAATAGGCGCGGCAAGAGCTACCTGTAAAGGTAGCCAGCGTGGCCAATCAGTCTACATAGGTGAACATGCGCAATAAACGAATAGCAATTAGTCTCTGCGATCGAGTCTTCTTTGCTGCACGCTGCAGCCTCAGTTAACGCTCTTCTAAAACGCTGTTCAAATGTAATATGGCGCCATCAAGTAAAAGCGGGAAATTAACATTGATTTTCGGCCATAATTATGCAAGCGATTGCCGTAACGCTTGTTATTTGAAGATTGCGATTTAGAAAAGAATATGGAATGAAAGCTAACAGAGTAGCTCCTCTGCAATTGAGTTGTTGAGTAACGAAGTGCAAGCACAACAATAAAAGTTGGACCAAAATTGGGCTGTGTGCAACCGGCCAAATTTAATTGGTCGGCGGAAACGAAAGAAGAACATTCATGTGCACGAACACAACCAGAATGTTGTGCGAAGTGTTTCAGGTTTTCAAGTTTTCGGTGCTGGAGCAATGGTTTAAACTTTTATCGCAGCCTTTATCTCCATTTGCCTTTTTTTTTCTCCTTTACATAAGCCTTGTGACCTTACTTCAAATATATCCCATAAGTGGTATTTCTTACGCCAGTAGCGTGCACGATTATAACAAGTTAAGACTCATGAGACACTTCCACTAGTCCGTGTTTTATCGCGTGCTGGGCGTTTTCCGTAGCTTGCAAGATACAAATGATGCAAGTGCAACTTTGTAAGCCTAAAATGACAACGGCGTATTACAGCACTTGCACGGCGTATTTCACTTTTCTGCAGCAGAATAGAATATCTGCCATAAGATAACGGCAAATATAATTTGTTAAAAGATTGTACAGCATGTTCACAAGCCAAAATGGATCGCGGCATCATGTGTGATCATTTATTGAGTTTCTTTACCACGATAGTGTGTTATAGCAGAGTCCACCATCAAATTCCTCTAACGGATATGACGTCGTCACAAACGCGTAAAATATGGTCTCGCTTGACAGGGATGGTGCCGCCATCCAGGAGCGGTTAAGCGGAGTACTGCATAATGGCATATAAGAGCGCCGCCCAGTGAGCTCTTCGGTAGTCTCAATGCAGTGGAGTCTCCAACGCGGTGTAGCCTGGTGTAGGCGGTGTAGGCCTCCTACTCAGGGAACGAGGCAGTTTCCACATACGGTTTGTCTTTCGCGTCCGATTATCCTGTGACGCTTCATCGCGTACGGAGTGCAGCTTCAACATGAATCAGCAGTGCTTACACGCCACCTACTGCTGCTCTTGCGATGGCACCAACTAAGAAAACTGCTAACGATAAGCGGCGCAGAAAGGCTACGACGTCACCTGGCGAATCTCGTTTTGGTTCGGCGAGAGACACGCCAGCGTGAAGCAGAACGCCTTCGTGCGTTCGTGGCGCACGCTGCGAACTCTGCCAGTCACATTCCTGAAGCTGAGCGTGTCGCAACTAATCTCGCTGTCCAAGAAACTACAGAGCCGGAACAAAACGTTCGCACTTTCGCCGAATCAACTCGGCAGGAGGACGCCGCAATCCAAGCAAACCCGCAACACGGTCACCGGCCCCCATAATTGTGCGCTTTTCGCTGCAGTGGAGCGTGAGTTCTCGAAGCAAACATGCAACAGTTTCTGTGAAGACACGTTTTAGTTTCGTGTTCTACCGATTCCTATGAAAGAGGGATCAACCACATCTTTTTGCCATTTGTCTGTTTATTTAGGCTTGGGAACATAATGCAATTAGGATTGCACAAAGTAATTTACGGAAGGCTGTGCAGTGGGCCTTCTTGAATGCCCCCTAGAAATATACAATTGAGGAAACTTGCATTTATATGAATGCTTAACAATTTATGTAGATAATCTTGCATAAATATAAAAATTCACATGAGGTCCTCCAACGTATGTTGAGTTGCGTATTGAATCATTATTTCTTCCTCTAAATATAGAAGATACCGATGCAAAATGATATTGACATCACAAGATTGTTTATTATTGTATGCTTGGGTCCCAGGAAACACGTGGACGCGCTAATCACCAGCAACCAGTGCTAGTCGTGTTCTAGAGAAAAGAAGCTATTTATTAGCACATTATGAACGCGTCGTGTGCTTTAAGACTAGCAGAGAGAGAGAGAGAGTGATACGAAAAGGGTAACGTGAGGAGGTTAACCAAGGACGAGCCCGGTTGGTTACCCTTCACAGTGTGCACCAGAGAAGTGTCGACGCGTGCGCTGAGTCAAATAAGTGCACATACACTGCAGGTTGCATACCTTTTCAATGTGAACAACTGAATGTTGTACGGCTTGTGAAGGAAGTGGGGCGTGCAGAACACTACAATGCATATTTTCGGCTAATTTACCATTACGTTTGCCACCATGTGTACAGAAGTGCTCTTCTTCGGTTGTGGTGTTGTTGAGCTTCTGCCATGGGTGATTTCCTTTTAGTGTTTTATTTAAAGAAATGCTCAATCAAGTGTCTTCAAGCGTGCTTCAAAAATCGGCGCGTTTTTTTTATTCACTGGCACAAAACTTCTATTATACCAAGAGAAAAGAAAGCGATCTAGGTAACACTGACGTGATCATTCTTGCACAAATACTTGATAACTCACCTTATGAATTGTAAAGTACCTGACACGAGAGCAAACTAAATGGAATAGATGTAGTTTGACAATTGTAGCGATTTGGCTATTTTCTAAACTATAACAACGACTTTTCCTCCATCAGTATACTCTCACGGCAAGCGCAAAGTTTATCTCTTGTAAGTAGATATCCAACTGAATCAAGCGTGGCATCATGAGAAAGGAAAAGAAAAACATTAATAGTGATACGAGAATAAGAAATTGAACTTTACAGCACCACGAAAACTTGTTTATTAACCGTACATTTGTTGCAGTCTCCCTTCCCCTCTGTAAAGAAAATTATTGCAAGTACATTTCCACAACATATGCCTCCACCAGAACAACATGAATACAAACAAAAATTATAAGGAAAGACGCAGAGAAAAGGGTCACAGAGGAGCAGCCAAAAGAAAGTCAGCGCCGCCATCCGGAAACCGCGATAAGTGCTGGTGGATAAACAAAACCTGCCCGACTAGCTCAAGCAGGGAATACAAGAGTCAAACAAGGACGAAAAAAAAAATACGACATAACCGCGCAGAGAGTCGGAGAAGCCAAGAGGGGTGAAGCGGCAACCGGAAACGACAAGGTTACTGATAAGAAAAAGAAGCAGCAGTGAAAATTGCTTTGGAAATGGATGTGACATGAGTACAGAAAACCTCAAAAGCAGCGATCATAAAGCAAAGCGGCAGATGGAAGTTATAGCCACCTGCAGAAACTTCTTCTTACAAGAAAACTTGGGCATGTGACGTCTAGACACGGACTTCATGACGTTGGCACGTGTGTCAAAGTTGTAAATGATAATACATTCGCATGTACCACAGCGGAGCGTGGTCCTTTCATAACACACTGGATACTGTAGATGTTGAAGAAAAACTAATGCAACCGATTCATAAAAGCAAAAGTAGCTTAAGAACGGGATATTTGTAGCACTGTCTGCACAAAATGCATTAATTAGTGGCAGATGGGAACCAGCCGTCCTTTTCTCGCATATTGCAAGAAAACGTTGCGATTATTACCTTAAATGACTAACTTTGGTCCTTGCCACGCCTAATGTAGTATGCTTGAATCCGCATTGCACCACGTCTCAGTACCGTAGACGGTAGTCGTGCATTGGGACAGTTTCGAGAAAGGGTAGAATTCATCTGTGCTCTAACGTAGTGTTGGGTCACAGCCACCTGTACTGCAGGTGCAGAATAAGCTGCAATCTGTTTGAAAGAATCATACAGGCGAAGTGACCTCCAATCATTAAAATTTATTTGTGGGTTTTTACGTGCGAAAACAACGATCTGGTTATGAGGCACGCCGTAGTGGGGGACTCCAAATTTTGGACCATCTGGTGTTCCTTAACGTGCACCTAAATCTAAGTACACGGATGTTTTCGCATTTTGCCCCCATTGAAATGCGGCCGCCGTGGCCGGGATTCAATCCCGCGACCTCGCGTTTAGTAGCCCAACATCACATCCACTAAGCAACCACGGCGGGTACCTCCAATCTTCAACATGTGGTCTTTGTACCCGAACCTATGCATAGTTTAGGGTAGGTACAGTGCAAATAAAGTTGAACGTTCTATTTCCACCATCATCATTTCGCCATTATTTATTTTATGCTTAAGGACTGCTTATAGGGTGTCATGTCGGGAGAGGAAGGGGGGGGGGGGGGGAGGAGGAGGTCGCTGCTGGTAGCTAAAGTGAGAAGCATACGATTTCAAACCAATAGAATGATTGACATGTAGCAGCCATGCTTTAGAAAATTGAATACAAAGCCAATGCAAGTAAAAAAAAAATCGATTGTTTCTTTCACCCGACTGTATAAAATGTATGCATGTTCAACAGTAGAAGGAGCGTGCAGTTGGACAGAAAATGTAAGAGACGGTTTATAACTGCTGATCAGGAGATTATTAAGATCAAAGAAATAGCTCGTGCATATAAAAAGGGAAACGAAGTGCGGTGGAGGAGAGCGTGTGGCACGGATGATATCAGCTTCTTTCTGAAAAAAACGGCGGCGGAAGACACGCTTCTCTGGGTTCTTCTTGCGTATGGTCTTTCACCGAACTTGAAGCCTCTTCCGTTTGAGAACGAGGCCTTCTGACTTTTAAACTGCGTTGCGCAAACGATGAAACCGATATTGCTGCTTGTGATTCTTTAAATCCTGCTGAATCACTGTCGAAAAAGGCAGCATTGCGTTAGTGTGCTCTATTCTTGAAAAGCTGTAGGAAGATATGATTTATATGGAGCTAAGGGTGAGTCATGAAAGCGTTGAATGCTTTCGGAGTTGAACATGCGAGGAGTTGGGTTCACCATGCAGATGCCCTCTACAAAAACAATAAACGCGAAACACTGATATACACGCGACCTTTGTATGTACGTCTTCTTTCGTGCAAAAATGTATAGTTCGGTAGGTCACACGGCCGTACCAAAAAAACAAGACCTCTTGAATGAACTGTAAAGTTGAGTTGGTGCAATGTCCAGAAAAGTCCGAATTGCTAAAAAGGAATGGAGGGCTGTAGTAGCAGTGAAAGTAGACATTTAAAGAATAACAAGGATATCAAAAGTGACCAAAGTCATGTGGTCAGAAGTAGCTGCCGAATGATGAGTGCGAGTGCGGCTTGGACACGCGAGAACGTCATCCATCATTCTGCCGGCGAGGCACCCATGCGACTCCGATTCCGCAGACACGTGGGTCAGACTGCTAATGCGTGGCGTGTGGATCGCCATGATCACCACGGCCCCCTTAACTACTTACCAGGGGACTGTATTTCTTGTCGCTGGGACTTTTCACGAAAGTCCGCACTCAATAAATTAAATATTAAAAAATGTAAATTTATGCGCGTGTCCAGAACTTCTAACCAGCTTCCTTCTTACTACGTTAATAATATCCCCTTAGACCCTGTTTCCTCCTACAAATATCTTGGTGTCCATATTACTAGAAACCTCTCGTGGTCCATGCACGTTTCTTACGTAATTAAAAATGCTAACCGCATGCTGGGATACCTAAAACGCAATTTCACTAAGGCACCGTCTTCCCTAAAATTAATGTTATACAAGTCACTAGTCCGCTCAAAACTAGAGTACGCCGGAGCAGTTTGGGATCCCTTTCAGAAAAACCTGATTCACTCTTTAGAAATGGTACAAAATAACTCTGCTCGTTTCGTTTTTCTAATTATAACCGAACTGCCAGCACTTCTGTAATGAAATTAAACCTTGATTTGCCATCTTTAGCCTCTCGCCGTAAAGGCCTTAGACTTTCACTTTTTCATAAGATATTTCATCATCCTTCACTTCGCGACGAGCTTATCTCCCCTCCTCAATACATTTCATCAAGGTTAGATCACAATAACAAAGTTGGAATTTCATTATGCCAAACCAATGTCATGTCTCAATCATTCCTTCCGCGTACATCTGCCGAGTGGAATCGCCTACCAGCCTCAACCGCTACTATTGTTGACCATCAGCACTTCACGGCAGTATTAGATAACATTGTATAAACAGGAGAATTTCATTTGTGTTCTTGTACTACCAATTGTATCACTGTTTTTGTTTTGTATTACCGGAACACTGTATTACTGCACTGCATGCACCGTATTTAATTTTATTGACCAGCACTCCAGGAACACTCAAATAACATTGTATAACCGAGAACCATCTATTTCTGTACTATTAACTATTTTGCTGCACTGTACTTTTTTCTTTTTTTCGTATTTGATGTAACCACTCCCCTCTTTAATGCCTCTGGCCCTGAGGGTACACGAAATAAATAAATAAATAAATACATCTGTGTCTCACTCGGAACGTGATTGCGCTGGAAAGGAGCGCTTTCGTTATTTACATGTGTGTATACGGTTCGTGGGCGATGCGATAAAATGAAGCAGAGATTTAAAAAGAATTTCTTTCTCTAATGCAGAACTCTGGTGTATTGTACGATGAGTTAATGCATCTATAAATAAAAATAAGTAAGCCCCAAGTCGCATCTGTTCAACACGCCGAAGAAAATTATGAGGCATAGTATATTTACTCGATAATTTTGTACACCGAATCGGCTATCTGAAGTGTACTTACTATTCTATTTAGGGAATACATTATCCTCCAACACGCACGCAGCCGAATTCGAGAACAGATAGGATGTGTAGCTTTCCTTTTGTTGTTATCAGTTGTCACATCTTTGTTGGTGCCTATAAACTTGCGCTCCCGACCCCGGGTATCCTCGTGCAAACATGAGGAGTTCTTGCAAATACGCGACCTATGTTCAGTCTTGTGGAATGTACTTGGTATCCGCTCGAATAACTTGCTGTGTTACAGTAAGGTGCGTAACAGGAGTCCAGAGGCCCATGCGCTGGGGCACGAAAAAGGCTTTGTTGAAGCGGCGTGAAAAGACCAGTGCATGGAAGAATATGGCTAATCCAATTTATTTTTCGTTTATTATATACTAAATGGAAAGCAATAGCTCGGAGCATTGGCAGTGCAGGCCGAGTCACATTTTTAAAGCTCGCATTTGTAATGCTTGCATTATGCCGGGAGATTTGTAACCAGGCTTACGGTCCATCATGCGCAATTCAGTCTTTATATGTAATATGGGTGACCCTCTTGTGAAATATACTTATTGCTTCTTCTGAAGTACGTGTGAAGCTTGTTTCGCGCAAATGTCGCCTTAAGTGTTTTTTTTCCTAGCACATCTAAACGGCAGTGCTACGCTGTGCACGTTGTTTCCCGTGGAGGATCGTTCAGATCCGAGATCATCAGATTTGAATGGTTAACGTTTCCACTCAAAAATGCGCTATTTCGCAGCCACACCCTATATCAACAAGCCACGTATTAGCGGTGGCTGTTTAAGTTCATATTACCATGAGGCTGGATCAATATATCATCCACGGTAATGAATAGCAGCCATCGTGCCCCCAATCTACTTAGACTGCGAGCGTCTTTCAGGTATATGCAAAAACGTACGCAGGCTAACACGCAGGAGCTACATAAAAATAAAACAAGCTGGTTGTAAAAAAAGCTTGCGTGCAAAGCGTACAGGCAAAAGAGAAGAAACAAAACACAGCACATAAAACTCGCTGAAAGAGATTGTGGAACAGGAAAAAGCGCCGGGGTGTAGTCTTCGAGGCATTCACTGCATGGTGCGATTTCGTTTGCAGAGTCGGGTACGCGTTAGGCTTTCTGGAGAAACACTAGGAAGACAGCACGACGGACTACAGATTCCACCTTCTGCCTTTTCTTCTAGTTGTCGTCGTAAATAAGCGATTCAATTTTTTTTAAAAGAAAAACCTCCTCTTATGGTGCATATTCCTTCTTTCTCTACCTTTCGTTTACCTCCTCTGCCTTTTACTTTTATTTCAGGAGCTCTTGCTTCGAATGATTTTACCACCGATTTGGCGCATATTCTCCTTTATCTGGGGGAAAGACAAACCGTGCATAAAATCCGTGCATCCAATAGAATCACGGGTGGAAATACGGAGATGAAGTAAGACCGGCTGAAGCACCGTAAAAGCATTGTGCAGAAAACTATCCAATATCTCAGCTTCTTTCCACTCCCACTAAAGAAAAGAAAGCCGAAATAAAAGAAATCGTTGTGGGGACGAAAGCAAAAGATAGAGGTGCAGCAATGCATTGCTAGAATCCGGGTAAGTTATCGGTGCAAGAGAAAGAGGACGTCCGGCACTGTGCTGTAAATGCGATAATTTAGGCTAGGTTTTCTTTTCTTTTTCGTCATGTCCTTGTTCGAGGGAGTGATGAATGAAAATGTGCACATAGTGGTAAGCCACTCGCTATTCAACGTGGCCTCTGCTATTCGTGGATCTCCGGTATCGTTGGCCGTGGCTATGACGCAGCCTTGATGCCGTTCCAAACCATGTCTCGGGGGAATCCTCTCACACAGAAAAACCGACGTAGTACATGTCTCCGAGTCCAGTCCTAGTGAACATCTTGCGAAACTTTTTTTGCCCCTCAGCTTTGCGTTGCTTTTCCTTTGCACGTATTTCAGCGTTTCCTTTATGTTTTTCTCAGCTTTTTCTCCAGCTTCTTTCTGGTTTCCAAATGCGAACGGTGCGCTCCATTGTCGAGCAGTGCTTCTCACTTTTAGCGGACAGTCCAGCACCGTTATCTCTCTCTCTCTCTCTCTCTCCCCCCCTCTCTTATCTTATCTTATCTGCAGGCCCCAACTTGGAATGAGACCACCGCCGCGAATGTTACAGCACACACACACACACACACACACACAAACACACAAACACACACACACACACACACACACACACACACACGCACACGCACACGCACACACACGCGCACACACACACACACACACACGCACACGCGCACACGCACACGCACACATGCACGCACACACACACTTGCTCTCACTGCATGGCACTCTCATGGCAAGCACAGTGAGTGTCACGAAATGGTGCTTTTTTTTTCTTTCTTTGAGCAATTGTCGACGTGTCCCCCGTGTTCAATGACAACGCGAAGCAGGGAAGTGGATTGACGGTTACGACAAATATGCAATAGGCAATTGCGCAACTGCTTTTCTTTTTTGATGGTTTGTCTCACTTTTTTGTAGTTACTTTCCTTTTTTACGTTTCAACTCACTTTGTCACGTTTTTATAGCTTCTTTATTTCCGGCCAGAAATATATAGCATCGCGACTCTTCCGGCGGTCGTGAGAGATGGGCTGGAAAGCACGCCGGGGTGCTCCCATCATTTGCCTGGTGATCGAGCTATGTAGATTGTAAATCATTTTTTGGTGTTGATTTACCAAACCACAAAAAACTGATGTCAGCATGACACCGCAGTTTGGTTTCTCAATTAGGATTTCAATTGATGCTTCAGTTCCGCGTGATATCACCAAATGGAAATACTTCTAGCCATCCCATCTTGGCTCAATCAGATTACGACGATTCTGAGATCTTGGTCTTGTAATGTCTTCATAGCATTCGTCCTCAGCCCGTATCGTAAGCTACACATTGCTACGTTATACTAGTCTGTGCGCAAATATGATTATCCGCTGCGAGTAATGTGAAAGTTTAATAAAATTAAAGTTAAATTAAATTTAAACAACAGTTTCAATAGAAAATTGGCGAGTAGCCTGCCGGGCGACGAACTTGTGGCATGTATTCTGCATATTTTATAAAATCAACCATTTGAATTGCACCTGCAACTGTGCATGGTTAGGCGTTGTACTTCCACATGACCGGATTTACACATTCTGTGTTTCGCTGAGTTACTGTGCACATACTTTTCCCCATCGTGAAGGACGCATTGTTGATTTTAGAAGTGTGTGTACATTGAAATAAGTATGTAGAGAAGAGGTGTCGTCTCTTAAGTGACCGCTTCGATGCTAGTCTGCTCACTATATCTAAAAGGACATCAAAGAAAAGTATTAAGTCAATCTAATTTGGTAGATTGATGCTTGAAGACGTCCAAGGCATCAATATCATCTGGAACAAAGTTTAGGTAATAGAGGAGTTGAGTTGAATGCAGGACACAACTTGAAACTCGCCCGAGATATCCAAGTACTAGCCCGATGGCATAGGAACTCCTCATTATAATTCTGTCACTAGTACTGAACTTCTAATAAAACTAAATCATGCCATTATCAGACGGAGTAAAATGCTACTTGTCCAGTTCTATCAATGTCTAGAAAAAGACTCATTGACGTTACCCTTAACAACGACGTGGGCGGACGAAAGGTTTCATTTTCACTCGAGTCTCCGCCGCCCACACTTTCGCGTTTCGGCAGTTCCGTTATCGTGCAGTGTGGAGCTGGTTTTGCTGGCTCGCCAAATTCATACAAATGGCAAGTAGCAGAGAATTCCATTTCCATGTGATGTCCTGGGATGCCGGAATGGTCTAGGCTACTTGATCGAAAGCAGCTGCAGCGGCGAATCCTACGCTCAGTCTTCGCTTGGTTTCCTCCATCGCCGTGGGTTTGCGTTTTGCGCAAAGATCCGTATGTGATCTCTCGGGCGCCGTTTTAGTCACCACCGGCAGTAAATGTCGGTGATGGCGTAAGAAAGACATTAAATACCCGTTAGAGGGTGGGCGATTTTAATTGCGCTGCTAATGTTATGCGGACCCTTTAGACACCTCTTTCTCTTGATTCTTTTCTTGGGACAAGTGCTGTGAGGTTTCTGGAATGGTATCCGAACTGTCCATGTTGACATAATATTTGCGTTTAGAGTCCCTTTAGGTTAAAGTGCATAATTCGAAATAGCGCACCGTACGGCAGCACTGCATCCATCCGTGAAATTATGAATGCGAAAGCATTATATGCCTTATTACGCGAAAATCTAGTGTTGTCGACGGTGGCATCACCGAAAGATGCTACCAAAAATAACCGATGGCGCGCCGAGTAAAAAGACGTTAAAAATGCTGAGACTAACGTCAAATTTGTGATGCTGGTTTCTGTAAACAAAGCCAATAATGGAATTGAAAAATAAATTTGGTACTTTTCGTTCTGGGTGGGAATTGAATCCGGGCCTGCGGGGTGCGAGATGAGCTCGTTTCCCTGACGCCAGGATAATTCCACAGCCATGGTTGCTTAAAGTTGTGCCTGGCGCGGACGTCATTGCACAAGTTACGTCACTGCCTCCGTCGCTGCCTACCACGTTTCACTTGTTCTTTGGATTTCATAGGTGCTGTGCCTACTGCGATGCACTCTCGACGCCATATCATGAGTGAATAAAATGAGGCTTGTCTAATGCGTGCGTCATTGCACACGTCACTTCACTGCCTCCTGCGTTTACCCTTCGAATTTTATCGGTGCTTTATCCACTGGGATGCACTCTGAAGCGTCTACCTCAGCGGTGTCTCTAAAACGTGGTCGCCCATGGAAGCACGCCGCGGTAGATGACGCAAGGTAACGCAAAAAGGAATGTCGTGCAAGTTTACAACGTGCACGACGACATACGGACGAATGCCTCAATGAAAAAATTTCCCCAAAACGACTACAATGTGGCATTACCACACGTAAGCAGTCTTAAGTGTCTGCCGAACTTTTTGACTTGGCTCTGATAGCCTCGAGACGTTTTGTAGCTTTGCAGGTAGTGTAGCTAGGTCTTGATAGATATTAACAACGATTTCACAAGTTTGTCTTCTTTTCTGTATATTTTTATTGCGGTGTTCTTTTTTAGCATGGTGTACGGAACAAGGGCCGCTTGCAGCACAGCAGCTGTAGGACTCTCTGCTTCACAGGGGCTGTTGCAACCAATGCAGAGCGGTAAGTGTGGAACAAATGAACACTACCATAACACTCTGCACTCTCGTTCTTGCTCTTGTTTCTTGTACATAACTACATCCTCTAGCTGCCTTTAGAAAGTATGGTTAGAACGCCTGGCCTTCGATTGTGTCTTTTTGATGAACTCCAGCATTTTTTTAAATCATATGGTAGATTGTCGTTGCAGATGTGCTCTTACTTGGCGCCTACGCAGCAAAGAAGCATTATTTAATGTGCACTCAAAATGTTTGCTTGGCCGATACGCATAGCCCGCTACTCCAAATGACAGTTTGGAAGAATGCGTGGAGCTTTTCCAAATCAGTCAGTTGTAAGTATAATGCATGCGGTGGTCATGTCTGGTCTGCACCTACAATCTTGTGCACACATTTATATATTCATAACGTCGTGATACACCGACCATCTCACTCATCTATCTCAATCAAAAGGCTATTTTTGTTCGAAATGTATACAGGCGGTACAATAAGTCGTTACCTAGGAATGAAAACTTGGTTTAATGTTGAACATCTGTGCCTCTTAATGTTTTATTTTCTTGGGCTCTTCGCCGCCCCACGACATCCTTTTTTTATCTTCTGCCGGCTAACGCAGAACCTTTATCGTGTTTAGGAGCCAGTCCCGTTAGATGGCACAGCCGAGTCGAGGACAGCCAGCTGCGGCATGCCCTCGGATTACGTTGTTCGCTACAGCCGTTCGGTCCATTTCCCTTCGAGGCGGCAGCGATGACAGCCGAAAGGTCGTTTCACCATTGGCTCGTGGGTCGTTTCCTATGTTCTTCTGCGACTACCTGTATTGATCCCTTCAAAAGGCAAGAAACAAAGGTGCGGTCAGAGATGAGACATCTAGAGCCGTAACACAATATTTGGAGTAAGGGATGCTTATGTATGAGAGACCTCGCAGGTAGACCCGCGCGCCATGTGAATGCAGTTATGTCCAGTCTAGGCACATGTGCTAATGGCATCGGGGATCAAGGAATTCAAGGCACGAGTAAAAAAAGTATATCGACAGCGTTGTTTTCCTTAACCATATAAGCTGACAGTGTTTTTATGTGCGTTGGAAAAACATGTGCTTTGTGAATACTGTTGCTCCGGTCGAGAGATCGGCTTTAAGAAGCGAAAACAAAAAGACTAGATGCTTTCTAAAATAAATTAATTATTCACTGTCAAAAGGCCACCAATTTTTGGCGTTGTGGTCGGGCTGAAGAGAGTGCGTTGCTAATGTGAAAGTAGGGCGAAATATTAATGAGAAGCGCTGGCATCGCTTTACGTATTACTTTGAAAATTGCCCATTACGCCATAATTTATCCAACAAATTTATGTGCTTCAGGACTTCTTGTTACCGGACAAAGTGAGTAAAGAAAAAAGAGTGGCATGAATATCGCTATATTTTTTGGCTGACGCCACCCATAGAATATTCAAAAATGTACTTATTATGAATATCTTCATGATTGACTAGCCGGATGATATTATTAAGTGCGGTCATTGTACTCTGTCGACGTGAGCCGCTCAAACCATCGATATGAGCTAGTTTCGCATTTGCGCAGCTAAATAAGCTTAGTGATGGTGCGGCTTCCCAAAATACCGTATTTAAGCATTGACGGTGCGGACAATTTGGCATGATGTGCTGAAATGCTGGCCTTAGCCTGTTTTGACCATCTGCCCCTGTTAGAAAGTGTTACCTTGGGTCCTCGACTGGACAAGAGGCACGCTCGCCAGGAGTTTAGTGCGCTTATTGGTGCCGAGTAAGTTAGATACGATACATTACTATATACCCTAGTTCCTAGCGTGCATATCATGCAGCATCGTCTTGCACGTCGTTGGTATCTTATTTCTTTTGTACGAGCAGCAGACTTTCAGTTTTTCTTCGAACAAGCTATTTGCTGTAAGTAATACATTCAATGAATTGTCTTGAACTTATGCCATCTGTAAAATAAAAAATGTAAACTATTTTCTAGACATACTGTCGCGATGCAGAACAGGGCGTGCAGACAAGAGACGATGACGAAGAAGTGTTGTTGCTGGGGCACTGCAAATCCCGAAGGGCACGACTCGGAATTGAAAGAGTCCATCAGGCGTAATAAAGGTTGTTTTCTCGCGATCTTCCTCATCAACAGCGATCTGCCAGTAGCCCGAGCGGAGGTCAATGGTTGAAAAATATTTCGTTCCATGTAGACAGTCAAGTGTATCATTGATACCAGGTAATGTATACACGTCTTTTTTGGTGATGTTGTTCAGATCGCAATAATCAACACGAAATCTTCAGGGGTTGGCTTCTTTCTTGACCAGAACAGGTGGCGAGGCTCACAAGATAGCGGAAGGCTCGATGATGTTTTTCTTCAGCATATTCAGGACTTCCCTTTGAATGATGCGGCGCTCTGCAGCAGACACGCGGTATGGGCGGCGATGGACGGGCTTGCGTGACCGGTGAGAATGCGATGAATGACTACGACTGTCTGGCCGAGCGGGCGGTGATTGAAATAAAAAATATCGTGGCAACTGAACAGAATGCGCCTAAAGTGTTCAGTTAGAGCTGGAGAGAGGTCAGTCGCGATCATTTTATCGACGTCGTAGTAGGGTGACGAAGCCGAACAGGAACGCGCAACGATAGGGCTGACAGAGGCAGAAATAGTGGGTGCGAGCGGAGATATCTGGTACTCGTTCACAGGCGTCAGGTGGGCCACTCTCATGTTCCCGGCAAGCATATTGACACGTGCACTTATATTTATCGGGCGACCACGTTTCGCCACCTAACAAATCTTATCGCACAGCGTGGGACGCGCTTGCATGTATCCGAAATTTCTGGAAAGTTATCGATGCTTCTATCCGCTGTCTGTTGTCGCCGAACCTTGTGTTATCTGATTTCATCGCGTGACGCGAACGGTGTAGAACTTTCTGGAAGGCACCACCACATGACAATATGTCCAACAGACCCAAAGTTAAGAACGGGAATGAAAGTGGAGTTATCGACAATGGTGACAACGGTGCTTGGGAGCGCGACGCCATGCTGTAGAATAACGTCGACAAGCAGAGAGATAATGTAGTTGCCATCAGGAACACGTGGTCGTGCCTTAAAAGGTACAGTGGTAGCGGCTTGAGGCGGCAACTGGGTGAATCCGGCAGAGCACAGCGATGGATGATGTGCATCAGAAACAAAGTAGCTGCCAGGAAAAGGTCCAACTGCACGACATCTGTAGCGCAGTCTATTAGGGCAAAACGTGCGAAAAAACGTCCAGCCCCCAAATCTGGTCATGTGGACCGTGCTCTAACACAGTAAATAAGACGATGGTTTGATGGCCGGCAATCGTTACTCGTGCTGTACACATGCCGACAACCGGAGGTGTACTGCCGTTGGCAACACGTATTGTGCACGGTACGGCAAGCATGAGGGCCTTGCTGAGTCTTTTGCGAAGGGTGGCTCTCATTACGGACATCTCCGCGCCGGTCTCGACGAGGGACTTGACTGGAACTCCATCCATCTGAACTTCTAATATACTTCCAATGGTAGGCAGTGCGGTCACATGATTTGCAGGCAGGGTCGTTGATGCAGCGTCACCTCCGGGAGCTGCACCCACTAGTTTTCCTGTGGCACGAACTTGGGGGAAGGAGAGCGGCGGGCCTGTGGCGAACGAGACCGGCGACTTAGGTGCGATGGTCACCGGCTGGTTCTGAAGGTTGTAGGTACGTTGTCGTATCCGTAGATGAAGGACGCAGAGAGAAACGGGGAGCACATTGATTTCGACGGTCAGACAGGAAGCCCCACCTAAGGGGCGAAAACCAACGGCGTCAGCAATAACGAGCGATATGTCCAACACGGGAGTAATTGAAACAAATCGGCCTATCATCCGGCGTTCACCAGTCGGCCGGGTTATGACTGCAAATTGG
The DNA here is from genome assembly GCF_023375885.2 of Dermacentor andersoni. Classification (NCBI taxonomy): domain Eukaryota; kingdom Metazoa; phylum Arthropoda; class Arachnida; order Ixodida; family Ixodidae; genus Dermacentor; species Dermacentor andersoni. The sequence goes on from NC_092818.1 coordinate 117,432,508, forward strand.
AACCGCGTTAAACGGGGAAGCAGTGGTTGGCCGGGCCCGGTCCCAACTGAGAACGGTATCCCTAATGGGGCAGACAGAGGGCTAAATTTGCCATCTCTTGTCTGACAACGGCCTGTATAAGCGAGACAGAGCATGCGTTATCTGGGCAATGCTGATGAGAATTGGCGGGAGACATGCCTTCGACCTCGCGACGAATTAACCGCGTCAAATTTTCTTGTCCAGACAGAGAAGGTTCACGTGGCTGTTGCTGCACATGAAAACTTCGCTACTGTATTTGGAAGCATGTTGAACTGCTGCGTAATGCAGCGACTCTTCATAAGTTCGAAATTGCGGCACTCTTTGATGGTCCCGTCCACCGAGCCATAGATCTTGCAGATAATCAGATTAATTGCGCCATCTGCTATGCCCTTCAGGATGCGGCCAATCTTGTCGGCCTCGTTCATGTCTATGTCAGTCTTACAACAGAACGCGAGGGCATCTTGAATATATGCCAGGTAATATTCTGTCGGCGTTTGAGCACGCGTCGATAGCTCCTTCTTCGCTGCCAGCTCTCGGCCAAAGGGCTTTCTCAAGAGTTCTAGGAACTTCTGCTTGCAGACGTCCCAACTTGTTATGTCGTGTTCGTGGGTCTGGTACCATGATCAATGGGTTGTAAAAGCCCAAATGAAGTCATGGGAGTGGGCTACCGGCGTTGGCACAGGTCGCAAGCAGTCACATACCGGGGCACATAGCAGTGGAGGTCGGGCCAGAAGACACGGCGCCGGACTCGGTCAAAGGTGCGAGTACAACCGAGAGGCCCAGCGGACGGCGCGTCGTCGGGTTGCTAAAGCACGGTGCGTCGAATGTGCCCCGCTTCGGCCAGCAGTAGGTCAGCACCATCAAGGCGCAAGTTGCGTTTGTACAGAACTCGTCGGAAATACAGAAGAGACGAAGGGAAGGATCAGGAGTTGGCGAGCTCAACCGATTTATGATGGTTCGCAGAACGCGATCACTGCGCTGTTCATCGCCAGTGTTCACGAAGCCTGAGATGGACATAACGCTGGTGTCAGATTCGAGGTCTGTAGCTTCCGGTGGGTCAACAGGGTGGCGGGACAAGCAGTTGGCGTCCTGATGTAAACGGCCGGATTTGTACACTACGGAGAAAATATACTATTACAATGCTCCAGTGACGTTCGAGAGAACGATGGACACACTGCTCCGAGGCTTGAAGTGGACCATCTGTCTGTTATCTCGGCGGCGTAATATATTACGTATTAACAACAGGAAAAAACAGGAACTAAAGTGACTTGCGCACTCTCCATAAGGAAATTGACAAAGAGGAGGTTGATACTTTATCTTTCTAATATGACAAATGCATTTTTTTTTGTAGCTCACGCCCTTATGCAAATTGTGTCATTTTAAGTAGTAATAGATTTTTGTGCATTTATATTGTATAAGTGGGTGTGTGAACTTTAGATCTGTTTTCAAATACTATTTGCTTTATATTTCAATTGAAATTGTTTTCATATTATCATTTGGTGCACATATCAAACGAAAGAAGAGGAGGAGACAGTGCCATCTACGGACTCCACCATATCAATGAATACCTATTTTAAAGAAAAAGCGGCAGGGGTTGTCCAAAAAGCAGGTTTCTCTTAAGATGCACTAGTAGTTTATGAGCTTATTCCTCAGTATCTACATCTGTATTTTATGTTCGAAGCCATATGTTTACATTCCACCTAATTGGCCTCGAGGCCAAAATATCTGCTGATCGGAAAATAATCTGGCCTGTGAGAACTTAAAAACAGGCATGCCACCTTTATAGAATTTTCTTGCTGGAAATACAACATGCTCATAGCTTTTTCATGCGAAAGGGTAAATGGGTGCCTGCGACAACCGTTGAAAGCTGCAAACGTTACTGAGGTAAGTCATCACTGACTTTTTTTGTGTACAACTAGCCTATATTTACTATGAATGGTCACTGACTTCGCACGTGACCTTGAACACCTTAATTATACAGCCTCCTAAAGTGAACATGTGACATCTGCCTATATACTATGGCCATGACCCACACTATTGTTATTTTTATTGCTCATTACGAATCAGAAACACGCGAAACAATGACCCGGATCAAATACTAGGCAGACATGGCATCTGTATTATATTTTGGTTTAATTACCATGACATTACTGAGCATGTAATCTTCCAACATTTATAGGTTAAATGTGTGCGCACATAATTAACATACTTCCGTTGCACACAATTTTTATGGCTACTTATGAATGTTATTTAAACAACTTAACATCCAGCAGCTTACTCTTTCTCGGACTGCACTGAAGTTGCATGTTTTCTATGTTTAATCCTGTGGGCGGCTTCGCACTGCAGCCATGTTTATACACGTATGAAAATATGTTGGCTAGACGCAAAAGTTAGGGTTAGCTGATTTTTATATACTTACGGTCGTTCTCGGTGTTCCTTTGCACAGTCCTTTGTCTGTAGTCTGACGCTAAAGAGCTGACAAACGTATGTCACCCAATTTTATGGCGAAGCTCTGTATGGCTAGCCGATTCGACCGTCCGTCCGTCCGTCCGTCCGTCCTTGTGTCGCTTGTACGCTGAAAGCTCTTCCGGCGTAACCCTATGCATATGCGCGAAAAAAAAGAGAAAGAGAAGCACGCGATAGGCTGCGCCACTGGTGACGTCATGGGTCTCTGTCGCAGCCGAGTGCGCGCGCAGTAGTTTCTTTCCGTCTCCGAAATAGGTGGGCCACGCGTCATATCGTACTTCTGAGCAGGCAGCTTTCAATCAGCAACGACGCGAGCAGAACCGCGAACAAGCTCGTCTGTGCCATGCCAATGATGCAACCCGGGCACAAGAACAGGCTCGTGCAACCGGGTACAAGCAGCAGGTGCGTACCGAGGATCGGGCAGCCTACCAAGTCGTCGTTTAACGAACCGTTGGGATTAACCTAGTGATAAATTCCAAGGCCGCACGCTTCAGCTTTCCTGCTTAATCATGTGTGCGGACTATTTGGGCGGTGATTTTTCTTTACTTTCGCTCCATAAAAACTACAAAAGCGTGCGAAGGTTTTTGAAAAGTCTACTGGGTCAATTCTTGTTCTCTAATTAATTGGCTGAAGGCTGCAGAGCTCTTCTTTACGAGCCCTTCCAGACTTTCTGACCATAGCCTGCTGTTGTGCTGCTGTCACGCCGAATAGCTCACACGCAGGACAGCGCTATTAAATTTACTGTCCTCGCAGGTTCCTTGACTGCTGGCCTTGTTTTCTACAAAACTACTCAGCGATAAAAGCCAATGATACCTAAACATTCTCATTACACTAAGAGCAGAATTTCTTCAATAAAGCAAACATGGCCATGCCTATTTTCCTATGGTTTCAGATTTCGCACGTCTGCTTAGTGGCTATTTCGCCGAGTTGAGTGCACTTTACTGTTTCACTATCTCGAGGATCTCCAGGATATTCAAACCTTGCATACAGTGTCATAGCAAAGGGAGCACATTTTAGAAACAGTAAATGCGCGGTCACGCGGTGAGGCTTCCAACGCGTTTGATTGTTGCACTTGTAGTGTGCGCTAGAGGTTGCTGCATAAATTATGCTTTGCGTGATATTTTTCCGTGCCCGCAACAGCTCATGCTGCACACTTACGCAAAGCAAGAACTCTTCGTTTTCTATAGGGGCGAGAACCCAGAGACGTCATCATACGAAGATTACTTGAATGTGAGTGTTTCTTTAGTATCACATTCTCCTGACAAAAGCTATGACACCAGTTGGCCATTCGTCCAAACTGTAAAAAATGATAAATTACCCACTGCCTTGAGATCCTGATTATATGATAGCATAAATAATGCGGTATAAAGTCAGGTGGAGCTCTGCGGGACAATAACGCAGCAACAAACCAAGTCCTGCTTGAGTTGCATAACTTCCTGCCCTTAAGACCAATAAAAAAAGCTATCCTCTTAGACATATCTATGTGCTTGTTGTATTGAAACGTCAAGCTTCTCTCGATCTCTCAAACGAACAGTAGTTATAGTGAACTACTATTGTTCACAGGGTAACGTTATACATAGCTGCCGTTACAGAAGAAAACAACACTAACGCCTATTATTCTGAAATGCTGATATTATTCACTTCTTTCGATATGGTTCTGGTCACCCACTATCCTTTATTTTTCACTTACGCGTCTCCTTTCTGATGTATAATGAATACCGTGTTTCGACTTCAACGAAAAGCTTTCGCAACGATTCAGCATGAAAAATTTCTAAATGAGAAGTAACTGATCAATAAGCAACATTTTTTTTTACCTCTGCGCAACTTCGAGTTTTGTTCTTAAGAGGGCACAATGTTATTTAAGTAGCCGCATCGTAACACTCAGAGATTATATCCTGCGAAACATTTCAGAGAAGTCAAGGGTGAGAAATTCAACGCAAATAAGGGGGAGTGCATTTTCCTATCCTTTATTAAAACCTTCTCACTCTTTGGTTACTCTGCTGGAGCATTATTGGCTGTCGTCTCATGCTGCAGTCAATAGCTCATAACGAGGTTTTGAATGCGTTCTCGGAGAACGCTTGACTAACGCTTGGTTTGGATGTGGTCAGAATGTGGCGCGTTTCCGTTCTTTCTATTTGGGCGCTAAACTTTTATGAACTGCAGTTCATTTGGTGTCGATAGAAGGTCCCGGAAGCTGCAAAATAGAAATGAAAAATAAAATAAAATGCATATAAATTCAAATTTAACATTGTCGCTGCAGAAAAGACAAAACCGGTGGGCTAAATGCAAGCAAATTCGCATGCAAGAATAGCTCCTAGGAACCATAATACATATTGCAAATTAAGAATGCTGTCTTTGTCAAAGAGTTCCTTGGAAGTAAACCTTCTTGAATGCCGCCCTTGTTTCGCGCTGCACATATGCACATCAACATGACAAGGACAACTGAGTACGCGGACATTGTACATATTGGAGATGTGTACAGTTTTATGGCTTTGTCCGCTATATGAAGTGTCTAGATTAAAATTGATCTCATTTTGTAGTATTATCTTTAAACAGTTTTTTTTAAGCGAGGAAATGACATAGCTGACAAAGCACACACTGACCGCGCTGACTTTCACTTCTTTTATCCTTGCTGGAAGTTTTCTTTTTTTTTTTCGAATATCCTTAATTTATTTAGATTAATTTACCACAAATAATCAGCTACGACTTGCTTATCTCTTAGCTGGACCTTTGTGAACTTTATTGTTGGATCAGGTCAGTGTAAACATTGCGAGTGCGAGGGAGCACATCATCCCTCGGAAGATTGCGCGGTACAAGAAGCATTCTGCAAGACGAAAGAAATGCGAACCCTGAAACATTACTTCGAAGGTTCAACGAGACCAATTGGTGTGCCTCATGTGAAAGCACTGCGCTTTGTAAGAAAAACATCAGAACTTTGCAACAAAAACCTTTCAATTGCGGGAGAAGTAGCTGGAATGCCGCGAATGTATAGGTTGAGAGGTTTAGGCCAACTTCCAGAAAAGATTAGTCCAGAAATACAGGACAAATGCAGTCGTTTGCATTTCATCGCGAACTAAGAGGCTGTTGTCTCAGATTTGCAGTTAAGAACCTAATAAAGATAAAGCTCAATGTACTAGTGAATTTTGGTAATATAGGGGATGAAAAAATTTGTTGTTATCGTAATATACGCACTCGTTTTCACAAAACGGTTCATGTACTATAGCATATTCTACCAAATGCACGAAGAACTTCGAATAGCGAACCTGTTTTTCTGCCAGAGAACATGACGATGTTTTGTAAACAGCTATGCTAGCCAAATTGATACCTGGTCATTGAATATAGTTTGCGCGAACTGTAACTCTTGTGAATTCGGCCTTAGGTTTATGTAATCAGCAGTTTACTTCGGATTCGCTTAAACGATAGTGTGCTAAACGAGGAAAGGAACCAACAAAAGAATAAATCAGGATTGCAAAAGGGTGAAGAAAGAAAAAAAGATTTATGCAAAGCGCCATAAAAGAAACAGTCCTTAGTGGCAGTACCATCAAGACATAAAAAATATTATTCCTTAACATTCATTACGCTTCTAGGAAGCATGACCCGAATTTCTAGAAAAACGCGTAATTCATCGTGCTGACCACAGACGCAGCTGGCACTTAAAATATAGCTCTAGCAGGATAGGATAGGAATAAACTTTATTTGTCCAACGGTTATTGATGTTGGTGCCCGGGGCTAGGCTGCCAGGGGTCCATCGCCTGAGGAAAATCTTTCGAGATCCTCGGCAACGGCATTGGCCCGCTGGACGGCCCACTCCTGGTCTTCGGGTGCCTCGCTCAGGAGGGCGGCTTTAGCTCTAGCAAAGTTGGCGACAATAACAAATTCGAACCCGGTCAATAGTACATTGACATGGCGTAAAGTTAGAAATCTTCACATAAAAAACTCATACGGGCTGTCGCGCGCATTATAGCATCACCAGTCACAAGGTAGCATGAATGAATTAGGGCAGGTACGCCCGAGCAAAACAAAAACACGCAAAATTTTGTAGGAATTGAAAAGAAATGACAACGAGCAAAAAAAAATAAATTTTGGATCCTGTGGCACCACCGACTGCCATTCGGGTGCCTGCCCTTTGTTTTGGTGCTGGCGTCTCTTCATCCATAGTTCACGAGCAGAAATTACAGGTCTCCTTCGCGCTTGGTTCTACAGTTAGGCACTAAAAATACCAGGTCCGAACTGACGCGCACCCAGGGAAACAAAAACAGCCACGTTCCGACGATCGTTTGACGCAAGGCCCAGGGGGCACAGCTTACGGCCCACACACTTTTCACCTCCATCATTATCCGTAATGCACTGAAAAGTCATTCCGCCAGAACCGTAGTCCCCGCAGCCTCAAAGACCCTTCAGTCTCGGTGCTCCATGCGCTTCGAGCATCGCGCGGGTCGTGTTTAATGCGAACCGCATTTCCATTAACCCCACAGCGCGCACTACGCGTCGGCCTGTAAGTTTGCCTCAAGAGCGGTGCATATTTCAGAAATCCGCTACGAAATTGATGCAACATATAGAAGTGGCGCTCACTTTCCAAAGCATCATCTTTGGCTGCGGCTCGTCTGCACAAGAACTGTCAAACATTCATCTCCGTCGCTCGTTTAAGCGAACAGCCTGACATGAATTTTGAAAAGCTCGTTGCTAAAGCACTTGCACTTTAATGAAGCGTCTTTAAAGTATAAATGTCCCATCTCTCATTACCTGAAACAGTGTACCTTAGCGCTGGACGTGAATTTGTTCAGTGCGTTTCATTGCCTTTAACCAGAGCCTTCCTGCTCAGGTTGTCATCCTCCCTAAATATTAGTGTGTCGGTAATTATGTGTTTATAAATCACGTTAGCTGCCATAAATCACGGAGGCGAGGCTCTAGCCCGTGTAGAACAGATACGACTCGTGCAAAAAGAATGAGCGCCTATATGTGACGAAATTAACCCGACGACGTCGATGCATCTTGGTGAAAGAAGCTAAACAAATATTAACACTTAAGCGAACGAAGTCTTAGATGAATGAACGAAAAAGCAGCAAAATGCAATGTAAGTTACTTTAGCCACAGTAGCAGCCTGTCGGAAGACATATTTTGGGCTTTTGTTTATGCATGATCCAACTTCGAAATGTTTGATCATTTCGTTTCCATATTCTGGGCTTCAAGCAAATAGTCGAAAAAAGAAACATACGAGACAAGCTTTCGCCTATCCAGAATATTTGGAAAGACCACGGTTATCACATATCGGCAATATTTCGCCTATGATAAGGGCTGCCAAATATTTTTAGCTGTTCATGTTGAAGTTAGTGCAGCAAAGTTATACAAAGGACCAGGAAAGTACACAGCACAAGCACTGTACCGTGTCCTTTCCATATCTTTGTTCCAACTTTGAGCGCTGCACATGATTCAACATGAACGCCTACCAACTTACTCATATTACTATCCTAATTTTTAGCCCCGTGGCTCACGCCAAAGCACAAAACTGCACGTACCACACGCCAAACCACAAGATTGCACGTGCCCACTCGACTGGTGACATGTATTCTTGCATAAGGAAAGTTCGCTGTAGTGAAAGCTACTGACAAGCTGGTCACGCTATTATTGATGGAGCAGTTTTTAAGAAATAATGTCTCACAAGAGAGCTGGTACTATCAATCCCGTTTGCTCATCTTCCTTAGGTACCGCCAAGGTAATGAATAGTCCTCTGTCAGTGACATTAAACTTTTACAATGTACTGGTTCAGAATTTTTTTCGCGGGCAAGGATTCCCCAGGCAAGGGTAAACCTGTAGTACACTTTTTGAGCAGGTTGTGCTACGTTTTCTGTTCACATTTGCAAACTGGTCGTTGATACGCTCAACTCTTTTTGCAAAGAATTATCATCATATACACCACAAATGAAGATTTCGGAGCAGGATAATTTTTCTTACAAGCACGCCTGCGTAAATAGAGCGAAATCTTACTTCAGTGAACTTCAAGGGACTCAAGCAAATAATCACTTAATTGAGAGTTCACTGGACTGAATATTCACTAGTAGAATATGGTTCAACAGACAACGAGTCAACGTGCGAAATACAATTTCAGTTGCGTACATCATTGTATACGAAGTGCATAGCAGTTAGATTGCTGCCTAGCTGATTAAAAAAAATAATCTGTACTTGTCATTTGCACTGGTGCTCTTGAAATGCAAGAAGTTGCAGACCTGTTCATAAAGTCATTGCTTTTGGGCCCTTCCTCTGGCACTGATTGTTGCTGAGACACGAAGTCTCGCAACTTTCCAAGGCACGCTACAGCCTCGGCTAGAATTACAGAATTTGAATCTGGCTGTGCCATTGCATCTTCCTCGTCTCACTCTTCTTTGGGACGAACATTGGAAAGAATTTACAGATCTCCCCGCAGGGGCGTCTGCGTCAGCAGGCATTTGGAGCGTTGCGACACCACGTACCCTAGCACACGCAGGTTCTCCCGTCCCGCGTTTAACCGTGCGTGGCTTAGCCATGTCCGGGGAAAAGGGAATCCCGGGGGCTGATACGATGACGTGTGTTTGGACCTTTAAGGCACCTCGGTGGAGGCAACACACCCCTTTGGCTTTAGCTTCACGTAGACAGCGCCTCCGGAGTGACCCGCACGGGGGAAATCGGCAGTTGCTTTTTCGTGTCTATCTCTCCCTCCGACATTTGTCTTTCCCTCTTACTTTTAATCTTTTCTGTCTTGTCCTCCTTTCTGGATTACTTCCGATTTTCGAGGCAGCGAGGGTTAGCTCTGTGTGAGTAGCCTACCTCGGTTATGTCATATTAGGTTATGGTTGCAACCTACAGTTGGCGTTTGCAGGGCCTGTTTCACAGTCCCTGCAGCGTCCTCTTGTGGGGCTCCACGTTGGGTGGTTGGCGTTACTGTCGAAAAATACACTGACTTATGGCTGGTCCCTTCCCACCACTACCTGTTGGCTCCTTGAAGACCGGCGCACCAATGAGTCCTTCTAGTTTTTCGGTCGTCAAGATGAATCCTTCCCCCGTTTCCGTGTCATTCACTCTGAAAAACCAGACAAATCAGTGCGAACAATCTCGCCATTTCTCGTTTCAAAGTCTCTTACCAAAGTTTTTGGCACAGGTTAAAGCATTCAGGATGGCATGCAGTGATCTGTTGGAGCTTCGCAACCAGAAACAATATGAAAAACTGCCCAAACAAGTGTCATTTGGGGATGCCGAAGTAACGATAACCCCCCACCGTTCTATGAACACACCCCAGCCGTTGTCTCAGATGATGATCTGCTGGATCTGACTGAAGCTAAACTCCTGGAGAGCTTCAGCGAGCAGAACGTCATTAACGTTAAAGGAATTAAGATGAGACGTGACAACAATTCCAGACAAAGCACCTAAAAATTTCGGCTCCAGTGTTCTGCCCGAGTCCATCGAGGCCGGGTACTTCAATATTTGTCTTGCGCCATACCTGCCAAATGTGCTGCGATGTTTGAAATGCCAGTGTTTCGGCACAATTAACAGAGCTGCCGACGCCGCCAAACTTTTTCGAAATGCACAGATCTAGCGAGAGCTCACTCCATAGTGTAAACTGGTATGGAGAGCGCACCGCATACTCTCGGTCGTGCCCATCCCGGAAAAAGAAAAAGAAAATTGTAGCAGTTAAAGTAACGGAAAACATAAGTTTCGAGGTGGCACGCATGCAGGTATCCTACCAGCCCAAGAACACTTTTGTCGATGTGATGCGCCAGGGGGCAGCGACACAACGGCTTCCGGTGGCTGTCCGGCCTCCACGCAGTGAGCCGGCAGTGACGCTGGCTTACTGCGTGTGAGCCGGCGTCAGCTGCCTTGATCGTATGCAAGAGCTCTGCATCGGGACCTGACAAAGTCATGTATGACATGTTCAAATACTTACGCACTGACACACAAGTTTCACTACTCGCACTTTTGAACACTATTTGGGCTGCCGGATACCTTCCAATGGCTTGCAAAGAAGCTATTTCGGTTCCTGTTTTTAAACAGGGTAAGGACGCTTCGTCGGTGGCAAGTTACCATCCCATAGCTCTCACACATTAGGTTTGTAAGCTGTAGAAAAAATGATTATTCGCGACTCATACATTTCCTAGAAATAAACAAAACGCTGGATCGCTGTCAATGTGGTTTCAGAGACGGGCGGTCCACAACCGATCCTCTTGTGCGCACTGAAGGAGATACCCGTGAGGCATTTGTATATAAACACTTTAGGACAGAACGTTAGAACGCTACGGAATCTTCAGAGACTCGTCGGGAATGGCCATCTGTGGCAATATGCTGAACCTAATAGAAAGCTATTTGTGCAATCGTACCTTCCGAGTAAAAATCGGCAATGTGTTGTCACGTCCATTTATACAGGATCTGGTGTGCCCCAGGAAGGCGTGCACGCCTGCACACTGTTCATCGATAAGATGGCCACACTCCGTGCTTTATAACTACCAAGCATTTTTTATTCTCTCTTGGTGGACGACATTCAAATAGGCTTCAAATCATGTAACCTGACAGTTTGCGAGAGGTACAACAAGGCTTGAACAAGGTCTCCACTTGGGCAGCAAAATAAGAGAGGTAAAATCAACTCCCCCAAGCTTGTTTGCATTCTTGTTACAAGAAGACGAGGCCTGGCTCCAGATCCTTGTATGGAACTGTGTGGGCAACAAATACGTGTCAACAGAGAGCGTAAATTTCTAGGTATTATACTTGACTGCAGGCTTACTTTCATTCCACACATAAAACACCTTAAAACGAAATGTCTAAAAACAATGAAAAAACTGAAAATTCTATCGCACACAACTTGGGCTATTGACAGGACGTGTTTAATGAATCTTTATAAGAGCCCAATTTGATCACAATTGGACTATGGTGCCATCGTATATAAATCTGCCCCTAGTGCACTAAAGATATTAGATCGCGTCCACCATCTAGGTTTCTGCGCTTTCAGAACAAGCCCTATTAAAACATCATAAGTACAATCAAATGAATAGTCACTCCGTCTGCAGGGAACATACATCAGCCTCACGTATTTTCTCAAAATACACTCTAATCATGAACATCCATGTTGTATTACCGTTAAAGATATGACGTGTGCTAGACTTCTTCGTAATCGTCGCTCTGTAAGACAGCCTTTCTCGCTGTGTGTGAGGGACTTTAGCGATGAAATGCATGTGCCGCTCCTTGAGTGAGTGAGTGAGTGAAAACTTTATTGAGTCTTTTAAGAGTTTCGCGGTTACGAGGTCTCCGTCGTCTTCATCTTCTTGGCGCTGGCGACTTGAGACTTCTCTTCAGCTACGGTGGGCCCCTATTCCAAGGCTCCACTGAGTCGTGCTGCATCGCTCGCATGCTGAACTTGAACATCGTTTCATGTATCCAACCAAGCTGCTACCTGCTTGGGAGTAGCAGGTGGTAGAATGTGACATATTTTTTCTAGAAATGACAAAGCACGCTGCTGAGATTGAAATTCGAATGCATTTCCTAGTATTCTAGTACAAACATTCCTTCTCAGAATTCTACACAGACGCTTCGAAGTTACATGACGAGGTGTCCTATGCAGCCGTCGGTCCATCCATCTCGGTATCCGATGTGCTGCATCCAAAAACAAGTATCTTTAAGGCTGAGGCCTATGCACTATTGTCGGCTGTGAGGCATATAAGGAAAACAGAACTCGTAAAAGCAGTTATATATACAGACTCCCTAATGGTCATGAAAGCCTTGATGGTCACTCTGTAAGCACAAAAATTCCATACTTAGTGAGCTGTATTCGGTCCTGTGTTAACCGTATATATCTAACCAGCATGTCATTATATGCTGGGTGCCTGGCCAAAGGGGCATCGAGGATAATGGTCTGGCCGACGAGATGGCCACGTCAATTGCATTGCAAGCTATTATTCATACCGCTGCTGTACCTGCCGCAGATTTGATGACTTTCTTACGAAGGAAACTACGAAACCACTGGCAATGCTTGTGGGACGCGGAAACAAATAATAAGCTGCACGTGATAAAGCCACAGTTAAGTTTCTGGCCCTCCGCAACAAAATCACGGCGAACAGATGGCCTATTCTGTCATTTGAGAATAGGATACACATTTGGTTCCCATAATATTCTACTTACAGGAAAGGAGCCTTCAACCTCTGGTAGATGTGGTGAGAGGCGGACTGTCCTCCCCGTCCTACTGGAGTGCCGGGAAGCCGAAACTGAGAGAAAGAAACATTTTTCTCTGGCATACCGCTATTGTGTCCCTCTTCATTCAGCTATATTTCTTGGTAAAGAAGCACCTTTTAACACCAGTGCAGTCCTGGCTTTCTTGACTGATGTTGTCCTACATATTATAAGCCCATTAAATTCGTAACGCATCCTCTTTCCAGAGGATGCCGCTGTGACAGTTGTTTTGTATAGCACATGCCTCCAGACCCTTGTATTTCAAGGGCGATGAGGCACTAGTGCGCTGCCCAATTTTAGCACCTGACATATTTTGTATATCGTATCATTCTTTCGCAATGCATATTAATGCTCATAGTACACGTCATTAGTAATTGCCATAATCTTATTACATGTAGACCTTACGCCATTTGCTGCGACTCTTTTAGGTCCCCTTACAGCTACGTCACATCAACTTCATAGAACTCATCACTCCACTGCGAACTCACTTATAGTGGCATGGCGCTATTTGGCCGTATCTGGCCTTTGCGTCACTAAACAACACACATTAATTCAATTTCCAGAACTAATAGTTCAGCACTGGTAACGAGCTCACTGTGACTGCACGTAGTCTTCAAACGAAGCATTGCTCTCAACGTCCAGCTCGTGACACACCTCTGTCCACATCACGGGGTCGATCACCTCGTCGCGCTATTCCTCTTGCTCGCTTTCACCGCACAGGGGGGAAAGGCCTGACTTATGCCAGCCATATCTAATTGTAGCCGGTGTTTCTGTCCATTAGGAGCCTCAAGTTCGTTCAACTGAAATATTCAAAATTTAGAAATTAGTTTAACTGAAACATTTTTGAGCAGAATGCATATAAATACCGCCGGGGATTTTCTAGAAGCTCGGTATTCCTAAATATTCGTTAAACAGACGTTCGTACAACTGAGAGTTTACTGTATTTCACATAATGCAAGCAAATCCTGCAGAAAAACAAAATTTTGCATTTCCCACTGTGAAAAAGAATAAAGCTTCGTACTTCAAAAACAAAAACAAACAAAGACAAAACAATAACGCGAGTTTCTCCTTAATAATAAATTGTGCTTTGGCCATACAAAGAAAACTTCGATCTTCGGGCAGTTAAATGGAGGGTGATGAATACCTACTTGAGGGACCCATGTTTTCTGTGCCGCTTTTGTGACCAGAAATCGTTTGCCTATGGTCCCAATAATTGCGCGAAACGTGTTCATACAGCGGATAGAAATTCCCAGTTTAAGAACTACCACATACGCATGTACCAGGCTCGATCAGTAGAAAGCAAAACACTTCCACTGGTATCACGCTGCTCTAAACAAACTGAAAAAGAAACAATCTGGCGTCAATATTACAATGGATTACAATGATCAATACAAAGTAGAGGCTTCCACTACTCAATAACGAGCGGTTTTGTTTTCGAGCGGTAAAACGCGCCGAGTCCATTAACGCTATTTGCCAGAACACCAGCGGCCATAACAACTCCTATTAAGGTCCAAAACAGCAGCGTGCGGCAACACAATTGTTCCCATCGGTATTGCGCGTTGTATTTTTCCACTCGGCTGCTTGATTCGTGTGCTTCGTTTATGGATTTCCTCCTCGGTTAGCGGAAGCATTGTGGCGTCGGTTGAGAGGCCGTCGAGAGCCTACCATACGCAAGGCATGCCCGATGCCACGCACTCCTCCCTTGGTGCAAATTTGCTTAATTTCTGGACAATTAGCAGAGCTCAGAACCATACGTCTGCGCCACGAGGACGTAAATCGTGAATCACATTCCCCAGCCAGCCCATGTCTCATCGGGTGTGACACGGACACACCGCAGACGAACGTCCCGCCTTCTTCATTTCACTGTTTCTCTCTCGCCTCCTCCTTCTCAATCCGTTCATAGTGTTTGTCAGTAATGATGTTTTCAGTACTCAAACCTCCGTGAGAGGAAGGCTGCACGCACCCGAAATTACAAACGAAACGGAGTACTTCCGTGTAATTACAAACTCTTCTCCCCAACAGCTTGCAGCATTCTTTCTTGCTCGTTAGCTAGTGTCGTTTTCACAAATTTGCTCTCTTTATTTCTTGCTTTCCTAAAGCACCACCGTGTTCCGCAAACATTTCCGGGCTTTCTCAATCCTCGCTGCTTCCGAGAGCTTCACTTCCCTCCTGTACCGCAAGGCACCTGCAGGCGCAGACTGCACCGTGCGTGACGGCTCGCATGAATCTTCGTGTTAATCGCGTTTTCCACCGCCACGCCTACCTTCCTCTCGAGAGCCGTTAAGACGGCGAAGAGAAAGGGAGTGTATGCCTACGCCGAGTGTGTGTACACGGCCACCAAGGCGGCGCGTAAGTTTACGTCTCCGCGTCTTTGTGTGTGCGCCTGCGCACACGTTAGCTCAAGACTGACGCAGCTCCCCTGCCACATACCGAGGAGGCCCATCCGGAACTTCGGTTCCCCCCATTAAGGGGCGACCAACGGTGAGGTCTTAGCGCGGCTGATCGTGTACCGCGCTCCGTTATTGCATAAGCTTCCTGGGACCTAATTAATTTAGGCGGTTGGAAATGCTCATATCGGGGACAGTCTCTCCTTTCCACGTCAATCCAACTCGGGCTATAAGCAGCACGCCCTCCCCCACACTCCCACTTTCCCCCTTGCGATGCCTTAGGACATCCATCCTCTCCCATTCTTCTCGCACGACCTTTGTCTTCAGCAACCACGAGAGCGTCCCTTTTGTGGAGGAGGAACGGAGGTGGGGGCGTGCACGCTTCTATACGTCCTCCGTTGGGGTGCAGGTGTTCTTTCGCACTGGCGTTGCTATACGCGATGGTATAAACAGTTCCTACACGTGATAAAGGCGGTGTTACTGAAGAATCCTGGTTACTCATGTGGAAAGCATTTCCAAGCTCCTTGCGCAAAAGCTAGATGATGAAAGCACACTTTCTGCTTATTGCTGTGGGGAGAATGTGTAGGTGAAGGCAAAAAGACTCCCGGTGCAGAGGCGTGTGTACTCTGAACACGCTGCGTTCTTGGATCATTCATCTCCTCTCAATGCACCAGCAAGTGTGACGTAGTAGAATCAAAGAAGACTGTGCTCCGGTGAACCAGTACACACAAAAGTCGTCACCGATTCAGCGGCTCGTGAGAAGCTGAACATAAAACGCTTTGGACGTGCAGCAGTGCAAAGTGAAAGGGACCAGTCGCACAGACATCGTCAAAAGTTTGCCGGGAGGCCCAGTCTGAGGAAAAGATGAATACTCCTTTAGCCAAGGCAAGCCACCTCCAATTCAAATTTTCTATCCGCAGAAGCGTACACAACGATCGTAGTTTTCTGATAGTTTACTTGCTACGAACTATAACTGTGCTGCAACTCCACTACTTTTTTAGCGTTTTCCTCTCTGTCATCTTTCTAACCAATATCTCCCATCCCCAGTGTAGGGTAGCAAAACGGAGACTGATATCGGGTTAACCTCCCTTCCTTTCCTCTTTACCTCTCTCCCTACTACTTCGCGTAGCCCGTCTCCCAGAAACATGTGAAGCCAGCCTTAGATAAAACTATGAAATATTGCGCTGCAAAAGCCGAATAACGCAAGCAGAAGCACTAGCCGCAACTGACATTTTCTCGATTGTAACTAGCGCTATGGTAGGTTTGGTGATGCATTAAACTAATGTGATCGTTTTATTTTCGGAGCATACGTCGTGTTGGTGAATTTCAGCATGCAGAGACGAACACTCTTGCTCGTACAGCTAACCATACTAAGCCAAAAGGGACTAACCTTAGATAAAACGTGCAGCGCTCACCACAGACGGTGATGAATTGCGAAATGTGATCCTGGCTACTGTGTGAGGTCACGTGACACGAGTACCGACCGTGCAGCTCAGTACTCGCTCGCAACAGGTTGCCAGCGCGGAACTTTGTGAAGTGGTTCGCGGTAATCGTGAAGTCGGCGTTCAGGCACCCCTTCAGCCTCTGAGAGACGTGGCGTGTCTCCAGCTGGGCATCCACTGCTCGATGGGCTTTGGACACTCATTGAGGTACCACTTGACCACCAGCTGTGAGTCGTCGCGCTCCGTTTACGCGTACTTGCGTTCCAACAGCACAGGGTCCTAGGTATCATTCTCGACCCACGTGGGCACTAATAACCGCATGATGTGCACCCCTCTCACTGTCGGGATTGCTGCAAAGTTCCGCCAGTCCTGTTTACGCTTGTTGAAGTAGATTATAAAGCAATACTAGACACTCGTGCTGTTAGATGGTGACAGAAGGCTTCTATGTTATCCCCGTAACCTTGCAGTGAATGACCGTGGTAGTCAAAGCGTAATAAGGAAAAAAATGAGTCACCACAAAATTATCATTCATACTTCTTGTGTGCAGTATTCAAGAAGACGTTAGTTTGCATTGAGAAACAGAGTATACAGTGTGCATGCACAAAATTCTTCACTTAAGCCGTATGCGAAACCACTCTCTATGCTTACGCATATGGAGCGTATTGTTTAAAAAGTTATGCCCATATTTATGTGACTTTTATTCCACTGTTTGCACCGATGTGGCGTCTAGATGATAAGCAAAAAATTTAGCAAGAATACATCGAGAAAGTCATATTACTGTCATGGACACCGTTGTTGTTCTAATGAACTCGTGTCATTGAATGCTAGGTTGACAATCGATGCTACCGCCCATGGACGATAGCCAACTATCGTTAATCTTGTTTTTGATTGAAGTTGCTTGCGTGTTTGCTATACTGAAAACATTAAGAAGTGAAAAATGTTTTTTTTTTAGTGTGAGGATTTTTCGCGTACCATGTTGTTTCACGCAATGGAAAGATTGCCACAGGAGCCGATGCTACCGATTCCAAAAGTAATTTTCTCCCCGCCCTTCCTTCGTATACCCCCCCTAGGTGATGGCTACAGAAGCGATGGAAGCTTTGGGGTCGTTCCATGGACGTTTACTTGCTGCATTCGAGAGGCGATAGAAAGGGCCTCTTAGATATGCTTTCTAGCAGCATCACTTGAAGGTCAGGGCTTGCTCGTGATGTATTATAAATCAAGCCAACTACGGATCCACAATACTGACTAATACATGCCGCGGCCAGTCAGTTTCATTGTTCATAGTTGCCTTATCGGCCCAGCAAGCCACATTTGCATGAGTAGGCTTCCCTTCTGCGTCACACTGGGTTGAGTGCATACTCTGGCATCGTTATGTACTCTGGCATCCTTATGTGGGACTTCAAAGACTCAGCGTGACGCTGGACACCATATGTTGGACGTCCCCGACTAATTGCAGAGCGCAAATTTTTGTTTCAAGCATTCCAGCATCTAGGCGCTTGGCGCTGTGAATGACGTGGTGCTTCCACGAGGATACTGAACATTGAGGAGTGAGGTATCCCGACACGTCCTTGAAATTTCTTTAGAGTGAACCTGTGTACCTCTACCGCGTAAGAAAATTTTCGTGTCCTAATAGGCCAAAAATTACCCATACTTGGACCGATGCCGGAGATAGTGCAATGCCGCTCCGACCTGCGGCGGAGGTGAAACCGGCGTTAAGCACTCCCCATGCGTGGGCCGATCCCGAAGACAGTACAATGCCGATCGGACCCACGGCGGAGGTGAAGCAGGCCTTAAAGGGACACTAAAGTCAAAGATGATTTCTTCTGCATCAGTAAATTATCGTTCTACAACACCGAAAACACCACTCTTACAACAATAACACGTTTGGTAAGCCAGAAAAAGCGCAAGAACGGAATACGGGGGGCGACGCCTACTTGAGTAGCCGCACCTAGGAGCTGTGACGTCTTAGATTTCGATGGCATCTTCTAGGGCCTACTAATTATATATAGCGGTACAGATTGACTACATTGTGTTCTAAAGGAACCAAATATTAAACATGGCAAGTTTCAGGAACCTTTATTCAGCCAACGCGGCCCAAATGCGAAAAAATACTTTGGAATCCCTGACGTCACGCTGACGTACCGGCGCTGGGGTTTCAGCGCGAAATTCAAATACTGATACTTGGACCTTCATTTTCTCATCTAAAAATGAAACTATTTTTTAAAATGACTGCCTGCAGGGTTCTCAAACAATGCTCCACTAGTCTGAACTGATTTATTGTTTCGTTTTAGTGACTCTTTAATCACTCCCCATACGTGGGCCGATCACGAAGATGGTGCTCTGCCGGGCCGACCCATGGCGGAGGTGCAGTTCGCCATTTAGGGGCCCACATACACAGCTTCGCTGATCATCCTTCTTCACAGAGTGGAAGGGCACTGAGATTTTTTAGGGAAGGTCGATTTAGCCTATGTTTCGAAATTTTCGACAAACTTCTTTCACAGTGTTGGGACGGGGGTTTGCAGCTCGATACCGCAACGTGCGCAAGATTGACCCCGGGCTGCGGGCTTGTATCCTGCTGCATCAGTGTGCGCGTCATTTCGTTCACCCGTGCATCCGCTGCGCTTCTGAACGATGGAGAACTGCCCCGGAAGACGGTGCTTGGGTGGAGCAATCGCCGCCATCTCTTGCAAAGTTAGATCGACCTGCACTTAACGTTATCCTCCTCCTTCCCCCCTCCTACCTCTGGTTTCTGAATGCCCTCCTCACATGGAATTAAAATTATCAGTGCATCTGCAAGCTCACAATCTTAATTCTCTTTTGGTGATGGAGTAGTTCCTTAAATAGTTATGTATGCCACTGCTTCGTATTATGGGCGAATCTGCAACTTCTTTCTTTCCTGATAAGAAAACAAAACAAAAAAAAGAACCTTAGAAGAGTACAATGCGCTCCTTGCCTCGGTATATGTTTAGTCTGCCAGATAAACGCTGTAAACTTTACGTAGCGTCATCAGGTAGAGAAACCCTTTTGTGTCACTTTAGAATTGAATACTGTAGCCACTAATTAAAATTCAAGCTGCAAACGTTGAGGCCGGTGCGAACAGATGCTTGCATGCTGATTGGGAAATAAAATTATGCGCAAAATAACATAATAAAATCAACATAAACCTGTGTGATAGAATATACCAGCTGCATGTTTTTTTTTTACTTTCTGAGGAATGTCGTAATTTATTATAGCTGGATGTTATTGCGCCTTACATCACGTTGGTTTTCAACTGAATAAAGTTGAATTCACGCAGAAAGAAGTACGGCCTTTTCTCCTATCCCTAGTTATACTCAATACGGACCTCTCACTGCCGCTGTTTCTTTCAAATAAAAGATTCGGACCGTAGAATGAACATGCACATAGCGAGAGGAAGGAACTGCGAGGATTTATCCTTCTTTCTTTCTTTCTTCTTACTTTCTTTCGTTTTCTCTCTTTTTTTGTGGTCTTCTAACGTTCGCTGTGGACATACGGCGAGTACTCCTCCCCCCCCCCCCGGAAAAAAAATTAACCAAATGAAAACGATCACTCGATCTCACTTTTCTCTGGCAAATGAATATATATATATAAAAAATAAACAGCCAGGACCTGTGCAAACATGCGTGACCGAAACAGTGCGCAGCTACCCATGCGGTAACACTGTTGGAACATTGATATATCACTAGGAAAATAAAAATGACGGGAAACGCTTTCTCCTTCGGGCACTGATCAATTAAGCGCACTCGATATATACGTACCTTCAGCTGAATTACGGTTACTCATTCCTGAGCCGAAACTAATGACGTCAAGTGAGCAAGATTTGAACGGTGGATGTTCACATCGGAAAAATAAAAAAAAATCGAACACTCCAGTGAACACGAAACCCGCTATGCTGTTTTCCTGGTATATATTCTATAGATGCAGCCAGGCAGATTGCGAGTAAGGTCGTACAGAAATGTGTGCTAGCCAAAGATCATGTGGCTGAGCCAAGAACAGAATAAAGATATTAGAAAAGCAAGAAGCACGCGATTCACAAAAGAATGGGCACTTATTCTCAACCAAGAAAGAAAAGCGAGATAGAAAGGGGCGGCCAGAAGAAAGGAAAACGAAAGACTATAACGACTGCGAGAATGAAAAATAATTATTGATATACAATTTGTGAAACATTGTCGCCGCCGATGGCCTTCGATTAGTTCGATTTCTAATTGGCAGCGACGGCTAGAGTCGGCACGTACAGCAACGACATGTGGAAGCGCTGAGCACTCGAATGCCGCCGAATACCCGAAGAACATAAACTGAGGCACTGTGAACGACATCAAAACGGAAATTTCAACGCTTCATAAGCGAAAATCGAT